>NC_047042.1:89774171-90122088 GCF_011762595.2 Tursiops truncatus
AGAGGAACATGGGCAAACTCAGAGGCAGGAATAAGCTTTGTACGAGGGAGAAGACAGTCATGAGACAGGCACGAGCAGTGTACCCACTATGAGCCGTGACGTTGTCAATTACAATTAACTGTCACCTGTCACTCTCAACTCGGTCTGAAGTTTCTGGCACTGGGTACCCAGCCCGTAAACACTTGTAGAATAAATGAATGAAGACATGTCCATCAAAATAAATATCACGAAACAGAAGTGGTCCTAGCTGGAATTTTGTCTCAGTTTCCCCCCCCCATAATCATGATGGAAAACAGTGATCCTTCTACTCCAATTTCATGACTTTTGCATACCTTTCTTCTCTCCAGACCAGAAAAAGAAACAGCTACTAACTTGGGGACTGCCACTGATTTGGGAACAACTTTAATCCCATTAAATATCTATTCACAGACATTCTGCAGTATTAAATGTTCTCACTGGAGAATATAAAAGAGGAAGAACTGTAAAGGTCATCTGGTTCAGCCCTGAGACTTTGGAGCAAACTCTCCTACAGCAGTCTTCATGTTCTGTGTCGTCACTGCCTTCCTTGCAATGCCTTCCAATATCAGCCCCCAAATGTCCATCCATGTCTGCCAGCAGGAGGTCCTGAATTTGCAGGATGGCTTTGGTTTTAAATAGACTATTGCACTGTCCCCATACGTTGTGATGGTTTCACAGCAGCCATTTTCACCCTCAAATCTGTCTTGGTTTAGACAATATGGTCATGCTTTACAAGCACACAGACATTTATAACATGCGCTCTGAGTCTCAGTTGAGAAAACAGACACACACACGCACCCCCATCCATCCTTATTTCCATTCTTACCCAACGCATGCCCTTTGGTGCGCTCATGCCTGTCTCGTGATTCCCTTCTCCCTCGTACAAAGCTTGTTCCTGCCTCTGAGTTTGCCCATGTTCCTCTCCCTGCCTGTAAAGGTTTCCTTTCCCCACTCGACTTACGTAAATCTAACCCATCTTTCAATACTGCTTTCAAGCCCCATTTCCACGAAGCCGCCTCTGTCTACTCAACCCACACTGATTTCTCCCTTCTCCCTTCTCTTAACTTCCACCCGTGACATTTGCTTTGCTAAAATAGAGTAAGGAGTGAAAGGCACCTCTTCAGTGATGGAGTCACTCCTCCTCCAAGCACTCTGCCTGCATTCTGTTTAGGAGCCAGCAGGTAGCACCTGGTTATGGTAATCTGGTCCCAAACCCAACAGGTTGGCTTTCTTCAAAGGTGATTCTTTAAAGAAATGAGAATATATAATCTATTTACACATGGTATTTTTTTTTCTTATGAAACTGTGTTCAATACTAAGAAAGCTGCAAATAAAACATTTAAACTGGAGGCTGTCTTGGAGATCTCCTTGCCTAACCTCTTACCCAAAGCAGAGGTGCACCCCCCCTTTAAGCATCCTTGAAAGATGGCCACCCAACGTATTCATAAACACTTCCTTTGAGCCCATCTCTCCAGGCACCTTGTTCCCCTGTTGGTTGTCCAAGCCCTGATTGTTAAAGTTCTTCCTTATAATACAGTATTTGTCAAAGTTAAGTTTGTGGACCATCTGTACCATGATTATTTGAGGCGATTGTTAAAAATCACAGGTTCCCAAATCTAACTCCAGACCTACTGAATCAGCATTTGGAGCAAGGATTTAAAAAGTAATCTACCTTGTTAACAGGTTTTCCAGGTGACATCTATTATACCAAAGTGTAAGATCGACTGTTAGAGTCAGTGGATTCTCTATCTAGAACTTACTTCTACCTTCCTAACAGGGGAGAGCAAGACACCTCCCTTTTCTTTCCAGTGTTCATTGCAGCACTATTTACAATAGCCAAGACATGGAAGCAACCTAAATGTCCATTGACAGACAAATGGATCAAGTAGATGTGGTATATATATACATACATACACACACATATACATACAATGGAATATTACTCAGCCATAAAAAAGAATGAAATAATGCCATTTGCAGCAACATGGATGGATCTAGAGATTATCATACTAAGTGAAGTAAGTCAGACAAAGACAAATATCATATGATATCACTTATATGTGGAATCTAGAAAGAAAATGATACAAATGAACTTATTTACAAAACAAAAATAGATTTACAGACTTTGAAAACAAACTTATGGGCACCAAAGGGGAAACCTGGCAAGGAGGGATAAATTAGGAGTTTTGGATTAACATACACACACTACTATATATAAAATAGATAATCAACAAGGACCTACTGTATTGCACAGGGAACTCTACTCAATATTCTGTAATAACCTATATGGGAAAAGAATCCAAAAAAGAATAGATACATATATATGTATAAATGAATCACTTTGCTGTACACCTGAAACTAACACAACATTGTAAATGAACTATACTCCAATATAAAATAAAAAATTAAATTAAAAAAACATACTTTCCTTTTCTTCATGGCAGCTCTTCTAATGCTGGAAGATGTCAGTTCTCTCTCCTTTCTCTCATTAATACTCTTTTGCAACCCCGGTTATTTCGCTCTTCCTTCTACTACAAAGTTCCCCACCCTGAACCAAGTTAAGCACACTCTCCTGGGTCTTCCCTTTGCCAGCGTCCTTCCCAAAACATGATGCCAGAATGAAGTGGAGAGAGTGAGTTAGATTTCTAACGCTTTTACTACATAGTGATAATTTTGTGAAGTATATCAACTTACACTCCCACCAGCTGACAATGAGAAGACGAATTTTGGTCTAAACTAGCCAGCAGGTATTACCATTTTGTAAATCTTTAACAGGCACACAACGTTGCCTCCTCATAGCTGTTTCAATTTGAGTGCCTTTGTTTATATTTTTCATACATATATTGGCCAGCGGTAGTTCTTTTGTGAATTGTCTGCTCTTGTCCTTTCTGGGTCCCCCCTGCCCCCTTTGAATTCATTATGCCTATGGCTGTGGCAAGTAAGTCCTTTCAATGCATTATCTCATCTAACCCTCAAAACAACATTCCTTCCACTTTACAGGTAAAAAAAACTGAGCCTTCAGGAGCTTATAATGAGGAAACACAGGTCTTCAGCTTCCTCACCGCTTTATGCCTTCATTTAATCCATGTTTTTTGGAGGAGAGACCTTCCTCCTCCAGATACTTTGTAAAGTGAGTTAAGAAAGCCAAGTATTTGGGATGAAATTATGAGGAAGATTCAAAAGAACACTAGAAATTTTTGTAATTCTATTACCTCCTTACATCTCCCAAATATTTCCTTTCTTTGTTACTTTTCCTGGCATAGAGGTAATAGTGACCGAGTTAGAATCAATTAGTGGGTAGCAATGCTATTTACCGATACAAGGTTTAAGGCGGATGTAGGTACCTGTTCATATTTTTGCCAAGAGAGGTAACATGTGGCTGACTCTAAAAGAGTGTCAGAAAAGGATCAAAGAGAGTAATCTGGAAATAAGGTAGAACTCCATAACAAATTACAGTCCATCAGTTGACAGCAGCATCAGTAGATAATAGTTCAAAAGTATGTACACAAGAAGGACTGGCTTTCATTTTTTCCATTTTATATTATCAAGACCAGTGTTTACACAATTAACTAAGATCCAAATGTTAATTCATCATTTATAGCATTTTAGTCTAAACAGCTGAGCTTCTCTTGGTTTTGGTTAATTTAATCAAATTTCATGAAATTATACTTTAATTGAAAATACATATGCATAAAGTTGAAATGATATTTAAATCAACTGAATTTACAACCAGATTAAAAGAAATGCAAACAACGAAGTACAGATCTGAATCAGAAGCAAACTTAATTTAATCCTCCTTCATTTTTCTACCTTGAAGGTGGCCAACAACCAAAGGTCAGGAGTTCTCAATGCCACATAGTGATAACACTGAGATTCAAATCCAAGTTTCCTGACTTGAAATTGAGAGCCTGTACAACTGAGTCTTCAACTGACATTTAACTATCCCACCCTCACTCAAACAAACCCTGGTCCTCCAAACCCTAATAAAGTTTTCCAAACAAGACCTATAAACTAGGCATCAAAACACCTAATGCAATTTTAAAAAATCTTGGCTCCCCAGCTTTGTGATTCCAGGCAGCCTAATAAAAGTCCCTTGGGGCTATTCTTCTATAGACGTTGGCAGAAACTCAATTTCTTCCTTATTTGTTATTCATAGAAACATATTCATTCGTAATTCCTAGGTTCTACATTTTGCCCCAAATCCTCTTTCACGTTATAAACAAACATAACAAAAAAGAAAATAATTATTAGGTCAATTATGATGCCCATTTCCCCAAAATAAGAAAGAATACAACTTTTCTTTCTTCTTTACTATTGTTAGTTTCCCATTACCCTCTTTTTTATTTTATTATTATTATATATATATATTTTTTGCAGTACGCGGGCCTCTCACTGTCGTGGCCTCTCTCGTTGCAGAGCACAGGCTCCGGACGCGCAGGTCCAGCGGCCATGGCTCACGGGCCCAGCCGCTCCGCGGCATGTGGGATCTTCCCGGACCGGGGCACAAACCCATGTCCCCTACATCGGCAGGAGGACTCTCAACCACTGCACCACCAGAGAAGCCCCCATTACTCTCTTTTTGAACCATAATTTTTAACTACACAAAAATTTTAAGTTCAGTTTCTCAATACTAAAATTTAGTTCCTCCCAACTTACAGCCTGGCAACCATGCTCTTTTCATGGAACACAAAGAAGATTTAACATTTAAACGTTGTTCCAAATACGGACAAAGCAAATTTTAGAAAGCTATGCTCTGATGGAGTTGACTGTTGATCACTTATATAGTTTCTAGAATTTTCTCATCTGGAGCCTAGTCTGAATTATTTGTGAGCCTACACCCACCACCAGACCAGTGTTTGCACCCATCTCTACCTTCACCCACCAGTAATGTCGTCCACCACACATGCTCCCCTACGAAGGAGAGCCTTCTCCCACAGAGACCCTTCCTCCACCCACGGGTCTCTCCCCACAGGACACGGCTCCGTCTGCAAGCATTGCCGTCATGCACACTCACCCTCTCCCCCACCCCCAAACACACTAACAAAACCCAACACTGGTTATCATCACAAAGTAGCACATTATCCCAAGGTTCGACCTGCAGAATCAAGAAAAAACCTAAAACCATTCAACTGACCCCTTAAAAGCCATGCTAACTTGATAAACTGTCAACTGCCTCACAGGGACAGGCTCTTTCAAAGCTTTCCTTGGAAATTCAGGCGTGGTGATCCCCGCTGCCTTCAGACTCAACTACCCGCAAGGCTCCCCCCAGGAAGGCCAGAGCACAGGGGTCCCGGGCGCACACTCACTGCAAATCTGACTTGGCAGTTCTCCTCCCCCAGGTAGCACAGGTCTCCCGAGACGTTGGTCTCCAGCCACAGGTGCTCTCCATTCACGGCATTTTCCTGGAAGGAAAAGACCCACCTGACTTCAGTTTTCTTTTCAGGCATAAAGGGACGGGGTGGAGGGGGGCAGATCTCAAATTTAGATTTTGGATGCAAGACAGTTAGTGAACCCAAATTGTCTAAACGCTTCTCATTTTACCCCTGAAAATACCGCTGAAATTGGTCCTACCAAAATTCTAGAAACGGAAAAAGGTATTTGGAAAAACTGTGAGCAATAATTAATTAATATGTTAAGTCCAAAGATGCGTTTACCCATGGATGTGGTCATCTTTGAAATATGTAACAAATGAGGGGCAAAAAACTCTCAAGGTAGTCAATCTAAGGCCTTATTCATCCAGGCCCACTGCAGAGTTCATGACAATTGAGGCCAAAATTCTATTAAAAGTCGACTCTCCTTAGCAAATTAGCTAAGGAGGAGAGTAGTATTAAAGTACTTTAAAGGCTGCTTGAAAATACATTCATATCAGTAACGGATAAATTATACTTCTAAACCAGGAGCTTCTTATAACTTAGTTTTAAGTCGCTGTGTAGTCAAAGCATAATAAATTACTAATTCAAACATTTCACCAGCTCAATAGGGCCCTCGTCCAATTCTAAATTCTTCAAATTGAATGATTTCCCTGCTTCTAAAAATATTCACATACCTCCAGTGGCAAACAGAGAATAGCTGTAGGTTTGGAACCCTAAAAGTCTTCAGATCATGATGGATGAGAACAAGATAAAAAATAAATTAGTTAATTAAAAGGCATTTCTTTGCCAGGTATCCTAAAGAAATCCAGCTCCACAAACTAAAATATTCTACTACTGGGAACTTATCATCCAGATTTAACTTATAACCATTTATAGAATTAAATCTCTTTTCATTCTTTTATTCTCTAATTCATTCAATAAACATTCCACACACCTGGTGCCAGGCACTGGGTTAGTGTGCAGTAAAATCTACCAGAGAACATGGAAACTAAACACATAATCATAGCAGCAAATACTACAGAAACGTACTACAGCAAAAATCCCACCAACTCTTTTAAAAAGTGAAGTACAAAATGTTGCAGTGGGGAGAAAGTCAAAAATCCTTGATAATACCAATCTAGGCAGGCCCAAAATTAAGTCCCAGTAGGCCAAGTAAGGTGGGCAGGAGCAAGTAAGCCCAGGGAGTCAGAGACTTGCAAGACATCAGTAACTCACTGGGCTGGCAGGCTTCATCCACGCTGGGCCAAGCGGATTGTCCCTGCACACTGGAGACCCTCTACGAGCACTCAGAAGCTTGCTGATAAGGATTCAGGCACGGCAGGAGTGCTAGCATGAGCTAACCTCACTCCTGAGTGGGGATCTGATTAGAAAGCCCGACATCAGTAAGAGAAGAGGGAAAGAAAAAGGTGGGGGCTTCCTGCCACAGTGGCTCGAGCACACTCGTTCTCAAATTTAATTGCTCATTACAATGAGCTGATGGGTTTTGAAGAACACCTGGCTACCAGCCCATCCCCAGAAAGTGTGCTTTAACTAGTCTGAAGTTTTTAGCAAATATTTGCAGCTGTAAGAATGGAGATACCACTTACTGAAATTCAGGGAGAAGATTACAGTAAGAGCAGATTTAGGGAGTAAGCCGAGTTCAGGTTTTTGTTTTATTTTATTTTCCATTGAGTTATAATTAACATTTAATATATTAGTTTCAGGTGTACAACACAGTGATTCTATAGTTTTATACATTATGAAATGATCAGCGCAATGAGTTCAGTGTTGAGGATGTAAAATTCTGAGATGCTTATTAGACCTTCAAGTGGAGATGTTGAGAGGGCAATTTTTATGAGTCTGAAGTTCAAAGAAGAGGTATGTACTGTATGAATAATTTGGGAGGCAACCGTTAATTGATGGCACCTAAAGCCATAAGAACTGAATGCAAAAACCTAAGCTCTGAGTACTGAGCTGTGGAACATTCCAATACTTAGAGTTTGGGGATATAGGAAAGATCCAGCAAAGGGGACTGGGATGGAGTGGCCACTGGGGTACAAGGAAAACAAAAAAGAGTATAACGTTTCCAGGAAGAAAGTGCACCTAGAAGGTCTGTGTCAAAAGCTGAAGAACTGGCCATTGGATTTCACCATGTGAACATGTGAAGTCACTGATGACCTTGACAAAAGTACCAACAGCAGGATGAGAAGGAAGAAAGCCTGATGGAATGGGGTTCAAGAAATAATATTACTGACTCTAGTTTCAAAATGTGTATGAAACCCAATTAATTCTCACCACATCTACTGTTACCACCCAATCCTCCATCATCTCTGGCTTGGAATATTCCCAATAGCCCCCTAACTGGTGTCTCTGCTCTACTCTTGTCTCCCCATGGTCTGTTCTCCACAGAGCAACCAAAATAATTACCTTAAAATGTAAATCTAATCAGGGACTTCCCTGGTGGCGCCGTGGTTAAGAATCCATCTGCCAGTGCAGGGGACACAGATTCCATCTCTGATCCAGGAAGATCCCACATGCCGTGGAGCAACTAAGCCCGTGCACCACAACTACTGCGTCTGGGCTCTGGAGACCATGAGCCACAACTACTGAGCCCATGCGCCGCAGCTACTGAAGCCCATGCGCCTAGAGCCTGTGCTCCACAACAAGAGAAGCCACCTCAATGAGAAGCCGGCGCACCGCAACAAAGAGTAGCCCCCGCTCGCCACAACTAGAGAAAGCCCGCGCGCAGCAACGAAGACCCAACGCAGCCAAACAACAACAAAGAAAGTAAATCTAATCAAATCGCTCATCTGCTCATAACTCTTCAATGGCTATCCATGTACTCGGAAGAGTGCAAAGTCCTCACTTACCTCGTCCCTGGGAGCCTCTCTGACTTCCTCTCCTGTCTCTCCGCGATCTCGTTTCCCTGCCCAGCTACCTCATCTTCTCTCTCTCTCCCTCTCAGTCGCTGACCTGCCATTACACTGGTCTCGTATTTCCCAAGCAGACTAAGGAAGCTCTCATCTCAGGTCCATTGAATTTGCTGCTCCCTTGACTAAAAATTGCTTACACGAGACACCTGCACTGTGCATTTCTCATTTCATTTAGATCTCTGTTCAAATGTCCCCACATCAAAGACTGTTGACCACGTATTCTGTTTACTGTATCCAAACTTCCTATTCTTCTTCATTCTGACTTACGTGGGTAATTTCTATTTACCTTTTGGTTACCAGATCAAGTGTTATTTTCTCAAAGAAGCCATCACGGACCCCAAAATCGAAGTCATTTTGTTAGTTACTCTCATAAAACCATGTTTCCCTCCCATCATTCATTGGCATGATTATTTGATTCATGTTTCCCTCTTATGCTAGATTCTAAGCTTCATATGGACATTAAATGTCCAGCACTTAACTTAGCACCTGGCAAATAGTAGGTGATAAATAAATTTGGGGAACTGAAAAGATGAGATTAAGAATCAGTGAACGAATCACATTCTTGTTATATGCAATTCCAAGGAGTAGAAAGGATAATTTGTTTTTTAATCTGTCCATAAGTTTGGAGTCATAAACTGTGAGAAGTAAACATGGATGCCTAAGAGACACGACGGTCTTTCAAAATCATGAAAGAAACAGAGGCATGCAAGAAAAAAAACAGTCATGCAAGGAAAACATGAAACATACCTTTTCTTAGACTACATTTTCCCCATGCCTCATCCTTTTCCTGTACATCTGTCTTGTCTGACGCATCAGAAGGAAGTAACCTTACGCAAAGAGAGGTCTGGCCTTTGCCCTCAACTATAGGAAGGTAATCTCTCTAAGTGCCTGGAATGTCTTGCCTGATAAGAGTATCTTTGTTTACATGGGGACCTTGGGCCATGCCAAATATTCTAAAATAGCAGTGACTTATGGTGAGACATATATCAGCTCATCCTCCAGAGGGGCTAGGGGCTAAAGTCAACCATGCAGGTGGTTAACTGTGTCTACATGACCAAGCTCCGACTAAAACTCTGGGTACCGAGTTTCAGATGAGCTTCCTTGGTTGGCAATATGCCATATGTATAGTTGCACCATGGTTGCTGGGAGAGGTTATCTCTGTCATAAATCCACCGGGAGAGGACAACCGGAAGCTCCTTGTGTAGAAATGTCCTGGACTTTGCACCATGCACCTCTTTCCTTGGCTGGTTTGAGCCTGTATCCTTTCACTATAATAGGCCATAAATGTGAGTACAGCAGCTTTCAGTAAATTCTGTGAGTCCTTCTGATGAATTATTGAACTTGAGTGTGGTCTTGGGGATTCCGGAACCTGCAAGTGAGTATGATCTTGGGAACTCCTGAATTCAGCTGGGTGGCATTCACACATGAATAGAAAAATAAACTGTTGTGGTTTTCTTCTTACACTTCTGATAAATCCTTATCCAGTTCAAGAGTAATAAACATGAGCTTTGGAGTCAGAGAGACTTGCTACCTACTAGCTCTATGACCTAGGGTCTCTCTAGCTTCCCTAGACCTCAGTTTACTCACCACTAAAACTGTAATAATAATTGTACTTCCCTCACAAGATCACAATGATGTTTAAATGTGAAAATGAATAATGTTCAATGCCTTGCCCACAATGAGAAGTTAATAGGTGTTAATATAGTTCTTTTTTTAAAAAATTATTTATTTATTTTTGGCTGCGTTGGGTCTTCGTTGCTGCGCGCAGGCTTTCTCTAGTTGCGGCGAGCGGGGGCTACTCTTCGTTGCGGTGCGCGGGCTTCTCATTGCAATGGATTCTCTTGTTGCGGAGCACGGGCTCTAGGCACGCGGGCTTCAGTAGTTGTGGCACGTGGGCTCAGTAGTCGCAGCGCACGGGCTTAGTTGCTCCGCGGCATGTGGGATCTTCCCGGACCAGGGCTCGAACCCGTGTCCCCTGCATTGGCAGGTGGATTCTTGACCACTGCGCCACCAGGGGATTCCCTCAATATAGTTCTTATTATCGTTGTGGTTAGTCACCAGTTTTCGTTCTTCCTTCCTAATCCATAGATGTTGGTATTATCCAACATCTATTTCTCTCCTGGGTCTTTGTAGTCAAGACTGCTAGCCATTCACCAAAATCATTTTTCTCTTCTTCCTGAGCACACAGCTAGACCTTGTTACCCAGACTCGCTTGTGATTGGATGTGGCCATGTGACCCAGTTCTAACCAATGGCACGTGAGCAGGAGTGACATGTACTATTTTCAGACTTGGCCCACTAAAACCTCCCTCCCTTTTCCCATACTGGATACCTGGGAAGTTGGCCTTTGGGATGATTTTAGAAGGCTTCTAACGATGCTGTAAGAGCAACTGTCACTCCAGGTCACTGAATAACTATGTGGAACAGAGCTCACCCGCCACCCAACCTGAAACAGTCCTGGTCTGTTACACAAGTGAGAAATAAAGTTCTCTTGTATTGAGCCATTACGTGATGATTTTATTTATTGCAGCCTAGCCCACCCCAACTAACACAGGCCTCTTCTCTTTGCTCACGGCTTTGTCTGCATTTCCTTTCATTGCCTACATTTACCCCCAAGTTACCTACCATACACTGAACAGCATGTCTAATCTCTGAGTCCTGGTTTCTTCTGCTCTGAATTCTACTTCTGACATTCTCTCTGATATTTCACACTGCTGTAAAATTAACTCCCTTAAAACATAGCTGTGATTATGCCTCTCTCTTGCTTAGGAGGCCAAAAAAAAAAAAATCCCTATTATTTATAAAACAAAATCTAAACTTAATCCCACGTACTAGACCTTCCATTAATGGTACCAATCTGTCTTTCTTATTCACCTTCCCACATTCTATTCTTTTGTCACTCTTCTCTAAATATAGTCATATTTTCCTTTTCTGTGCCATATTTTTTTTATTTATTCCATTCTCCACACCCAGGTACCTCTTTCTCTCTTCTTTACACATTCATCTTGAAATACCATCTCAAACAGTATATAACGCAGAGTATCCGTCTGTGCCAGACAGAAAAAATAGTTCCGTTTCAAAATGAAGATAACATTTCTTCTGTATTAGTGAGTGTTGAAACAAGTCTCTGTAGGTATACATAGATTTATATAGATCAACCTATCTATAGATAGATCTAGCTACCTAAGAGCAGAGACCCACCTATGTAGATACAGATAGGATTTCTTGCTCTCAAGTTCTACCTGAAGTCCTAGTAATAAATAGTTATAGGTAAAAAGACACAAGTTGTGGAGAGGGAGTGTTATAGACTGAATGACACTTACAGATAGAGTACGCTGACACCAGAAGCAAATGATCTACACAAAATGAAGACTTGCTTGTAAAAAATGTTTTGAAACAATAAGACAATCATAAATATGTATCAAATGTAAATATCCTTACAAATTCAGAAAGGGAAACAAAAATCTGGACTGTCTCCCTCTAAAAATCTGCAAGGTAATAATAGGTGAAATCTGTCTCAGATGGTTTAGATATGTTGTCCAGTAAGCATATGGCAACGGAGCGCTTGAAATGTGATTAGCGCTAATTGAGATGTGCTGTCAGTGTAAAATTCACAGCAGATTTTGAAGACTGACTTAGTCTGAAAAAAGAATGTGAACCATATATTGATGGTTCATATATATATCATATATTCATCATATATATATAAAGAATGTGAACATTGTTGAAACAGCAATATTTTTATATATTTGGTTAAACAAAATATAATATTAAAATTAATTTTACCTATGTCTTTTCACTTTTTAATGTGGCCACTAAAAGTTAGGCTTTGTTTATGGCTCATATATATTTCTGTTCAACAGTGTTAGTTTAGATAATCACTTACTAAGAGGCAAAAGATTAGACCTAGGTACTTCTCACCGACCTGTGAAGTTGTAAGAGTCTATGATTTCTCCCAGCAGCCAATGTGATTTAATTTAAAATTCTCACAATTTTAGAAACTAAAAGATTAGTGAGGGTGCATGAAAACATGCTAGATATGTCCCACTATTAACATGGCTGACCAGGTCAGGACCTTTACTAATTTATAGTCGGTTATCTCCTCCTGCTCTGCTTAGCAATCTGATATCTTGATTAAATGGACAATGTTTTTTGAAATGAGGATGGAAGTGGAGAAAGATATCGGGGTGTGAGTCATTACTGGTGATGACACCCAAACCTGAAGTTAAAAAGCAAAGGCCAAGAGCTTGTAAGGAAGGCACAGGTCTGCTTGGACCTGCCATCTGAAACAAGACTAAAATGAGAGCAGGCACATGTGCATACAGATACACACACACACACACACACACACACACACCTGCCTCCTCCTGCCTTTTCATTCAAGGTTTCCAAAGATAAAATGACCTAGTTTCATAACCCCATTTAAACCAATCCCACATGAAGACTCTGCTTCCCTCATCTTGTCTCTGAACCAAACAGTGAGGCAGGGAACCCACTGTGCTATGTTTTACCTGCCCAGAAGGAAGCACTCCTTTTCTTAGCATCATCAACCAGAGGGAAGAAAAGGTGGTCTGGATTTAGGATGTGGGTTTGTTTCTGTTGAGGCTCTGTTTTCCACAGCCCTCAGCCTTGGAGGAAATTTTCCAACAAGGAAGGCAAAAATGAATTGAAATCAAGGATGCTATGTCGAAAACCAACATGCTTTTTAAGAAAGATCTTGGTGGCTTTTCTACCATTGCTTTGAGAGTTGTTCAGGCAGTGTAATGGGCAAAAGCAAATTACAGAACAGAGGACACAGTGAAGATCCACATCCTATGTTCTCTGCTCTAACTCTAAAAACAGGGAAGAAATCTCCACGTCCAAATTAAGTCTCCGTTGCATGGGAGGCATGTGACATTTAAGAAAAGACACACATTATCTGTGCAACAGACTCACTTCGAAGTGGGCTAACTCGCTCTAAACTGGAAGCTTGGATTCCAGCCCAGGAGATGAGACTATTTTTCCTTTTTGAGCATTACTCCCTTCCTTTCTAGCAATTTAGCTTGTTTTCCCCAAAACTGGCTTGGCTGACGTTCATGGCATGGTGTCAAAGGGAGAGCCCCTGTAGGTTGTCACCATGAAAGGGAAGAGAGGATACCATTGGGAGGAATGAGAAGATCAAAAACTGTGTGTGCTTTAAGTCTTAAAACAATGCACTAGATTAGGAAGGAAACTTAAAAAGTTGGGCTTCCCTGGTGGCACAGTGGTTAAGAACCCGCCTGCCAATGCAGGGGACACGGGCTCGAGCCCTGGTCCTGGAAGATCCCACATGCCGTGGAGCAACTAAGCCTGTGCGCCACAACTACTGAGCCTGTGCTCTAGAGCCCGTGAGCCACAACTACTGAGCCCGTGTGCCACAATTACTGAAGTCGGCGCACCTAGAGCCCGTGCTCTGCAACAAGAAGCCACTGCAGTGAGAAGCCCGCGCACCGCAACGAAGAGTAGCCCCTGCTCGCCGCAACTAGAGAAATCCTGCGTGCAGCAACGAAGACCCAACACAGCCAAAAATTAAAAAAAAATTTTTTCTAAAGATTGATAATTTTAATGCATTTAGTCCAGAAAAGTGGGCTGATAGAAGGAGAGCAGTGGTCACGCTGCTTTTTTATAGAGAAGCAGACAAGGGAGTAGAATGATAGACAAGAAAGAGAATGGTAGTAGGTCAAGCCAGAGGACTAGTCTTATAGTTTAAACAGAACAAAGAAAACCGTGGTTTAGCTTCTTGAACAAGCAGGCAAACTAAAGTAACATAAATGAACTTGGTGTAAAGCACTTAGGTTAGGAAAAGCCAAAAATTTAGAAACAAGGGCTAGTCTCAGCAAAAAAAAAAAGTCATTGAAATGTTTTTAACAATCTGCTTCTTCCTCTCTTCTGAGAAAAATCTTTTACATGATTGTCTTAAGGAAGTATCGGGCTGGCTTCTGTTTGCTAACAGCAATGTTAGCCCACAATTACAGGTGTTTTTTTCCTGAGTCACATCTTACAACTCCTTCCACATCAGATCTCTAAATAAGCCCTGAGATGGAGTGTCTTCAGAGAAGGCTTTCCATTTTACCTCCGCTGTTAAACATCCCCAAAGTGTTTCCTGCCACCATGATAATTCATCAGGCCACCAGGACAGGGTAGCCATAATCAAAGGGGCTGAAGGATTAAAGATCAGCTACGCACCCCGGCCGTACTTCCTATTTGCTCTTCCTGAACTGTGTACTGCAGTTCACCCACCACTAGCCAAAAATACCACTGTGATGAAATATTAGAGTATATACCTCTCTACAGGAATCAGAAAAATAATACCTTCTAGTCAAGCTTTGGCTCAGGAAGGAAAATTCTTTCTAAGAGCATTTTCTGGTAACTCTTTCCAACATCAAATGGGGATGGAGGCGTCCTTCCTCACAACCCCAGTGACGCTCTCTGTACCCCTCTACGCTAGCTGTTGCTGCCCTGTATTTTAGCTGTCAATGTCCCTTCTGCCCATGGCATTCTAAGCTTCTTGAAGGCAGAAACCATATCTTCCTCACCTCAGAATCCTAAGGAACTAACACAGGTTCTAGAACAAAGCAGGTACTCAACAAATGGTGATCAATCAACCAATTCGTCAATTACTTTATTTCTGAATACAAAACCTGCCGGCTGTACCGTTTACAAAGAACTTTCACGCTCATTGCCCCCATTTGATCTTAACAACAGCCCTGAAGTCCCCCTTAGGGAGGGGTCACCATTGTCCCCCTCTACCGATGAGGACCCTGAGGCGGAAAGAAATCAAGTGACTTGACTAATATCACAAAAGGGGCAGAGAAATGATTTAATGGATGTTTCTATCTAAATGATATAAACTCTCTCTCATTAGAATCTTGCATCTCAGATAGGATCCTACTACTTTGGATCAGAGGATTTGGAACACCATGGATATTAAACTAACTTTTTGGGGTCCCTGTAACACACTCTCATCATTGGCCCATGCACATCCCTTTTTTATTTAATTTACCTGTTTGTTTATATATTTAATTCTTTTTTAAATTATGTAAGCACTACTGTAAATATATTCCACACTCTCTTATGGTTTAAGAGTTTATTAACTAACTGTCCTGGAATAAAGGGAAATTCGAGGAGAGGAACAGTCTTCCTGAACACCAACTCAACATACACAGGTGCTACTGGAGCACTCTTGGACTCCATCAAGGAAGAAGTTGCATTCCAATTCAATTCAGTCTTTTGCCAGGTACTTCATACACTGCATACATTGGTATGTGTCCAGAGTATAAAATAAGGATGTTAGTAAGTGTGTTCTTGGGAAAGAGGGAGAAATATTATAGTATTAAAGGACATTAAATCATAGCCTATGTGCTAAAAATAAAATTGAGTTTAAAAATTCCTCTCCTTCCCCCCACCCTGCCATAGCCTTTCTTATGGGAGGAAAAGAACACGGATTATTCCCTCTGTTCACCTCAGCCAGAAATGCTAAACAAGATTCATCATTAAGACCAGACTGGCAGAATCTCAGAGCAGCCCTCCTCTAGCTTCATACTGTTCCTTACATTCCTTCAGAAAGAGACAAGGCCTTTCAGTCCACAGTTAAAAGTGTCTTTAGCCAAGAACTTGACTCACCGAAGACTCTCAGTAAAAGCAATTCACACGGCAATCTTCAAGGTTAACAGTTTTTGTACGTCTTTCGGGTAAAACATTAACATCAGCTAATATACAGCAGATGCAAACTTTTATGTATAGAATGGATAAATAACAAGTTCCTACTGTATAGTGCAGGGAACTATATTCAATATTCTGTGATAAGCCATAATGGAAAAGAATATGATAAAGAATGTATATATATGTATAACTGAATCACTTTGCTGTACAGTAGAAATTAACATGACACTGTAAATCAAGTATACTTCAATAAAATAATTTTTTTTTAAAAAAACAGCTAATATACCCACCCCGCTGATATGAGACCCATCTACCTTTGGGTTAGGGGAGGAAGTATAGCAAACAGGAGAACATGGAGTGCCTGGAATGTAAAGTGACGTCATCCTCTCGCAGGAAAAGAAGAAAAAAAAGAAAAAGAAAAAAAAGGACCAATAAAGAAAAAGCAGCTTGAGCTAAGGAAATCAAACTTGGACTTTGTGATGTCGCTAAGAGTAAACTCTATTCATCATCAACGTGGCAGGGACCAATAAAGCATGTGCACAGAGGTACTTTTTATCTCACAGCTGCAAACCCAGGCAATAGTGCTTCAAAGGATTCATGAGGTTTTTATTTTAGTTTTCAATACGTCTGACTTCATATAAAGGAGCTATGTTCTTAGGAATCTGGAAATGGAGCCAGGGCTTAGATACCCAAAGATGGATCAGTGAACAATATTGAAAATGATTAAGTCTTGTTGGTAGCTACAGGAATCGTGAGGATGAGAGAGACGCACATGCAATGGAATGGTGTTGAAATGAAACAGCCGACACCTACACTCCAGTCCAGAGTCGCTCTGGGCTCCTTCGCTGGCCCGTTTGCCACAGGAATGCTGAGGGGATGTGCAGGGGCCAGGTGCTGCAGGCCCGCCCGGGAGATTGCTTTCCTGCAGCAAGAAGAAACACAAAGGAAAACCAACATCAGAAGGTAATACAGAGCTAAACAGTTCCCGTGGGGTAGAAACAATGCCTGAATTAGTCTTCCACACGTGAAGACCTTTGCAAATGTACTGGAATATATCTCTCTAAAGCGCATGGTGAAGACAGAGGGTGGCAGGTCTCAAAAGACAGGGAGACTGAGGGGACCACCTTAGGGTGATATCGCTTCAGGACCAGGAATTAAAATGTAAGCCCCTATTCAGGGCAGAGGGCGGAATGCAGGTCTCTGTGTTTACAGAAAAGGACCTAAGGCTGGGGTGGTCCCAAATCTTAGACAATTTTAAAGCTACCAGAGACTAAGCAAGAAAAGCAGGCTAATGAGGTTTTCGACTGAAATTCCTCCATTTCCCATCAAAGAGCTCTCCAAGCTGGCTCCCGCCCCAAATTCAGTCTTATGCATCTCAAGAACATCCTCCCTTACCCTTGCAGAGGAATTCTACACATGGCCTGAGGTTCTAAATGGGAAAAGACCGATTTGCATCCTCGAAATCGCACACGCTGAAAGACCAATATCTTACCAAGGTCCGTGGTAAGAAAAATCCAAAACACATTGGTTGGATTTTAGGTTTGTTGAGTGTAACGTAACAGAATTTGGGTCAGAAAGGAGTGAATGAATCAGGGGAGGTTGAGAAAGTCAGGCCTGACACTGGTCTGCAAAGGTAAGAAATCAGAGGAGCTGCTTTAGCAAAGCAAACATGACTGTTGCTGAGCAAGGGGAAGGGAGGAGATAAGAGCCTAGTGGAGAAAGTGAGGACAGCAAGATAAAGGAGGAAAGCAGGGATCACCCACGGAGAGCTTGTGGTACCATCAGGAATAACAGAAGCCCAACTTCTGAAAAGCTCCACCAAAAATGTCGGCAGGGCTTCCCTGGTGGCGCAGAGGTTGAGAGTCCGCCTGCTGATGCAGGGGACGCGGGTTCGTGCCCTGGTCCGGGAAGATCCCATGTGCTGCAGAGCGGTTGGGCCCATGAGCCGTGGCCGCTGAGCCTGCGCGTCTGGAGCCTGTGCTCCGCAGCGGGAGAGAGGCCACAGCAGTGGCCCGCATACCACCAAAAAAAAAAAAGTCAGACAATGGTCTCAAGTTTAAACGGGAGTGCTGATTTGTGGATTAACTAAGTGGCTCCCTGGACGGGAGAGAAGCGTTCCTCTCCGGGAGGGTCCACATGTGCTCTGAGAATGACCTGAACGAGAATCAGGCGAGCCTTTGTGATGCTGCAGCTCTGAGTCCCGAGTGGGTCTGAGCCGGGTGTGGGGGGCAGCAATCTGCGCTTACACATGCTTCCCAGGTGCTTCCTTCTGTCGCTAAAGTCTTCACGCTGCTCTACGGGAGTGCAAAAATATTTTAATCTAAAACGGAACCAGAGGATATGAAATGGAGAGTCTCACACATGTGCCCTCAGGCAAACGAAACGTAAGAACTAAGAGATTGATTTCCAGTAAATGCCTGATCTACAGGAGACAGAAACTTATCCCTCAAACCATGAACATTTGCCAAGAGTCTCTCCCCATCCTCAAACCAATGAACTTGCTGCTTGGATTCTGGCTGGACTCTCCCCTCTTTGCTCTCTTTGACCATAAGAACAGTTCGTCCGAAACTATCAGCAGATTCGCCCATAGCTTACTATAGGTTGCGTGTCCCACATTGCACTGCTATTCCCATATAAACTCAATTTCTGGTCATTTGAGCTTGCTTCAGTTTACTTCTTTATTTAGGTTGACAGAGCAAGACAGGGGCCACTAACTACCCCAGGCCTATCAAGGCGGGGGAGCCAGAAGGAAAGCACCGGCCACTTCATTACCTACTTCACTTGCATTAGCTCTCTGCAGCCTGTCTCATAGGAGGTACACACTGCAGTAAGAACCTGCCATCTCTGACACTACACCTGCAGAAGCACCAAGTCCCCAGGGAGGCCCAGATGCTCATACAGAGGAACAAGGCTACACACAGACAGTGAGATGGGGAGAGGCAGGCAGTGATGGCCAAATGTATGGTGAATCCCATCATAACCCAGCAGAATCCAAGCTTTGTTGGACTCTAGAAGACAGATGATCTCCCTGTACTGTTCACTGATCTCTACAAATTCCACCCATTGGTGCAATTTGTAAAGGTGAACAAGATGAACAGCAGAACCAAAACCCAAGGGAAGTCTGGGTAGAACCCAGAAGAGAATCCAGGATGTATAGCCAGTAATCAAGGATCAAGTGTGTCTGAGAGTTCAGCAAGTGTCCAGCCTTCTTCCCCTTCCTCGTCCCCTTCCCCTTCGCTTCTTCTTTCTTCTTCTCCTTCTCCTTCTCCTTCTGCCCCTCAGTCCAATGTATATTCCATTTTGTTGAGCCATAAGGAAAGAACACTGGAAGATTCTTCTTCTCCTCCTTCTCCTTCTTCTTTTTTCCTCTCTTTCTCTACACAGGAAGTCCCAGAAACACTGGATAGGTCCTTCAGTAATTGGAAGTGATCATATCAAGCTTGCCAGTAGCCTATATTCAGAAGCTCCCAGTACTGGGCAGCAAGGCAATGTACTTGTTTTATATAATCCCACAAAGAGTCATCACAGGCTATGTAGGCCTTTAATGAAGACAGTCTGATGACACCATATTTTTTTCCCTCACTTTCATCAAGGCAAATAATTAACAACATCAATTTTCGCCCTTCACTCCAAAATATATTCCATTTTCTTGAGCCAAAGGAAAGAACACCAGAAGATTCTTATACGGTGAGCCTTCACCCCCTGGGCATTTTTTTCTCCACCCGAGTTCAAAGAACTTCTTTAGCATTTTTCATTAGTACTTTTCTCTGGCTTTGAAGGATCCTGTACCGTGATTCTGAGCCACAGTTTTTATCACAAGAAAGCCAGATCTCTGTGGAGTCTGAATCTACAGGTTTCACTTTTGATTTCCTAACAGACACCACAACCTAAATTTAAGTGTTCTAGCAAAAAAAAAAATACCAAATGGTGCCTAAGCACAAAGCCTTAGAACAGCTGAAGAATTCCTAAATCTTAGGTGAATGAGAGAAACATAAATCCTTCAGTTTTTCATGAACAGCCAGAGGGAGTTGTGATCAGAAAAAAGAAAGAAGAGAGGAAATAAAATTCTGTTGTCACAGTAGAAACCACAGGAAAAATGAGTTTAACTCATCAGAAGTTGGAGACTGACCACCAAAACCTGATTACTCTTGCTAATGAGGACTGCCAGCAAATTGCTCAAAAAATCAAATTAGGATGCAAGGGATATATGTGTCTCTAGAAGAGCAATGTGGCTATAAGATAAGAGACATACTAACATTTAACCCTGGATAAGCCCTGCAATGAAATTACAGTCAAATCATACTCTCTCCCAGCCTGTGAATAGAAATGATTAAGTAAGGGCTTTTGTTGATTATTTATTCCTCATTGTGGATGCAAATTTAAGGCTGGTTTTTTGTAACATTAATAGAAGAAAATTGTATATCTACCACACATAGAAACATTAATTGGGGGGAAATAAATAAGAAACATCAAAGTGGCTGCCAGTTTGTAACTGTAAATGGGCCTAACAAAAGGACATTACATGAGAAAGAGAACACATATATATGGAATCTAAGAAAAAAAAAAAGGTCATGAAGAACCTAGGGGTAAGATGGGAATAAAGACACAGACCTACTAGAGAATGGACTCGAGGATACGGGGAGGGGGAATGGTAAGCTGTGACAAAGTGAGACAGTGGCAGGGACATATATACACTACCAAACGTAAAATAGATAGCTAGTGGGAAGCAGCCGTATAGCCCAGGGAGATCAGCTCGGTGCTTTGTGACCACCTAGAGGGGTGGGATAGGGAGGGTGGGAGGGAGGGAGACAAAAGAGGGAAGAGATATTGAAACATATGTATATGTATAACTGATTCACTTTGTTATAAAGCAGAAACTAACACACCATTGTAAAGCAATTATACTCCAATAAAGATGTTAAAAAAAAAAAAGAAAGAGAAAAGGAAAAATACATAGAGGTACTACAGGGGGTGCGACGTAACTTCTGATCATAGCTTTCCATTCTTCTAAATAACCGTGGGAGAGAACTCTTTTTTTCCCAATAATTCATACACGTATACACATTTTGTTCCAAAATAAGAAAGCAATTTCATTATTTCTCAGACCTCAAATAAAATTAGTATAAGTTATTTTTCTATTTGGATTCATCTTGGCTGCAAAAGACGACATTTACGAGTCTGGTAGAATTCGATGCGTGTTGGAGTGGTGGTTATGCTGCAATGTGTTCCAATAAAAAAATCAATGGGGTGTCAACTTCTCGTTCTTTCCTCCTGCTCAGAATCCTCCCGAACCCACAGTCAGTAAAACCGTGAAATGCCAATGATTCCTTCTATTAATTTTACAACACTTTGTCGGAGGATGACTATAATGGCAAAAAAAAAAAAGTCTTTGAAAAAGAGAAGCATAATAATAACGGTGAAATAGACATTAAAAGAAAATGTTCTAAAACGGAGTTTCAGGTGCACAAAGTCAGAGTTAATGTCAATTACCTGCCATGAGAGACCTTGAACATATTTAAAGTACGAAAGCCGTCATACATTTTAAATAGCATTCTATTATTACCTTCACTTCATTCAGTAAGACTATAAACTCTTAAAGGACAGGGCTCAATTCGTCTACTAATCTTATTATGTTCTAGCCCAGGGGTAGACACAGCGTATATTCAATGAATGCTTTCTGAGTTAATGAGTGAACTTGACCAAGAAGCTAAGCAAAACAGCTTGCTGATTAGATCAAGGGTTGAGAAATCTGATTAGGATGATTTGAATTATATCCCAGGCCTTGCATTTCAGTTCTTTCCCGAGAGAGCCAGAAATCCCTCAAAGCAGCACTTTAAAGATAAAGGCAAAGAGAGGTAGAATCCAGTGTTGAGAAGCCTGAAAGAACTCAAAACGGCTTTGGGATCAACATTAAAATGGAATCTTTTGCTACAACATTTGTAAAGGGCATATGATACTGTTAATATTTTGGTAATGTATTTATCAAAAGAAACACGCAGCATGTACTCTTCATAAAGAGAAACTTTTTTTCATTTATGGGAAAACACATACGTAAGTGGTTATTTAGCCAGGATACTCCCTAATTATCCATTTTGCAAATTTCCCTCAATTCAGTTTGGCTCTCCTCTTATTCCAGGTTGACATGGCTCCCGTAATCAATCCATCTCCATCTTGCCAACTCCCTCTCCCAGGGCTGCTGCCTGTGGGAATGGAATGAGGGCCCCACCCGCTGGGAGGAGACACTCCAGCGAGTCAGGAGGTCCCCTAAGCCACGAAGTCTCCTAAAACAAGCAACTCTCACCTTAAAGATTGGTGAACTCATCTCCTTGTTCCAGAAAAGGAACCAGCTGCCTCAAAAGTTACTCTGTACCTTGGTTTAACTCCCCAAGAACCTCAAGCAAGATCTTACTTAGGGTGCATGTTGGTGTTTTCCCCCCGATTCATTGGCACTAACTTTGCCTATATTCAGAGCAACCCACAATGCTTCTAGGTTGACCGAGACAAGCTGCCTGCCATGCTAAGGAGAGTCTACTCAATAAAAAATTGTCTCATGCCCCACACAAATTCCAAATATCCCACCATAGATTTATGTAGAGGAACAAACCTTGTGTAATTTTTTGAGCCTAAATCTTAATTCATTTTACATATGAACACAGAGTATTTTTTGACGATCTTAACGTATATTGACATTTTCAGGAATATAATTATCATTGAAACAAAGGTTGGCTTTAGTTTCCTAAGGGTCAAAAGTCATTCAGAAAATCACCACTGGCATTGACTCTTCAACATGTTCTACCTGTATTAGTCTACATTTGTAGCTGTTACTTTCACAGTGATTCTCCAACAGCAGTGTTCAACCTCTGCCTGCAGTGGGGCTTGAGAATCAGTCGATTTAAAGGCCTTCCAGGTATTTCCAGCATGAACCGTGGACTACATAGAACCACGGTTCTACATAGAACCACTGTTCTACATAGAGGTACAAACATCTGACCACTTCATTATGTCTGCTAATGTGACTAAGCCCTGGCATTTATATACTGAAATATATTTATTCATTCAACAATGTACTTACTACTGACCATCTATTTCATACCAAGCACTGTTCTAGATGTTTAAGATACATAAATGAATAAAGCATATATAAATTGCTGGCTTTGTGAAGCCTCTAGCAGGAAATACATTTTGCCAGGCACTGTTTCATTTTACATTTCTTATGTATCCCTCACAATGAGGTAGGTACATTTATGATCCCCTAATTTACAATTAAAAGAATTATAGCACAAAACGGTTAAGCTACGTGTCCAAGATCACACAGATGGGAAGATGTCCAAGTGAGATTTGAATCCAGGCATCTTACTCCAGATTATACATACTTAACCATTACACAACCCCACACTTGCATGAAATGGTGACAGCACATACTTACATGGCAAGAGAGACATATGATACAATTAGCCTCTTACGATCTTAATTTTGTAGCTGCCTCAATTATAAGTGTCTTATCTCCACAAGAAGAACGTAAGCTTCTAGAGAGAGGTCAATTTGGGAGGCATTAGATCGCACAGGTTGAGAACACACCCTACCTTACCCATCGCCAGCTATGTAGTCAAGTTGCTTGACCTCTCTTAGCCTCCGTTTCCTTCTATTTCAAATAAGAATAATACTATCCAACTCAGAGAGTAGCTAGGATCACATTTTTTAAATGTGTGCAGGATGTCTGGCACATGGCAAGCACAATAAATAATCATGGTTATTCTTATTCTCTCACACATACTGGCTGCCCCCAAAGCCAGGTATGTGGGAAATCTCTGAATAAATATGTGCTTTTTATTCAATTGCTCTCAAATATTCCAGGTTCCCTGGACTCTTCATTCAGTAAACATTTAACAAGCCTCCATTACGTGTCAGGCAGTTCAAAGGGGTTATTCAAACACGAGATCCTTCTCCAATCATGGTAAATAATTCCACAGTTGCCAGAGGAGTCATTCTTCTTCCCCGACTTGCCTAACTGCCTAGAGCAAAATTAAGCAGCACCACACTCTCCCCTCAGACAAATTTACCAACATATTTTTGAAAAATGCAATCCAAATGACATTGGAATTATTTCATTATATTCATATAAATGAACGCAATATCAAAAAGGCATTTTGTTTGGTTAATCTGTAAAGCAGACTGCTAAATGCCCCTGAGAACTTGTGAACCCACTGTTGGGATTTATTTCCCAATTCTAATTCATTATCAGCACATACCTAAAGCAATGCTGGCATGGGGTTGGCATGGGATGTGGCAATAAACCTCATTTTTAAATGAGGCAAGATTTCTTTTACTGGGATCCTCTCAGGAGCTAATGATATTCTTCTCCTTAAGGTATCAGTTGAGGGGAAAAGTAAGCCTTGGGAATGGAGAAGAAGTAATCAAACTGTTTGGAGTTGAATTGTGTTCCCCCCACCAAAATTCATCTGATGAAGTCCTAATCCCCAGTATACCAGAATGTGACCTTATTTGGCGATAAAGCCTTTACAGAGATAATCAAGTTAAAATGAGGGCCTTAGGGTGGGCCCCTAATCCAATGACTGGCGTCCTTATGAAAGGGAAGATTTGGATAGACACACACATAAGGAGAACGCCATGTGAAAATAAAGGCAGAGATCAGGGTGACGTGTCTACAAGCCAAGGAAGGCCAAGGATTGCCAGCAAACCACAGTAGCTAGAGGAGAGAGGCCTGGACCAGATTCTCCCTCACAGCCTCAGAAGCCCCTCCCACAGGCCAGCACCTTGATCTTAAACCTCCAGCCTCCAGAACTGTGAGACAATAAATTTCTATTGGTAAGACACTCAGTATGTGGTACTTCGTTATGGCAACCCCAGCAAATAGACATCTTTCATAGCAAATACACACATTTCAAAGCTAGGCCCACAATTTGGATTTACTATGACAGGGTTTGGCTAACTTCAAAATGTGGACTTCTGTCTTCCAATTGCCCCCGTGAAACTTTGGGTACCTTCCTATCATAATTCTACCCTTCAGAAACTAATAATACTTAAACAGAAACACATTCTTATGGAAAAACCACTGTCAAAAACAACATTCTCACACAAATGGTGAGCGTCCGACAAAGTTTTATTTAACTCATTAATGAGGTAACCAACAGGGGAGAAAAATGCAAAATCAAAGTGTGTATAAGAAATTGTGTATAACAAATTGACTATGTATTATAGAAAGGAAACGCCTAAACAGACCGCTGAATCCGCTGTAGCAGTAATTAACTTTCCGCAGGTTAGTAAGACCTTAGCCCCTGTGGCATTCACTTTTCTTTGATCTATAAAATCGTGACACATCAGCTTTTCACAGGTTAACCTCTAACTTTATGGGGATATAAACTTCCAGCACCTCTATCAGTTGTGGATAATTAATCAACTCTACAGAGACAACAAAATTACAGCACCCAAGAGTACCAGGTAAGAGTCAGTTACTAAGAAACAAGGTGCTGCTTCTATTGGAGCAGGCTAATTAGAATATGCTCTAATAAAATAACATTGTAAAAAATCAAACAAGACCCCTTTTTCCATCGTCAACATCGGGGATAATTTCATTCTCACTACTCATGGGTCAAACTATTAATCAGAATTTGTTGTGCAGCTTCACATATGTCTGGAATATTCTGGAAAATCTCATAAAATACATGATCTTACTCTCCAGACAACAATAATAATAATCTATTGGACACCTAGTATGCATTGGACATTATTTTAACCATTTTCTCTTAAGCTGGAAACCGATGTTACCAAGTTCACTGGACAGCGTGTGGGGGAGTGAGGGCAGCAGGTCTGGCAAAATAAGAAGCTGAACTGTGACGCGATTACAACAGAAACCTCAGCTGATCTCACATAAAGTTCTGGAGCCAGAATGGCCCTTCAGAGTTGTCCCAATTTCAGGCAGAGACAAGACTTTGAACCTCCACATCAACCAGTCTTTGGTTGTGGGCAGCCCCCTGGAAGGGCATAACACGGGCAAGAGATTCTTTTATGCTGGGGCAATGCCTGGCAACCATCAACAGCCAATACTCCTTGAAGCTGGAAAAATAAGCACCTTGGTCCTGAGAAGGCATGTGGCAGCCACCCACGGCATCCACTAAACACCTCTAATGCTCCTGACAGACTTACGAAATGGGTCATTTTATTATGCCCATTTTACTGATGGAACAACTGACATTAGAAAGGTTAAGGAACTTATATAAGCCGTACAGCTCAGAAGTAATGAGGCCAAGACTGGAGCCCAGATGTCTGGTTCCAAAGGCTCCATCAATCTGCATTCCCTCTGAAAGGGAAAAGGAGGGAAGAGAAGGGAAGGCAAAGTAGGAGAGGGCGGGAAGGATGGACAAGATGGTACAAGGACTGGGCATGCAGTGGCTTGAAGTGACCCATGAAATGCTCTGGTGTGGTGGGCGGGGGCAGAAGGACATTTTAAGAACACAGTCTAATGTCCACTTGGAAGTTGTATTGCTGTCATGGAAGTACGTCCTTTACCTCTGCCGTATTTCCCACCCGCTCTTATATTTTCAGGGAAGTCTACTCCTGGCTTAAACACAGTGAGGTTTTATGAATGTGAAAACTGAAGAAGGGGCTGAATTTTACATCTAGGTCAATGAATATAGAATCGACTGCCTACTGGGATAGAAAGATAATCCGAAATTGAACAAATTTAGAAAAAGCATGAGCCTGCGAACAGAAATAACTTTAAGAACATAAGCCCTTTGGGAATCCACAGAATTTAGGGGAAAGAATTTAGATTTCCAGAGGGTTGTTCCCAGTAAAACTAGCAACAGGAAACGCTTGTCTTTACAGCCCCCCTCCCCATTTCCATGCTAGGACACTTCCCGACCTCCTTCAACCTCCCGTCACCCTGGCACCTTTGCTGCTTCCACCGCAATCTTGTTCAACCGGTAATGCCACTGAACAGATAACCCAACAGTTTTGTCAACTGAAAACAGTTTAGGATATTTCCCTCATAAGGGTATGTACAGTCTCTAAAGAGACTCATGGAAATGCAAAAACCGTCATGATCCAAAGAAATGGAGTCAAATGATATTCAAAGTAGTTAAAATAATTTTCCTAAGCTACAATCCAGAATATTGTAAATATAGATGGGGCGAGGGTGGGGTTAGAGGCAGAGACCTACTGCCTACTTTGAGACCAGCCCTAGGCATGACGGCTAGGTTTACAGAGAGGCTCAAGGGCATGTGTCTTCTCCACTTGTATCAGCGAGAGAAGGGTCCTGGCAAAAAAGAGAACTCACCTCAGATGGTTCAGATGAAGAGACCTCCATAAAGGGATTACTTAAAAGTAAGGTTAGGGAATAAACCACTCCCTGATCTCGAGACTTACATTCCTGATCTCGAGACTTACAATAAAGCTAAAGAACCCAGGAACATGTGGTATTGAAGCAAAGAGACATCAAAGCGCCCAGAGACTAGGGAGCTGGTGAATGTTTGTCTTGCTGCAGTAAATCAGGAGCAGTAACAAATCAACGGACATCTCAGCCTTCTCTTTAGCAGACAAAGGAAGTCCAGGCTTATCAATCTCTTCTCATAGTTCTTACTTTTCAAATCTTTTAGTCACATTTGCAACTCTACCAGACTTTCTCTGAAATCAACTTGGCTGTCAGCTGTATCTCTGGGTCCAAGGTAGAGGGCAAAGTACCTTATTTAAGGTCAAATAGCTAGTTGGTGGTAGAGCTGGGAATAGAAATCAGGTGTCTTCACCTCAGCCCAACTTATCTCCGTTATCACTGTATGGCTTTCGTCCATCCCATCCAGCTTGGCCAGCAAGTGTACATGTTCTTTGCATTTTCCCTGCCCCCCTAGCAACTAACTCATCACTACCCAGATCCTCATGCTTCATGCGCATCCTGCAGGGCTACTTACGAGAAACGAGATCATGACTAAAACTTTCAACAAGCTAGAAAGAGAAAACAAGTCTTCAATCTGATCAAAGGTATGTCTGAAAAATATATAAGTAACATCATACATACATAACATTTTCCCCCTAATACTGAAACAAAATATGTCTAGTCTCACCACTTCTATTCAACATTGTACTAGAAGTCCTAGCCAGTATAGTAAAAGAGAAAAATAATTAGGAAAAAAATATATGTATTGGGAAGGAAAAAGTAAAACTTTTAATCTGCAGATGGCATGACTGTGTAAAATCATGTAAAATCCCAAGTAAACTATCAGAATTAACATGTGAGTTTGCAGTAATAGTGTCCAGAAGCCATATACAAAAATCAACTGTATTTCTATACATAAGCAATTCCAAACTGAAAATTTTAAAATACCATCAAAAATGACATTCAAAAAAGTGAACTATTAGGTATAAATCTAAGAGAATATGTATAAGACCTTATACTGAAAACTACAAAACTTTACTGAGAGAAATTAAAGAAGTTGTTAATAAATATATAAATATTTGCATATTGAAAGACTCAATACTGTTAACATGTCACATCTTCCCAAAATGACACATGGATTCAACACAACCCCTGTCAAAACCCAGCTGATATTAAAATGTATATATTAGAAATGAAAATAATACATAAAGTAGTCAAAAATCTTGAAAAAGAAGAAAAAGTTGAAGGACTTGCTCTACCCAATTTAAAACCTACTATAAAGACAAATCAAGAGCATGTGACATCAAAGAAAGAACTGACAATTAGATCAATGGAAAAGAATAGAGATTCCAGAAATAGAGCCACACATGTACGACTTCAAAAGCGGCACTGAAACATATCAATGGGGAAAAGAGTATCCTTTCAACAAATGGTTATTCATACTGGAAAAAAATTTAAGTTGATCCCTATCACACACTGTATACAAACAATGCTTTAAGAGGGACTATAGATACAAACCTAGAAGGTAAAACTATTTAAGTTTCTAGAAGAAAATATGACCTTGGAGTAGACAATGATTTTTTTTTTTTAGATAGGATACAGAAAGTTCTAGCCATACAAGAAGAAGTTGACAAACAGGAAATCATCAAAATTAAAAACTTCTACTTATCAAAAAAGGTATCAAAAGGTACTTCTCACTCTGCATTCCCATTCCTGTGCCAACAGTGGAAACTGCTCCTTCATAGAAGCAATGAGAACACTGGCTAAATTGTCAAAAATCATTATTTTTCAGAACTCTGGAAATTACCAATTGATCAGATGAGGCTGGCAGCAGAACTGGCCTTGGCTAGCCACAGGGCAGGCTGAGCGCTTCATCTTGGACCAATGGTAGCTTCAGTCTGCTCCACTGACCAGGGCATAGCCCACACTGCTCCCTCTGCATTAACCATCCCGACAGAGATGTTGTCTTCTCGCCCACCTGATGGCAGGCTGGAAGTTGCATCAACCTGCAGTCTTCTAATGTCCAGGGTTTGCTGTTGTTGTTTGCCTCCAGCACACCCAGGATATATCATTGTGATGATACTAACAAGACTGCACTTGCTCCACCAAAAAAAAAAAAATTAACTACCTGTTTCTGAAAGCCTGAGTGGGATCAATCTTTTAAAATTTTAGGGAACCAAGAACTTGCAGGGATCCCAACGTTTGCCCCCATTTTGCCTGGCAGTCCCCCACCAAGTCATCTCTTCACAATTTTGTTTCTTCTACTGGATGGCCTGGCAGCCAAGTCCATGAGCTAAGTGTATGCCCTAATGGGGGTTGTCTGCAGACATGCCCAACTTGCAGGACTGTTCTCTCTGAGCCCTCTCCCTTTCCCCCTAGTAGCAGCTAGAGAAAGAGAGAAGCAATGAAACTTTCTTCACTAACATTGTACTCTGAACAAAGCAACATCTTCTCTTCTACCCTCCCTTTCTATCGATTTACAGGAATGGAGAGAAGGGCTGGGTAGAATAATTTTCTGATCGTAGCCCTCCCAAGAGGTGTCTGATCTTAACCTCTGGCAGCTCTCCAAACTTAGAATGTGTGATCCTTGGTGTGTTCGTGGTCTTCAGCTTTGAGACTTGGCCATAAGTCCAAGGTAACAAGAAAAACCCCATTCAGGAAGGGCTTTTAAGAAAGGGGGGGGCGGTATATTTAGGAAAAATAAAGTAAGTTTCAGAATCAGACTCTTAGACATTCAGTATTTATATTCAATGCTTACTATGTACTGCACAGAAGTACAATGAATTGCTGGTTGTAGAGAAGTAAACAGAATGCTCAGGGTCCCTCCTCTTGTTGAGCTTATGACCCTGGTACAGAAAACAGATAATAAATAAGTAAATAAACATGTGAATTATTGCTGAGAGATACAACTGTTATGAAGGGAATAACAGGAATAAGTGGTGCAGGAGGGGAATGACGGTGATGAGGGAAGCTACCAGGAGGAGGTGACAGAAGTAGGATTTAAAGTAACCTGGAGTCGAAGTCTCGTTCTCCCACCTGCTAAATATATGATCTACCTATGACTTAATGTCGCTTAGACTCAATTTCTTCATCTGTAAAACAGGAAGACTAATTTACTCTACATGGTGTTGTTGGGAAGATTTAATTAAGTAAGAATATTAAAGGCACCTTTTTCCTGTTACTTTCTTAGAACACAATAAAGGTTTTAAAAAGGCGTCTAAGGGATTCCCTGGTGGCGCAGTGGTTGAGAGTCCGCCTGCCGACGCAGGGGACACGGGTTCGTGCCCCGGTCCAGGAGGATCCCACATGCCGCGGCGTGGCTGGGCCCGTGAGCCATGGCCGCTGAGCCTGCGCGTCCGGAGCCTGTGCTCCGCAACGGGAGAGACCACAACAGTGAGAGGCCTGCGTACCGCAAAAAAAAAAAGGCATCTAAGGCATCTATTTTCATTAAACAGAGGATTCGCACTGTAAAGTGGAAACTGAACTGGACCAAAATAAAAATTAAAAAAAAAAAAAGATTCAACACTTATTAACTTTATAACTCTGGGCAAGCCACGTAACAGCACCAAGCTTTCTTTTCCTCAACTGTAAAAGTGAGAAGACAGTACCTTACAGAGTATATGAGGCTATAAACTACTTTATAAAATAAAAATATTTATTCGTAAAGCTCCAGTGTCCTTGATATGATAAAATAATGAACATTCACTCTTAAGCAGAGATGGATTTATCATGAAACTAATGAAGCTTAAACTTTAAGGTGTCTCACTTGTATGTGCCACTGTGAGTCACAGAATTTTGCATGTGGGAGAGTTAGACAAGATGCAGTGAGGGAGTATTTACATGTAAACATTTCTGGTGTATTGTCTAAAGAGAACTCAGGGAAAAACAGAGGCTAAGTCTCAAAGACTCCATTCATGCATCTACAGGAAAAATATCTGTCTTGGATATTGGTACCAAGTGAAAGAAGGAAAAAAATCTTCCCTGGATATTTGGCTATAAGCTAGCCTTTACATAAGTTTGCTCCCTGGGCTGTCCCAAAGACTTCAACCCAAATAATTAGTTTGAAGTAGGTATGGGTTAATAAATTTCCCTGAGTGTCTAAGAGTAAATACAAGTCCGCCCTAGAGAAACCAGTTTTAAACGAAGGTCTCAAAAGAATTCCAAGAAAGTACCAGGACACCAGAAATTTCTATCAGAAATCACGAACACAGGAGAATAAAATGGACTCAATGAGTACAAGCCAGCAAAAACAACAGACTCTAGAATACTAAAATGGTCATAACTAGAATATAAAACAACTATGTTTGGTGTCCTTAAAGAAATAAAAAAAAGGATTAAAATTAAGATTAAAGAACAAGAGACTATAAATAAATAACTGTATTTTTAAAAGAATATAGATAACCTTTAATAAGGAAAACTAATTAAAAGCAAATAATAAATGGGTACATGGTATATAAAGCAACAGAAAAGAAAAATTAGCAAATTATAATGCAGATCTAAAGAAATTATCCAGAATGCATAACAGAGATAGAAAATAGGAAAGGAAAGTTAACAGATGTAGAAAGCAGCGAGAAAGTAAATGTAACATATGTCTATTAGAGTTTCAGAAAGAGAAGAGACAGAATTGGGCAGAGGCAAACTTAAAGACGTATTAGAAAGTCATCAAAACACCCAAAAAAGAGGATATTTTTTTTCACGTGGTGGAAGACTTTTTAAAGATGTCAGTTCTCCCCTGAATGATCTGTGGATTCATAAAATTCCAATCAAAATTCCCATAGGCTTTTGGGTGACCCTGACAGACTAATTCTAAAATTTATATAGAAGAGCAAAGAACAAGAGTGGCCAAGAATCCAGAAAAAAAAAACAAATGGAAGTAGGGCTAGCATTAACAGATATCAAGACTTGTTATAAAATGTTAACAATTAATACAGTGTGGTATTAACCCAGGAATAGACAAGCTGAGCAATGAAACAAAAACTGCGACTCAGTAACAGACCAAAAAATACATGAAAACTTGATTTATGACAGAACTGGCATTGTAGAATAGTGAGGAAAGATACATTTTTCAATAAATGGTCCCTCAAAAATTGATTATCCTTACAGAAAAAAAAGGAATTGGACCCTACCTCAAAGGACACATAAAAATTGATCCCAGGTAGGGCTTCCCTGGTGGCGCAGTGGTTGAGAGTCCGAATGCCGATGCAGGGGACACGGGTTCGTGCCCCAGAAGACCCCACATGCCACGGAGCGGCTGGTCCCATGAGCCATGGCCACTGAGCCTACGTGTCCGGAGCCTGTGCTCCGCAATGGGAGAGGCCACAAGAGTGAGAGGCCCGCGTACCATAAAAAAAAAAAAAAAAAAAAAAAAAAAAAAAATTGATCCCAGGTAAGTTAAAGATGGAAATGTGAAACACAAAACTAGGTAATGTTCAGAAAATAATATAGGAAAGTATCCTTTTATCAAAGGTGGAGGGGAAGTATTTAATAAATAAACATATACAAAAATGCAGATATTCTAAAATAAGTTATAAATTTAATCAAGTAATTCTATTTACCAAAAACACTATGAAGAGAGTGAAAACACAAGCCACAAAATAAAAAAGATATTTCCCATTTGTATTAATTGACAAAGCATTAGTAGAAATCAATAACAAAAAGACCCCTCCAAAAAAAAACAGAAAAAAGAAGTGAAGAAAGATTTGAACAGGTACTTTACAGAAGGGGAAACCCAAATGGGGTGGGGGGGGGGAGAGAAAAAAGAAAACATGCTCAAATTCATTAGTAATCAGAGAAATGGAAATTCATCTCCGGCCCCCTCTCCCCCATTCATTCTTTTCTCTATCACTGTGAACCACTCTATACACACTGGCAAAAATTTTAAAGTTTATTTTTAGTATTAATTCTTGGAAATATTAACCACTGGAGAGAGAGAGAACTTACATACTGTTAGAAGGTACACAATATGGCACAATCACTTTGGGAAACACCTGGTATTACCTAGGAACACTGAAGGTGTACATAGCACAATAATTACCCATTACACTCCAAGGTACAGACCCTAGATATCTCTGGCACATACTCACAAGCTGGTATCAAAAACATTATATCAGCACTGTTTATCACAGAAAATAATAGAAACAGCCCAAATGTCCAGTGAAAGCAGAATGGAGAAATACATTCACAATGTGAAATAATACTCCACAGCAATGAAAATGAATGAGCTACAGCTCCACAGAACAAAACAGATGAAACTTGGGAAGAGCGGTGATTGAAAAACACCAATTCCAGAATATGTACAGCTGTATCTCACTTACACAACATTTAAAAAACACAAATAGGGACTTCCCTGGTGGTGCAGTGGTTAAGAATCCACCTGCCAATGCAGGGGACACAGGTTCGAGCCCTGGTTTGGGAGGATCCCACATGCCACGGAGCAACTAAGCCCGTGCACCACAACTACAGAGACTGCACTCTAGAATCTGTGAGCCACAACTGCTGAGTTCACGTGCCACAACTACTGTAGCCCACGGGCGTACAGCCCGTGCTCTGCAACAAGAGAAGCCACTGCAATGAGAAGCCTGCGCACCACAATGAAGAGTAGTCCCTGCTCGCCGCAACTAGAGAAAGACCGAGCGCAGCAACAAAGACCCAATGCAGCAAAAAATAAATTAATTAATTAAAAAAAAACACACAGATAGAGCTATGCTATGTATTCTTGAGAGGTGGCGTGGTGTGGAGGTTAAGAGCACACAAAACTGCAACCAGACTGCCTGAGTTGGAATTCTGGTTACTACACTTACTATTCCTATGATTGGACAGTTATTTAGCCTCTATATACCTCATTTCCTCATCTGTACAATGGGTCTACCTACCTCTGAAGATTGTTCTAGGGTTAAATGAGTATATGGCACCTACAAGTGTTTGGCACATAGAAATCACTGTATAAAAGTGTTATGTTGCCATCATTAAAGATATAAATATTTGGTAAAAAGAGAATAATGAAAAACAAGGGAATGATAAGTAAAAACTGCAGGCCAATTAGAGTACGTTCAAGGATGGATTAAGGAAAATACCCTGGTGGACGTCAGAGGTTATGGTAGTGCCCTTTGTTATTAAAATGGGTACTGAATTCTCAGGTATTCGTTGTGTTATTATTCTTTATAATTTACAAACACTTTATAAATATTTTGTCATATTCTATGTTTTCTCCTTCCAATGAAAAATACTTTTAAAGTTTGTAAAATTAGAAATAAAAGGGATAGGGGAGTTTAAACAGTCAAGTTACCACTGTCCATTCAAAGCTGCCACCCTAGAAAATAAACACAAAATTGCATTCAATAACAGACGGCGTTTTCATGAGATTCCAGTATCTTGTTCAAAACATTAGGAATTTCTCTGTTTTGGAAATGACTTCTAAGCCTGCAGCCCTTCTCTTGGGCATTCTGAATGTTGACAGTTCTCATCCTCTGAGGAGAGATTTTATTTTTATCCAAACAACAGCAAGCGATTTGAAACCAAGTTTGATAGACGAGATGGGTGATTTTGCTCTATGACAGATAAGTGAGATAATAGTGTGTTTCATAAAACTGTTTCTCGAAGTAATTTCAAAAAATAATGGACTCCCAGGCTTAGCAAAGTAATCAAATCCAACCTCCCTCACAACTCAGGGACTGGTTCTGCCAGAACCCTGACAAATGGCCAGTCAGCTTCGACTCAGAATTTACAAATAACACAAAAGTAGACAAAACACCCCAGAGCATGGGTGGTGATAGGCACTGATACTTACCCATTAATCTAATTGCCACATTTTCTAAATGTATACTCTTTTGTTATATTTTACTGGTTAACATCGGACCATCGTTTCTGTTGATAGATATCAAAATCTGATTTCTATTGTCAGGTGCATTAGCTCTCTTTCCCAGAGGAGAATAAGTTGAGAAGCATTCATGTATGATTCACCTAAGTCATTGATGAAAGTAGCAACCAGGTCATAACCAAGTACAGAAATCCTGCTCAAATAGAAACCTGCTTCCAGTTGGGAATTAATTAGTAATATTTGTGGGAACGGTTTCCATCTAGACCATAGGGAAATCATGAAAAAGGATCAGATGCACTGTTAAAATTTAGACACGAATTGTCTATGGAATTTCCTAAATCTATTACTGTAATAACCCTATCCAATAAATGAAATGAGGCTAATTACATGTATTTATTTTATTTACATATATATGTATATAATGTATATTTTATTTATGTAATATATATACTTTATTTACATATATTTTATTTATTTATTTCATGGTAGTTCATTGTGATTTTCCTTTCTAAGTCTACATAAAACATCTGTTTAAGGACTCTGGGGAATTTTCTAGAGGTTGTCATTAAACTTATTAACCTACAATTTCACCTGCAGTTTTGACCATGAAATATTTTCCTATCACCAATCTTCCAGAAACGCTACAATATTTACCATAAATATTGCTACCAACGCAATATTTTTCAGACGTTATTGGTCCATGGTCCTATGATCAAATTTGCAAGCTCTCTCACTATTTGTGATACAATTTAATTAAATGTGGAAACCTTCCCTCTTCAAAGAAACTACGTTGATTTAAAATATATTCTTTCTGATTTTAGATTCTTTTCTATTATCGATATTTATTCATTTCTTCCAGTTTGAAAACAATTTCCCTTCATAGAATTACCTGAAGCAATATAAGCAAAAATCCAATTTTAAATTTTTAAAGATCTAAAATTCTAACATTATTTTTTTTTAGGATTCTTTGAAGGATATACAAGTGTTAAAAACACCCAACACAGACTTGCTTTTAAATATATATTTTAAACAATGCAGACTGTTCTAAGGCAGTTTTCATCTTTAAAACTGTGTGCCCATAATTGTTACTTTTAAATTTTCCTTCTATTTCTTTGCACCAACTTTTAGACATTTATCCTAGATAAAAGAGAATGATTCAGCACAGGAGGGAGACAGAGAAGTGGCAAGGTCAAGAGAAGCAGGGGAAGGGACGGGGGAAGCAGCACAGGTTGCCCAAATTCCATGTTAGACCCTGGTTCATGAAATTGAACCTGCAAAATAAGAGGCAGCCAGCATTCCATAATTACCACGCAAATTGGTCCTGAATAAGGTCCTTCCATATTACTATTTATTTCAACCCACCTGGTTATAAAACTGAATGCTTGTGTCCCCGCCAAAATTCATGTGTTGAAGTGCTAGCTCCCAATGTGATGGTATTTGGAGGTGGGGCCTTTGGGAGACAATCAGGTTTAAGTGAGGTCATGGGAGCAGGGCCCCCATGATGGGATTAGTGTCCTTATTTAAGAAGAGGAAGAGATCAGAGCTCCCCGCACCCCGATCACGTGAGGACACAGTGACATGGTGCAAAGGTGGTCTGCAGACCAGAAAGATAACTTTATCAGGAACCAAATCAACGAGCACCTTAGCCTTGGACTTCCCAGCCTCAGAACTGTAAGAAATAAATTCCTGTTGTTTAAGCCACCCAGTCTAAGGTTTTTTGTTTTTCCTGTAGCCCAAGCTAAGACACACTATAAGCATGGTAAAAAAAAGACATCTTATTGAAATTAAATGTTAGCTATAAAATTACTCCCTAGGGCTTCCCTGGTGGCGCAGTGGTTGAGAGTCCGCCTGCCGATGCAGGGGACACGGGTTCGTGCCCCGGTCTGGGAAGATCCCACATGCCGCGGAGCGGCTGGGCCCGTGAGCCATGGCCGCTGAGCCTGCGCATCCGGAGCCTGTGCTCCGCAACGGGAGAGGCCACAGCAGTGAGAGGCCCGCGTACCGAAAAAAAAAAAAAATTACTCACCTGCTTAGAAACAAAGTAACTCCTGTGCTCGTCAACATTAAATCCATACCCTGGACCTAAGCTCTGAGCTGCCCTACCCACCGCATCCCCAGGTCCAATCATGCAAGAGTCTACCTCATCAATGCACGTACGTGTCTATCAGCTAAAGTAAATTGCTCATTCCCATGCCTTCGCAAATATTAATTCTTCCACCTAAAATGGCCTTGCCACTCCCTTCTAGCTGTTCATATTGTTCTCCTCCATTCCTCCTTCCTTATCAGAAAACAAAAATAAAAATAACTACGGTAAAAACTAATAAACATGCGCCCTCTGTGATTTCTCATAATAGAATCACCCCTTGCTGCCCTGCTCCCTTCCACATCTTGCTTCTTGGTGGAAAGCAGGAGGAGGAAAGCTTAGATCAGTGGTTTGGTGTTAAAGATTCTGTGTTAAATGGTGTGGGTAGGACCCGGGCCTTGATATTTGGAAGACTTCCCTGGGGAATTGAATGTGCACTCAGGAATGAAAGCCACCGTGGGATCAATGCTTCTCAGTCCAGCCGTGCACAGGGTCCAGGGCTAAGCTCTGGACACATTCTCTTAATTAGGAGTTATCCACAGGCCTACCAAATTAGACTCTCTGAGGCTGAGGCATTTGCATTATTAAACACTTCTTGCCAAACCTAGACTGAGAAACTTGGGCCCAAACAGCACATCAGCCTGATAGTAGAGCAGGGTGGAAGGTTCGGTTCTAAGGCCCACTGTCCTCTTCCCCTCCCATTCTGAAGTCCTTTAAAGTACAGGAACAATGCCCCTTTTAACATCATCCAAAACATCACTTGGGTATTCTATGATGCCCTAGAGGGGGGTCATTATGAAAGCCCCAGCTTCACCTAGGGTGGTTCTATAGTACATGCCCAACAGAACAAGCAAGTGTGGGCACATGCAACAGTGCCCTGTTTTGTGCAAAAGGAGAAGAGGAATATGTGAAACAACAAAGAAAAACGTGTGTTCCTCAGAAGTACTCTGTGCTCCCTGAAAAGCAACCACGCAACCATGATACCACCCTCAACTTATTATCTCAGTGGTTCAGCCAGTCTGCAGGGAGCACAGAAAAGGGAATGAATTCTGCCTAGAAGAGGGTGCAGGTAAAGCCTCACCGAGGAGGCGGCACTTAAGCTCAGTCCGAGAAGAATTTAACCAGATGAAGAACTCGGTTCAAAGCTTGCTAGGAAGAGGGGAAAGCCCCAAGCTGCAACAGTGAATGTCTTGTTCTGGTACCAAGAATCACCACTGTGCTCACATGTAAGGAGTATGAAGGAAAGAAACAGCACGAAGCTAGATGGCTGAGGGAGAGGATGAAGCCTTGAGTGGCCTACTAAAGAGGTCGCAGACAATGGGAATCAGCAAAGCTTTTATATCAGAGAATCCATTACCACTCTGGTCTGTGCCAAGTCCTCCCTATTCACAACTTTAATAGAACCACAACATTACGGTTCTCTGGGAATCATGGAACATCTTACAACTGTCTCATTGTAATTTTGTAACATCTTCAGACAATCTAAACATTCATGAAGAGGTTCACTGTCAGAATAAAAATTGCAAGAAAGGTCTTTAAGTGACTGTAAAATTTCCTAAGAAAAGCTTGCAGACTCTTCAGACTCGTGATCAATCCCCACAGGTATCCTCAACTGCTGTCACATTCAGTTGCTATAACAACCTGCCACTCACATCTACTTTACACCAGTAACCTAAAGACAGCTAGATCCAGAAGAGGTTAACTCAAACACAAAGCAAAAGATGCCAGTGGAGGAAAACTCAGCAGGGAGGTAATTACAAATGAAATCACTATTCTCTTAAGGATCTTTAAAAAAGCAAATGATAATGCAGACCCTTGAACACACGCAGCGTGTGTTGAAAGACTGAAAGGTACACCAGGAATGAACATTTTATCACTGACCAAGAAAGGGTCTCTGTTCCCAACTTCATTTCCATCCACTCCCTCTCTGCAAAAGACTCTGCATAAATTCCCAAAGGTCAAAGTGGGTACTTCCTTAACCTTTCTCTCCTCCAATTTAAACAGGCAGGACTACCATTACTGACCTATCCCTTTGTCTCTCCCTCTGAAACAAACAGAAAAACAACCAGCTTTCCCAGCCTAAGCAAATTTTTCCATCAATGTTGATTTTACTCCTTTCCTGCCTGACTCTTGCACAATGTTGTATCGACATCCTTTTGCTCACTGATAACTTTACCCTCTCCTTCCAGACCGGCTCTTATGGAGCTTGTCCTATTCCACTTGTCCTATAAGGTCAGTTCACCTTTCTAACCTTTCTTATTAAATTATAGAACACTTGGGGACAGGGACTGTGTCTTATTTGGGGCCATAACGGGACCAGCAAACAGTAGGTGGCCAATTTTGTGAATGTGATCGGAACTGCATGAAGAAATTTTGCCCCATACACAGAAAAACTCCAAAAAGGTTGTTTTCTTCAATTTGTTGGTTTAGAGCCTGTGGGATGTGGGAGGCCCTATTATTTAATCCTGGTCAGAAATGGCTTTGACGTGCTTTTCTTGGCTCTCAAGAAGGAAACAGAGGGCTTCCCTGGTGGCGCAGTGGTTGAGAGTCCGCCTGCCGATGCAGGGGACACGGGTTCGTGCCCCGGTCCGGGAAGATCCCGCATGCCGCGGAGCGGCTGGGCCCGTGAGCCATGGCCGCTGAGCCTGCGCGTCCGGAGCCTGTGCTCCGCAACGGGAGAGGTCACAGCAATGAGAGGCCCGCGTACTGCAAAAAAAAAAAAAAAAAAAGAAGGAAACAGAAAAGAAAGACTATGGCTTTTTTCTCTTTCTGTAACTTTAGAAGAAACCAGACTTCTATTTAAAATGAGTAGTTGGCATTTTGGCTGCAGGGAACATTTCTCAGGATGATGAAAAATGAAATAAAATCAAAGAGCAGACAAGCATGTTTTCAGTGACATCAACATTTTCTAAGATGCTGTGGACCCTCTGTAAGGCTTAAAGATGCGTCCGTTTGCTCATTTACCATGAAGCAGGCGCATAGCTCCAATGGCTACACTATATGTATGCAGAAGGTGGATGAGTGTGCGGACGCACGCTTGCACAGAACTGTTTGTTATTTCGATTTTGCTCTTAACACTTTATGTAGATATTTGGAAGTGTTAAATTTCCATGAAAATTAATGAAAAGAGGAATATTATGTGGGTGGAGAGGAGGCACGAAGAAACAAAACATGAAATTCCAGCAAGGGAATGTGAGGAACAAGGGCTTCACACTCCACCTTCTCCTGAAGGCTTCTCATACAAAGTCTGCTGCCCAGTGGCCACTTCTGGCTGAAAAATATCGTATTGAATACTTACCAAACCATTTCCACGTACACTGCCCTTGATGGTGTTAAATTTCCCCTTAGCGTCCTCGGTGCAAATTACCACCCCACCTTGTGGCTGTCGCAATCCACCAGGGAAGGAGAAATCGTGAGCCCTGCTCTCTTCTACCAGAAGAGGGGTGCTCTTCAAAGACAGCCTTCTCAGAAGTGCTCAGGGCGCAGGCCCACCCAGAATGGGAGTGATGACTCATCAGGCGGTCCTGCCCACTCGCAGCATCTCAAGTGAATGAAACGAGAACCGACTGGACTGGCTGATGGCTCCCAGCCTTGGGAGGATAACAGTGAAGACAATTGAGATCTACTTTCTATCAGACAATACATGAGGAGTTTTTTTTAAAAATAGCAAGCACTAGGCAGTATTATTAGTATTATTAGGTGAGCATGATGAGGTCCACAGAGGTTATGTAACTCGCCTAACGTCACAAGTTAATAAAGGAGAGAGTTGGGATTTGCACCCAAAAGGTGGCCCTTTGGAGGAGAGATGCCCACCCTGCCAGGAGGTGTGATGTGAGTGTTGGAAGGGTAGACTGAGGAAGGAACCAAGGCCAGTGAGGAAGAGGCCCTGTAACTAAAAATGGAGGCCAAAGACTTCTGTCTGACTCAGGCCCAGTCTGTGGGACTCAAGAGCTTCCTCTGCAGGACACACAAGGTTCCAGCCAACACAGCTCCAGTCACAGTGTCACGGCCTCAAAGGAAATGTGAGACTTGCTCAGGGCGGCAATACCCAGGTGTACGTGGAGGGGAAGCCCTCTGAAAACCCAGAATGTCCAAGGAGGACTGCAGAAGGCATGGGAAAATCATAGCCCCGGGAGGCTCATAATTTTTCCAAGAGACAACAGCAGTCTTTGGGCCTCTGCCAGTGGATCCCGCAGCCCTGAGCAACGAAGGGGAACAGAAACTCATACCGGAGGGCACAAGTGACTCCGAGAGAGCTGCGAGGGGCACTGTGCCATGGAAGGTGACAGCCGTCTGACATTAGCAAAAACTTCCCATTTGGAGGGACTTGTGGCAATGTGATCACAATGAAAAAGGACCCGATTTTTCAACAGGATGGATTTTTGAATAAAATACACAAGGGCCGTGTGCGGCTTTCACTTCGTCGATATTTTGGTCAGCGGAAGGTCCTTGGTCTTGGCACAGAGTATCGTAATGTCTAGATTTTCTGCATCCATTTGCTATCCTATATCCACCTCTAAAAGATGCTGCTGAAACTCAAACAGGGTGTAAAACCTGAATCCACATGAAATGTGCCCTAAAATCACCTAAGTATTGTCTGCAGCCCAACTAGGGTTCTTGCCTCAAACACTGTGTTGAAAGGTATGTGCTGTCAGAGCCCTCGATGGACTTGGAGCCCCACGAGGTGAAGTGGGGACACAGCCGCTCCTCCCATCGGGGACCACCTCCATGGCGGGGGTCTCACAGCGGCCTCCTCGGCCAAGAACTAGCTATAACTGTCTCAACTTTCTCAGGAACATCGCTTAAAACCAGCCGATTTTCCAGGAGAGCCCTGCTGCATTTGATCAACAAGGCACAGAGTTTAAGAGCTATATGTCTCCATTTTCCCCTTGAACACGAGTCTATCCTTTTCTAAGCTGAATTCACCAGGGATTTCCTGTGGAGCCACTCCTCCACAGGCCCCCATGCTGAATCGGAGAAAGAGCCCGCAAATGAGGCACTGGAAGGGTTCATCTGAGGCTGGCTGGAAAGGCATCATCCCTCAGTATCAAGTTCCCAAAACTACTTTGATTGGAATCACCTGGGGAGCTTGTTAATCACAAATTCTCAGCTCCTAGAGGGATTCCCGGTCCAGTGGTTTTGGGGGGTGGGGTGGCCATAAATTTCCAATAAACTCCTCAGGATGTTCTGATGCAAGCCGTCCACAAACCACACTGACCAGTGCGGGAAAAATGTTGCTCCAAAGAAAGAATGAGCGTTTATGGAATGCCTACTCTGTGGGACTATTTCATACAGACATGAGCACACTCAACCCCCATACCTGCTCTCTGACGTGGGCAGTGCTATTATCCCCATTGTACTCATAAAGAAACTGAAGTTCACAAAAGTTCTGTAACATACCCAAGTTTACACATCTAACAAGATGCAAATAGAACTTTAACCAGGTCTGTCTATGTAAACCCCAAAGTCAAGCACTTTCCCCCATACAACATGGGTTTCTGGGACTAGCAAACTCTGCGGACAGGTTGAAGAATTGAGACCTAAGAGGGGGTACTGGACTTCAAATCTGGGGAGAAAGTAAATATCCTACACCCATGGAGACTGTTGGGTTTCATATTTTGGGGGTCACCTAAACATCCAAGTGTCTCCTTGTTTGGACTTCACAGGAAATAGGAAGACGCTGGCCCACCATTTTCTCCCCTGGGACACACCATATGTCTCACTACTTTTTCTCTAATCCACCCGACATCACTGTTGTCATTGATTATGGCAACCGGCAGTGACAGAAAGACCAACCAAGAGAGCTCAAGAGAGAAGAATCTCACAATGAGAATCCGAAGAGAGAAACTTAGAAGTTGATACATTCTGCTTGGACGCATTGTCAGGACAGAGGAACCATCCTATGCTTCATTCCTGCTTCTCTCTGCACTTACAAGGGCATAAATTAACATCCTCTTCAGAGACAATTAAGCTGATCGTTCTGACAAGGCCATCACAATGCTAGACTTTCGTCTCTGAGAGGATGATCAGCGAGGAAAGAAAATCAGACAGTATAATAAATGTATTTTTATTGTATACGTATATATGTATTATACTCTCGATTCTTTGTTACTTGTTTCCTACAGGTAGAAAAGGAATGAAGAGTAAAAGAACTCTCTACCTGGAATTTGCCTTTAATTTGTCATTCCCTTTCCTCAAGACTTATTTTTGAGGTTTTCTGACACCCATCCAATGCCAATAGTGAATTTTATTACTGAAACCATAAAATTTGCCAATTCCAAGCCCACCTAAAACCCTGGCAAATGCTTAAAAAAAAGAAAAAGTCACCATCCTGGCCCTGAAACATTTTTGTGGATGCGCAGATAAGTGAGGGCTGGTGAAGTCTGCCCCGTCTCAAATTACCCCAATTACTTATAGAGATAGAATGGAGAGAAGTCCAGAATGACAAATTCCATCGAATATTCTGGTCCTGCCTGCCATTCTTCTCGCTTACACCGTGCATTCATTTTGCAGAATGTTCTCACGTGCCCAGGCGAACAGAGAGAATCCTCAAAGCTACATTGCAGCTCTGCATCTACTACAGGACACGGAGCTCCTCCCACTTTTTAAGGAACTAATATGATTTAGAACTGGAGGTGTAATCTCCAATTCATCGATCTTAAGAATTTTCACATTTTACATCGAGTCCTTAGAGTAATTTGCAAAGTGAAATTTTTGGTAAAATTATTAGATATTTCAAGTTTCCTTTCTAAATCCAGATCGTCTCTTTCAAATCTTAATCCTGTATGTGTGCACTGACCCCTAAGGTCAATTAATTACGCTCATATGCTGTCCCTCCCCTACATACTATTTCAAACCTCACATTTATTACATTCATATTTAATTTTGCCTTGGAATTTTTTTTTTGAATTTATAATTATAGTTTAAATTTGTCTTGTTGTAGAGGTTTTTAAGTGGTTATCAACTAGTATCATGCTTGCTTTATTCCCATTTGCTTCATCATATAACTATCACTGCATTTTCAAGTCTCCATGATGTATTTTTAAAATTTTATTACTTTAATAGTTAATACATGAAGACAAAAAAATTAGGCAGCAATAAAAAGTAAGTTTCCTTACTACTATTAGCCTCCAGTTTTCCAATCCTTTCACAATTTTATGTAAAATATTTACTCAAAACAATTTTACAGATCTTTCCAGAACCTGTAATGCATTTACAGTGTATATGTGCATGTACAAATAGATTTTTATAACATAAATCATAGTATACCATTCACTGTTCTGAACCCTTTTCTTTTTACTTCACGATGTATCTTGGTAATCATTATTTAGCAGTACATAAAGACTTGCATCCTGCGTTTTAACTGCCGCATCGTATTTCATTGTTTGGACATACTGTTATTCAGTCATTAATTTACCAGCTGCATAAATTCAGGGAGCCCCTCACATTCTCTTCTCTGGGGTTGTGCAAGGCCCTGCACTATATTGTTTCTAATCCTACTACACACAGTCCTGCAATAAATACCTCTGGAAATAAGGCCTGTGTACATGTACCATTAACTAGCTGATCTGTAGAATGAAACCCTAGATGCGAAGTGACTGACTAATTGATCCCTCTAAATGACGCCATTATACGTCCCTCTTCCTCACCCCATCACTGAGTCCTGTTGATTCTACCTCAAGTCTATACTACCTTTCCATCACCTCCACCTCCACCTTGGACCAGGTCACCATCACCCCTTTCCCGGGCTATTGCAAGACCTTCCAAACTGGTCTCCCTGCCGCCCACCTGCCTGCCTCGCAGCCCGTCCTCTACAGGGCTGTGCACCTAACATTCCTGCTTAAAGCCGCTTAATGTTTCCCTTTGCCTCAGGTAAGTCCAAATTCCTTCCACAGCCTCTCTGGCCCTTGCTTAAGAACCAGGCTCACCTCTTACTCTCTTACATGCCCACTACACTCTGGCCATGCTGAACCTCTGTCATGTCCTTGATGGAACTGATCACGATCTGACCCTTGGCACATCTGACTCCATTTGCCCAGAACACTAACTCCTGTATAAGTCAACCCTCATCTACTCAGCTACTCCTCCATCCTCAGTCTTCAGCTTAGACGTACAGCATAGTGGTTAACAGCACAGGCTGTAGAACTAAGCTGCCTGGGTCTGCCTCTACCATTTACTAGCTGTATACTCGAGATAAGTTAATCTACTTCTCAGTGCTTTATTTTCCCCATCTGTAAAATGGGACTAACAATAGTATCAACCTCATAGATTTGTTGTGAGCATTAAATTGGTTAGGGTGCGTAAGGCACTGAGCATGATAGATGGCTCATAGTAAGTACTCAGTACCTGACAGGTATGATTACTCTTATGTACCCTCCTTCGAGACGTCTTCATGGACCCCTTGGACAAGGTCAGATCCTTTTTTCATAGTATCCCTGCCATATGAATGGGTCCAAAGAGTAAAGGAAGATGTACTAGTGATTAACTTACTAATGTGGCTTCATCCATTCATTTAATCATTTATTCACCTACTTGACACATATTCACATGTGCAATCTCTGCTCCAGGCAGCATGCTAGACACCTGCGAGCACTGGGCAGACTCACTGCCTTCCCAGGGCTGCCAAAGTAAGGAACTGAGCTCCCTGATTATTGATTTTGCTATTCAGTCAGTTAATATTTATGGCACTAATAGTTAAGCCTCGTGGTCAGGCGATCTTCTGGATGCAAGACATAGAACAGAAAAGCCCAACCAAGCCCCTCACTGAGAGAGCTTTCTGTGGGATAGAGACTCAGACAACAAACAAACACACCTTAACATAGAGTTAAACTGTGATGGCAGCAATGGGGGACAAGAACAAGAGCAGAGTAAGGGAGGCTGTTCTAGATCAAGTGTCAGCAAAGTCCTTTTGGAATAGGTGACACTTAAGCAGACCCTTAGATGAAGTGAGAGAGAGACAAGGTCTATTTGGTGAAAGAGTTCCAGACAGAGGTAACTCCAAGTGCAGAGTCCCTCAGATTTCTGTCTTGTTCAGGGACAAGCAAGAATGTCGGTGAGGCTAGACCTCAATAAGCAAGGGTGAGAGTGACAGGAGATGAGACTGGAGTGGCATCTGGGGCTTTCTGGGTCAAGATGAGGACTTTGGATTTTCTAAGTCTGAAAGGAAACCATTAGAGGTTTTTGAGCCAAGAAGTGACCAGAACAGAATTATGTTGCAAAGAACCACATTAGCTGGTGTGTGGAGAATAGATCTGAATGTGTGTGGGAGGGGACAGCTATCATCAGAGAAACCATTTAAGGGGCTACTGCAATAATCCAGAAGATGGTGGCTTGGATTAGAATGGGAACAGTGCTGGTGGTCAGAAGTAGTAAGATTCAAGATTCAAGATTCGTGCCCCGGTCCGGGAAGATCCCACATGCCGCGGCGCGGCTGGGCGCGTGAGCCATGGCCGCTGAGCCTGTGCGTCCGGAGCCTGTGCTCCGCAACGGGAGAGGCCACAACAGTGAGAGGCCCGCGTACCGCAAAAAAAAAGGAGCAGTCAGTGATGGAGGGGGAAAGTCAGAGCAGAAAAGGGAATAACTATTTACAGTTGTTAAGTTATAGAGGTAAAAAAGGGGTGGGAGATGAAAAGGTACAAAAAGGATTCCTGAAGGAACTCATCACAGCTATTCTGCTGGCATCTTCCCCCTCTTCATTCTTTAATACCACACCCTCTCAGAGCCTGTGGTTTTTCTTCCATGCCTACTCCCTATGATTCTTTCTTCTCCCCATTTCTACTGAATCAAATGTGTGTGTGTGTGTGTGTGCGTGCGTGTGTGCGTGTGTGTGTGTGTCACCGACATGTGTACCTATGCACATGTGCAATGCAATGCTTGCATTAGGCAGCCAACAAAAGAACTGGTCAAAAGATATTCAACCTAGAGGAGAAATGATAAATCAGTGGAATTGCTGGTCTTCTTGGTTTTGCTATTTAAGAAGTCTTGAGATTGACATATACACACTACTATATATAAAACAGATAACTAATAAGGACCTACCGTATAGCACAGGGAATTTACTCAATACCCTGTAATGACCTATATGGGAATAGAATCTAAAAAAGAGTGGATGTATGTATATGTATAACTGATTCACTTTGCTGTACAGCAGAAACTAACACAACATTGTAAAGCAACAATACTCCAATAAAAATTAATTACAAAGAAAGAAGTCTATAGCTCAATATATTTGAAATATATTCTTCGGGGCAGAGAGACAAGTCAGATCACATTGACAAATGGTCAAAATAACCAAATTTCCCCTAGTCCAATCAATCTTCCCTCGATTATTTAAAATTTCAGGCCTATAACATCCTCCCTTTGATTTTCCTTATTATGTCATTATGTCCCTGACGTGACCTGACGTGACGAGACATCGCAACAACATTAAATCCTTGGAGCTTGCAGGAAAGCTTCCCCTCAGCTTGAAAAAAGAGAATCTAACAGAGGTATTTCTATTTAAAATAACTATTTTAAAATGTGTAATTTTTTGAAATAACTTTTGTGATATTTTTCTTATTATAAAACATAAATAGATTTAATTAGTCCTAGCAAATTAAAAGTGGTGGTAAACTAATCTGTTTTCTTTCTTCCTATACTTTTGTCTCTTGACTTCTGATAACAGCCTCTATTTCCCTTTTAAGCGTACATTTCCATGTAAACTAAACCAAAAGAGAACAAAATGGAAAGTTTTAAATTTCTCTCTGAATCTAGCTCTCTTATTATACTCTTTAAGTCCACTGACAGATTTTATTGGTCCCAACCTGATATCTTTCCGTTGTTTGGGGGGTATTATCAAGTACATCATCTCTGTTTTTATGACTGTCATATAGTACCTAAAATTAGTTATTAAGTAAAATACCCCAATTCTCATCAAATGTCAGCTGTTGTAACATGCCATATCTGTGGTCCAAGAGACTCTTTTAAGCCCCAATTCATGTTTCCTACTGCCTGCTTTATATCTCACCTTAAAGATCCCTCATACCTACCATGCTCCAAACTGAACGTCTGATCCTTCCTCCATCTCAGCGGTCCTTTCATCCTCTCAGTTGCTGTGAGTCCTCCCTATGGACTCCATCACCCTCAACCTCCACAACCGACTGTCACTAAATCCAGTCAATTCCACCTCTGCAGTATGTCTTAAAGCTCTCCATTCACTGCATCTCCTCTGCCCCAACACCAACCCAAGGCATCCTCACCTACATTACATACCGCAAAAGCCTCCTAACTGGTCTCTCCTCTTGTATACTTTCCCCTTCCAATCCACATCCAATCTCAAAATACTTTTCTCATAGATATCATTCTGAAAAATAAAAGCAGGTAAGATAATTCCCTGGTTATCAAAACAGCACTGTTAGACCAAAATCATTCATCAAAACATAATGGTACTCAGTTATGATGTGAGTTGCTAAAAAGAGCTGAGAGTTCCAAAAATCTAAGAAAACATGCAGATTCTAATTTAATAATTCACGCATGATACATACGGCCATGAACTTTCTTCTACGAATTCTTCTGTGAATTCTTCTGTGGAGGATCAAGGATTCACATGTAAGGCAAAATCATCAACAACCCTTTCTTAATGAAGAAGTCAGCTAAGAATGAGGAAAGACTTTCTAAAGCTTTGTCCCCTTAAAAAATACCTTTTAGGGTTCAAGAATTCTTGATAGATCACTATTGACCTCCGCTATTGACCATACAGCTTTATGAAAGATGTTGATAGTATATCACTTCCTCTGTTTTAATTTCCTCGAAAAGTCTTATCTTGTGCATAATGTTAAGGCTTTTAGGACTTCTCCTGGGAGTCTATTCCCCATTCCTAAATGACCTCGCTACTTTGTTATTACAGATCTGATAAAAACTCTGACGAAACACTTCTTATATGTTTCTATTTTATTTATCGAAGCATCTATTTATGCATGTTGTTAGTTAAGGGTGCTGTTGTTTTCAAGATGTACAAAGGAAAACAAAATGTTATCTCGTGGGGAGGAGACGTTTAGCTCCCAGAGCTACTTCCTAATGCCATTTCCATGGAAACAGGACTTTTTCCCTTAACTGCAATGACATTAATAATCAGGTGTCTCAAGTCATACAAAAGGGAGGAAAGGGAACAGAAATTACCAGCCAATCTTTCCTATGTCAATGGGGAACACAAGGATCATGACCCTTATCTGGGACAAGAGTAGATGTTCAACAAGTTAATCTTTCATCATATTTTCATTTCTAAATACATCATATGACAACAACAACAAAAAAGTTGTCATCAAAAGAGAAGATTCTGAGTAAAACCACTCAAGCAACAACCAAAGAGCCCCAGCTTAATCCCACTGCTCCTCTAAGAAGCCCGTCCACACCCATCATGTGCCACCCAGAGCCAAGCACAGAGGGCATCTGATCAAATGCAGAAGAAAAGGGTTTGGTCAGGGACTTCCCTGGTGGTCCAGTGGTTAAGACTTCACCTTCCAATGCAGGGGATGCGGGTTCGATCCCTGGTCAAGGAGCTAAGATCCCACACACCTCAGGGCCAAAAAACCAAAACATAAAACAGAAGCAATATTGTAACAAATTCAATAAAGACTTTAAAAATGGCCCACATCAAAAAATCTTTAAGTAAAAAAAAAGGATATGGGCAAAGAAGTATTTCTTTGTAATTTCTTTGTACAGACCTCTGTAGGGCTCTATTTACATAGTGACAAAGGAGCAGATGAAAGAAGTAGAGGAAAACTCAAATGACTCAAATCAGAATGTTTACCAATTTACGAAATTCTCAAACTGTACATCCAACATTCAAGTGACTAAATTTTTTCTTTTCATTTTCCCCCAGATGCTCACTGTCGCGTCAATAGCCTTGAGTCTGAGGAGTGAAATAATTTGCAAACCATGAGGAGAACCACATGTAATTTTTCATAGCAAACGCTTAAAACAGAACATTTTGTTTGTGGTCAGAATTGGGCAGCTAGGAAACTATCTTGTTATGATTAAACCTTTTTCTACCCACTTCTTTCAAGATCTGCAAGACAAATAATCCATCAGACCAGAATTAAGGACAAAGAAGGGGGAACTGGCTTGGGGTCTATCAATCACAGGATGATCCAAAATCACAAGTACAATTTTGTGAATAAAAAATTTACAAAAGTTTGGAGCTACTCCCTGTAAGACACAAACAAAAATAATGTTGAACTGACTAAAAATTGCACGGTGAAAATAGCAAATGTTACTCTTTAACACAGTTTTCTGGAATATCTGGTCAATAAACATGTTATTAATTTGGTGTTTTTTTCAAAACAGTTATTTGGGGAAAACTTTAAAGGAAAAATTATGGCATGTCACAATGTGGTCCAAAATAGTGGCGATGTTTCCTTCGGTTGTATACCCAGGAGTGGGATTGCTGGATCATATGGTAGCTCTATTTTTAATTTTTTTGAGGAACTGCCATATTGTTTTCCATTAGTGGCAACACCAATTTATATTCCCACCAACAGTGTGTGAGTATTCTCTTAATCAGTATCTTACAGAGCTATCTGCACCCCCGTGTTCATTGCAGCATTACTTACAATAACCAAGATACGGAAACAACCTACGTGTCCTTTGATGGATGAATCAATAAACTGTGGTACATATACACAATGGAATATTATTCAGCCATAAAAAGAAGGAAATGTGCCATTTGTGGTAATACGGATGAACCTGGAGGGCATTATGCAAGTGAAATAAGCCAGACAGAGAAAGACAACTACTGTATGGCATCACTGACATGTGGAATATTAAAAAAAAAATCCAGTTTCATGGAAACAGAGAGTAGAATGGTGGTTGGTTGCCAGGGCCTAGGGAAGGGGAAAATGGAAATGCGGGGGGGCGGGTGTAGTTCAAAGGACAAACTTTCAGTTATAAGAAGAATAAGTTTTGAGGATCTAACATACAGCATGGTCACTCTAGCTAATAATACAGCACTGTATACTTTAAAGTTGCTGAGAATAGATTTCAAGCATTCTCACCATAAAAAAAAAAAAAAAACTATGTGAGGTGATGAATGTGTTAATTATCTTGATCTTGGTAATCATTCCACAGTGGATCTGTATATCAAATCGTCACATTTTACACTTTAAGTATATACAATTATATTTGTCAAGTTTTCCTCAATAAAGCTGGAGGGGAAAAAAAGATTTAAAAAACAATGGCAACAGCAAAGTTTGTTCCCACCTGGAGAAAGTCACAGCTCAGAGTCCTGCTGACTAATATCACAAGGTCTCAATCAGCCCTCAACCCCGCAGGCTCAGAAACGAGGCTTTGTCAGCACATTAAAGAATCCTTCTCCCATAGCTGAGACTGAGGGATAAATCCAGAATGCTAGTTTATGAATTTCTATCGAGAAAAGATCCACACAGGGACATGAATTTTCAGTCTGTGTGAAAAACAACATTTTACCTCCAGCATGATAACACTCTTTTCCTTCTTGGGAAGCCAAAAAAAAAGAAAAATAAAAAAAGAATGAGGGTGGATAGAGATGAAGGCGAGTTGGAAGCAGTAAATGTAAGGGCTGACATCCAGCCCGGCCTCCCTGATCCAACGCGCCCATCTGGTCTCTGCCACTGCAACCCAAGAATCCAAAGGCATCCTTTTGCCAAGGTTCCGTTTCAGCTAATCAGGGCTCAGAGAGGCACCACCAGCTTTGTCCCAGTGTCTTTTCTGTTTTCCCATGGTTAATCAACCTCATTGTTTAGCAACACATTCTTCCATTAGATATATTAATACTTTTAATCACATTCAAGTCGTCTGGCTTGCAGGGGAGCCATTCTGTAGCTTTCAGGTGACTCTTGACATTTCTCTATTACAACAGATTTTGAAGTTTAATTTCAGCAGATCATCTCACGTCCTTTATTTGGAAATTCTGAGGGGTTAGACCAACAGGTCTGTAGCTTCCAAGGACAAACAATAATCTCATTATCCCAGTTAGTTCACTTTGTTCAAATTCAGTGTGGCTCAGAAAAGATAAAAAGTTTTTTTTGTTGTTGTTGTTTTTTTAAAGATAGCTGTTCAACAGCCAACATCATCCTCAATGGTGAAAAACTGAAAGCATTTCCACTAAGATCAGGAACAAGACAAGGTTGCCCACTCTCACCACTCTTATTCAACATAGTTTTGGAAGTTTTAGCCACAGCAATCAGAGAAGAAAAGGAAATAAAAGGAATCCAATTCGGAAAAGAAGAAGTAAAGCTGTCACTGTTTGCAGATGACATGATACTACACATAGAGAATCCTAAAGATGCTACAAGAAAACTACTAGACCTAATCAATGAATGTGGTAAAGTTGCAGGATACAAAATTAATGCACAGAAATCTCTGGCATTCCTATACACTAACGATGAAAAATCTGAAAGTGAAATCAAGAAAACACCCCCATTTACCATTGCAACAAAAAGAATAAAATATCTAGGTATAAACCTACCGAAGGAGACAAAAGACCTGTATGCAGAAAATTATAAGACACTGATGAAAGAATTTAAAGATGATACAAATAGATGGAGAGATATACCATGTTCTTGGATTGGAAGAATCAACATTGTGAAAATGACTATACTACTCAAAGCAATCTACAGATTCAATGCAATCCCTATCAAACTACCAATGGATTTTTCACAGAACTAGAACAAAAAATTTCACAATTTGTATGGAAACACAAAAGATCCTGAATAGCCAAAGCAATCTTGAGAACAAAAAACAGAGCTGGAGGAATCAGGCTCCCTGACTTCAGACTATACTACAAAGCTACAGTAATCAAGATAGTATGGTACTGGCACAAAAACAGAAAGATAGATCAGTGGAACAGGATAGAAAGCCCAGAGATAAACCCACGCACATATGGTCACCTTATCTTTGATAAAGGAGGCAGGAATGTACAGTGGAGAAAGGACAGTCTCTTCAATAAGTGGTGCTGGGAAAACTGGACAGCTACATGTAAAAGTATGAGATTAGAACACTCGCTAACACCATACACAAAAATAAGCTCAAAATGGATTAAAGACCTAAATGTAAGGCCAGAAACTATCAAACTCTTAGAGGAAAACATAGGCAGAACACTCTATGACATAAATCACAGCAAGATCCTTTCTGACCCACCTCCTAGAGAAATGGAAATAAAAACAAAAATAAACAAATGGGACCTAATGAAACTTAAAAGCTTTTGCACAGCAAAGGAAACCATAAACAAGACCAAAAGACAACCCTCAGAATGGGAGAAAATATTTGCAAATGAAGTAACTGACAAAGGATTAGTTTCCAAAATTTACAAGCAGCTCATGCAGCTCAATATCAAAATAACAAACAACCCAATCCAAAAATGGGCAGAAGACCTAAATAGACATTTCTCCAAAGAAGATATACAGACTGCCAACAAACACTAAAAGAATGCTCAACATCATTAATCATTAGAGAAATGCAAATCAAAACTACAATGAGGTATCATCTCACACCAGTCAGAATGACCATCATCAAAAAATCTAGAAACAATAAATGCTGGAGAGAGTGTGGAGAAAAGGGAACACTCTTGCACTGCTGGTGGGAATGTGAATTGGTACAGCCACTATGGAGAACAGTATGGAGGTTCCTTAAAAAACTACAAATAGAACTACCATATGACCCAGCAATCCCAATACTGGGCATATATCCTGAGAAAACCATAATTCAAAAAGAGTCATGTACCACAATGTTCACTGCAGCACTATTTACAATAGCCAGGACATGGAAGCAGCCTAAGTGTCCAACAGATGAATGGATAAAGAAGATGTGGCACATATATACAATGGAATATTACTCAGCCATAAAAAGAAACGAAATTGAGCTATTTGTAATGAGGTGGATAGACCTAGAGTCTGTCATACAGAGTGAAGTTAAGTCAGAAAGAGAAAGACAAATACCGTATGCTAACACATATATATGGAATTTAAGAAAAAAAATGTCATGAAGAATGTAGGAGTAAGACAGGAATAAAGACACAGACCTACTAGAGAACAGACTTGAGGATATGGGGAGGGGGAAGGGTGAGCTGAGACAAAGCGAGAGAGAGGCATGGACATATATACACTACCAAACATAAGGTAGATCGCTAGTGGGAAGCAGCGGCAGAGCACAGGGAGATGAGCTCGGTGCTTTGTGACCACCTAGAGGGTTGGGATAGGGAGGGTGGGAGGCAGGGAGAAGCAAGAGGGAAGAGATATGGGAACATATGTATATGTATAACTGATTCACTTTGTTATAAAGCAGAAACTAACACACCATTGTAAAGCAATTATACCCCAATAAAGATGTTAAAAAAAAAAAGATAGCTGTTCATAAGAAACTAAAATCATTGAGAAAAAATGGAGCAATTGACAGAGAGTTGCCAACTTATTTATTTTGCTAAGAACATTTAAAAGAAAAAAATACCACCTACTATTACTAAGTAAAGATATTTCAACCCAAATATAGGAGAAAAGACAGTCTCAGGATAAAGGAGTGCCTTATAGGGTGGTACCCTTAGTTTTCCCACTTTTCTTTGCACCATGCGCACCTCTTTTTATTCCAGTGTGGTCTGGGGGCGGGCACAGGATGGTAGAACAGCACTTGGGAAACCATCCTCAATGGCTCCATCACTCTGAGAGCCTCCTCCCAGACCTCAGGGCAGGATGTGGCCCAGAAACAAGGGCATCTGCCCTGTGCTCCGAAGTCTCCTAGCAAAGAGATTCCCAAGATCTTCCTATATTTAAGAAACAAATGTGACACTCTATAAAAACTAACACAACTCTTAGGTTTGGGAAGAAATTTACAAAAATAATATATGGTATTTCAATATGCCTACTTCTTTCCTTTCCTTCCTTCCTTTCTTCAAAATGCCTACTTCTTTCCTTCAGAGCTGAGCTTCTGGGAAGAGCTGTCCTCGCTTACATGCCTGGATCCACCCGCACCTGGCTTCTGCCCTCTCGAGCCACTGAAACAGCCCTCAGCAAGGTCATTATTAACCTTCTAATGGCTAAATCCAATGAATGTGCTTCAGTCCTTATAAGATTAAGGTCTATGCCGACTACTTCCTTTTTCTTGAATTTTTCTTGGCTTCCAAGACACACCCCTTCATCTCCTTAATGGCTTCACATTCATTGCTTAAATCAGGGATGGAAAGGAGAATTCATCTTCCTCATTGACAGTGATCAGTTGCAGCGGGTTCTAAGAACACGGTGCTGAGAGATTTCCAAGAGTGTTGATCTTGATGAGCGGTGTTTCCCATGAGCATGAAAGGAGGCACAGGACAAAATGCATGCCAAACAGTTTTTAATCTCATTTTAAATATTGGTATCCCCCAGAGTTTTATCTTTCACTCCCTTCTCATCCCTGGATTATGTCATCTGTGCCTATGGCTTCAATAACCTCTCACACACTGACTCCTCACGTCCCTGTTTCTAAACCAGAAGTCTCCCTATGTTAAACTGTCTATTAACCCGGACATTCCACAGGCACCTCAATCTCAGCATGTCTCTAACTACATCATCTTTCCCCAGAACCTGCTGCTCCCCCAGAATTCTACACTTTGGTTAATGGCCACCACAGTTAATGGCACTCCTGGCCAAGCCCACAAATTGGCAGTCGTCCCAGGCTTCTTCTTTCTCTCACTCCTTATTTTAAATAGTCCCCAGGTCTTGTCACCTTTACAGTCGAGTTCCTCTCCTCCTTCCTCTCTACATCACCATAGTTCGGTTCCTTACGAGCTTTTTCCTGGATTTTCGTGATGGTTCTCTAACTGATCTCCAATGCATCCCTCACAAAATATGAATGTCACGTCTTCGCTTTAAAAATTCCTCAAGGCCTCCCCTAGTATTTTGAAAACATTTTTCTTTATAACTTTACTGAGGTATAATTGACACACAGTAAATGGTACATATTGAAAGTGTTCAGTTTGATGAGTTTTAACATACACGTGCACTCACGAGACCATCATGACAATCAAGGTAATGAACACATCCGTCGCCCTCCAGATTTTTCTTGCATCTCTTTGTAGTCCCTCCTATGTAGCCTGTATACGCTCTAAAATCAGACCACCTGGGTAAAATCCTCATTCCCAAACTTCAAAGCTGATTTTGGGCAAGTCAATTAAGCTCTCTCCATCTCAGCTTCCTCATTAAAGTAAAAAGGGGATAATAATACTACCAGTCTCATATATGTGTGACGAGGAAAATATAGCTAAAACTTCAGAGTGCTAAGAGAAGCTTCCGGTGGCTCCCACTTCACTAGATTAAAAGGCAAATCCTTTAAAATGACCATATGCGAGGCTCTGTATGATCTAGCGCTCAACAGCAACTGCTCTGCCCCATTGCTGTTCCTTGTACTTGCCGAGCAATTCCTTACCACAGGGACTTTATGCCCCGCTCTTCCCTTTGTTCAAAACATTCTTCCCCAGGGACTTCCCTGGTGGTCCAGTGGGTAAGACTCCACGCTCCCAATGCAGGGACCCCGGGTTCAATCCCTGGTTGGGGAACTAGATCCTGCATGCATGCCCCAACTAAGAAGTCCGCATGTCGCAACTAAAAGATCCTGCATGCCGCAATAAGGATCCCATGTGCTGCAACTAAGACCCAGTGCAGCCTAAATAAATAAATATTTTTTTAAAAAAAGAACAAAAACATTCTTCCCCAAATTTGCCTGGCTTGTTCCCATATTAATATTGTATCTCTGTTCAAAATGCCAAGCCTTTCCTGAGCAAATTTTTACCTTTTTCCCAGCCCTCTTCTGTTCACTCCGCTTCTTCCATTTTCCAAAGTGCTTATCACCCTCCAGCTTCCTATATATTTGCTCATATATTTATTGTCTCCCTTCACTTAAACATAAGCTTCATGAGAACAAAGACTTTGCCTCTTCTGCTCATTGTTTCTCCAGCATTAGGTTCATACTAGGTACTAAAAACAATGGTTGAATTAACAGTGCCTCTGGGACATAGTAGAGACCCAACAAACAGCAGCTGTTATCAGTGATGTGATTGTCATCATCGTCATCACACGTGCCCTCGCACCACCATACCTAGGGAACAACCTCCAACTCTAAAAACGGGAGACCAAACCCTCTCCTCCCCAAATCAGGCACACATCTGCCTTCTGAGGGTAATGTCATTGTGTCAAGTTACATTTCTCTTGACCTTGTCTAACCTTGATTTCTGCCACTAGCTGCTTCCTGTAATGTTTACTTTCTCAGCTTCCTAAATCTGGCCTCACCACTGAATAAACCACAGCCCTTCTCTTCAGAGCTTAGCCTATTTGAGCCTCAAGAATCTGCCAAAATTAACCTCAGATTTTCTGGTCCCCAAAATAAAAATCCACACCATATGTCAATCCTAAGCTCTGCCTGATGAGGCCTTCTCTACAACTAACTGTTCATACTCTAGGTGGACCATATGACTTTAAGTGAATTATATATTTTTATGAAACAATCTTTAATTCATATAAACACTTTTGTGTCTTAGTAAAAGTTTCCATCTCCCAGCGATACTTTAAAACCCACTCACAGCTCTTGAGAAAACCTGCCATTCTGTCATGAGTAATACCTATTTATTTGCCTAGATGACAATTGCTATGCTGATATTAGCTATGCAAATACTAACTAGCAAACCAAATAGTGATCTCACAATAGTATGTACAATCACTTTTCAATAGATATTTGTAAATATACATTTTGTGTGCCTTTCATACCATGGGGCCTTATAGGAAGTCAATGAAGATATATTAAATTGAGTTTGCTTGCGTTGTGGAATGTGTGATAGAGCTCTAGTACATAATCCTGGGTCATTTTAAATCTCGCCTGATTTGCCATGCCTGAATACTTTGCATACAACGCATTTGTTAGAGCCAAATATTCTAATTCAGAGGCTCTCACAAATATAATACACTAAAAAAATGTTCATCAGTTTATTTCCTTCTATCAATGCTTTTCACTATGGCAACTGCCCTAGAGCCTGTGATCCTAACTGCCCTAAACCACCAACCTCTCTTCACAGTTCAGTAAAGCTTTGTCTTAAAAGCAGTTCCTGGGATCTGACAGACACCAGTCTGAACGATGCAGACTGTGTGAGTCATCCAAAGCCACTACGATATTTGCTCCAAATCTCCCATGCACCACATCTTTATCTATTTGGAAAGTTTCAGATATTGTTCCTACATATGGGTGGACTTGCTTCAGTGTCCTTCCTCACTTCTCCCAACCCACCTTTTGTATTATTATTTATTATTTAATAGCTGTATCTCCAAATGGCCTCCCCCCTGTGTCGATTCTCTCTGCAACACACACAAATATACACACACATACACACTCACACAATGGCCACTACTCCTCCCAGCCTGAAAACATTCTCAAATCTCACTCATCCTTTATTAAGAAGGGTCCTGTAGCTTCATCCCCCCCAGCTTCTCAATCACTCCTCAACCCACAGCAATCCAGCCTCTAATCCCAAATCCCACTGAACCTGATCTCACCAATGGTCTCTGTGTTGGTTAATCCAACAGACGTGCCCCTATCCTTATCTTATTTAGTATCTCTACAAACTTTGGAAATGTTTTGTGTGTGTGGTAAAATACGCATAAAATAAAATGTACCGTTGTAACCATTTTAAGTGTATGGTTCTGTGGCATTAAGTATATTCACACTGTGCGCAACCATCACCACCGTCCATCTCTTCCCCCCCAGCCCCTGGCAACCACCATCCTACTTTCTGTCTCTATGAATTTGATTACTCTAGGTACCTCATATAAGTGGAATCATGCAGTATCTGTCCTTTTGCAAGTAGCTTATTTTCAGTTAGCATTATGTCTTCAAGGGTCATCCACATGACAGCATGTGTCAGAATTTCCTTCCTTTTTAAGACTGAATAACATTCCACTGTGTGTGTGTACCACATCTCACTTATCCATCCATCAACAGACACTTGGGCTGCTCCCACCTTTTGGCTTGGGTATACGACCTTGGGAAACTTTTATCCTTCCTTCCATAACTATTGAGAGACATTAGGGTACGTTATCCTTACTAAGCATTAAGGATAAACCAGTGTACAAAACAAAGAATTCTGTTTTCACGGAGTTTACATTCTGATGGGGAGAGACAAACAGTGAATAACAATTAAGTAAAGCATTAACATGAGAGCTGCAATTTAAAACAGATTGGTCAAGATAGACCTCATTGCAAGGGTGGCCTCTCAGCGACGATTTGAAGGAAGTAAGGTGGTCATCACTTTGATTCTTTCACACAGCACTTGTGACATGATTATCTACCCCCATCTATGTCTCCATATCAGGGCTTCTGGCTATGTGTTCAAACCTCCCTTCTGCCATTCACTACTTTATACATCATGCTTTAGTGATATTAATCTACTTTGATTTTTCTTTACAAACCATCATTTTTTTCCTCTTTTCCTTGGTTCATACTGTGCTGTTACCTAATAACTCTTTCCACCTTTCTCTACCTGGTTAAATTCTACTCATTCTTCAAGACTCCACATCAGGAATCATCCTTCCAGAAAACCTTCTCTGAATACGCCAGATTTGGCCAAGTAGCCCTTTCTCGTGCTTCCTGGGGACCCTGAATATACTTGAGTTTCAGCATTTACTTCCGTACAGTTACAGTATCTCTGAGGTAAATGGTAAGGTAGTAAGGTTTCCCCTTCAACATTTTATTTAAAATAAATTAATATTTCTTGATGGTATAAAGGTACCTCTTAGGTATTTAAATGTCTACTGAGTAGCAAGCCGTTTTCTTGGGATTAGGAAGTGCCACAATGTAAAATTGGTCACTATGAAGAAAGTGGACCAAACTGCATAAGGAGCCCAGAGGAATTTGGGGAAGGAAAGAAGTACAAACTCAACTCTCGGTCTTACAAATTTAAAGTTAAGGACACTGGTTGGGACAGACCAAGGGGTGGGGGGCGGAGTCCCTGGGCCGGCTGCAGTACCCGTGTCAGTGAGGTGCGATGCTCTCCTGGACCCTGCCCCCTGGCACTGTGATTACACACCAGGAACAACAGCTGGAAACGAGCGGACAACCGTGGCCTGAGCCCTCGGCACAGGGCTACACACACACACGTGTTGGACACAAAGCCACTCGACTTTCACACGGCTCTCTTCTCTCCTTCCCTGACTGAGCTCATTCCAACTTCTCCGAAGATAAGCCGAAGGAAAATTCACAGAAGATCATTAACGTGGCCTCACTCTCTTAATTTGTTTTTTTGTTTTGTTTTGGTTTTTTTTTTTTTGCGGTACGCGGGCCTTTCACTGCTGTGGCCTCCTCCGCCGCGGAGCACAGGCTCCGGACGCGCAGGCCCAGCGGCCATGGCTCACGGGCCCAGCCGCTCCAAGGCACGCGGGATCCTCGCGGACCGGGGCACAAACCTGTGTCCGCTGCATCGGCAGGCGGACTCCCAACCACTGCGCCACCAGGGAAACCCAAGGCCTCACTCTCTTAATAAACGTCCAAACAGACTTTGCAGCCTGAGCAATCTGGATGCTGAGAACATGAATAAGCCATTTCCGATATTAAAATAGAATATGTTCAGCAGGCAATCTCTGTCGAGATAGGTTTTGGCAAAGGGCAGCCTAATGTAAGGCTTAGGCAAGGGTTCTGGAGACAAATAAAGCTGAACTGCAGACCGGCTCAACCTCTTACTAGCTGTGTGGGAAAGTTATTTAGCTCCTCTGTGGCTTATATCAGAAAAGGCAAACGGGACGAATAGTAGTCCTTACTTCGTCAGGTTGCTGTGAAGGATAAATGAGAGAATCCAATGAAGTGCTTAGCAATCAGTAAATTTAACTTTTAAAGTGATCAGCTGAAAGGGAAAACACTTAAAACCTTTCCATATGAGAAGGTCAAACAGCAAACCCACAAACAGCATCCTGTTTGTCCTAAGCAAAACAAACATCTAGGGAAAGCACTGGAAGCACTGGGAACTTGAGATTGACCATATGGGATCTTCTGCAGGTTACAAAAATAGCTTAATTTAATCAGAAACCCCAAGCTTCCAAGAGGCCTGAGTAAATAGGAGGAGGAAATAGATTTTGTCAATCAAGACCTTGTGTCAGGCTCTCCATATTAGACACAGAAATATGATTAACTTAATCAGAGGTCATACGGACCACGGGACAAGACAAGCATTCTATTCAGTTTTTGTCTAATATCTGCCCTCAGATCATTGATAATAGTGGCTTTAAATAATGATCTTTGTTTGTTATCTCTTGTAAGTCGGGATGAATCAGAAGTTTGAACAATCTGTGGAACAACTCCTAAAAATTTAGGCTAATTGGTTTCGGAAATTGGACTGAACCACTGAGTAGAACACGATTGGATGGCAGGAAACAAGACGGTGTTTTAAAAACGTAGACCCCAAAATACTTAGTTTCCTACACTGGGCCTGTGTACACTCACCCAATAGTGTTAGCTATAACTTGAAAATATTTCAATGTGCCTTATTTTAAGAAAACATACATGCAAAATTTCAAAGCAGAGACATCAGAAGATAATGATTTGCATTAGAAAAGATTCTTGATTTACAGGAAATATTCATGGAAGGATTCCTTTGAATAGTAAGATTCCTTAGAATATGAAGAAACACTAATTCCAGAAACCGACTCTGCTTCTATTACATTAAGATCTTATGGAAAAACCCTAACGAACTTTTTGGCCAATCCAATATAAGTTTGTATCTGTATCGATGAATTTAAGGAATTAACAAAAATAACTAAAATCTTACTATCATAAATTGGAAAAGCAGGAAAAGATCTTGAAGATCATGGACGCTAACCCTTTCATTTTATTAAAACAACGGTCTGTTTCAGCAGGTGAAGCGACATCACTGATCATCTGGAGACCGGAAGCCAGAAGCTTGGGACCTGGTCCTCCAGGCACGTCTCATCACCCCAAGCTGCATCTCCTTTTCCCTACATATGATTTGGATTCTGTATTTTGAAATGCGTCTAAACGTCAGCTGTCAGTGTTTCATAAGCTAAGAGCCAGAGCTCAGGCCTCCTATAGACTCTACCGTCTTTATGAAAGAGCAGATCAATCCGGAGGTAAACAAAGTGTGGCAGAAGAGATACGCCAGACTGAAAAGGCCCAGCCACATGGGAACTAATTTCACACACAACATCACTGGCAATCTGAGGCTTCACTGCACGGGAGCCATGAAGAAATAGGACCATTCATTTATTCAACCGATATTTGTTGTTTGTCTATGTGGCCCAAGCTCTCAGAGTAACACAAGGAATAAGAGAGAAGCAGTCCTTTACTATCCATCAACCGCGGCAGCCAGTACTGATCGAGGGCTTCCATGTTCTGGGCACGGTGCAATCACATAGTTTACTTCATTTAATACACCCAATATACAGCCTGATGAGATATGCCCTACGGTGATCACCATTTTTTCAGCTGCAGAAGGAAGCACAGAGAGATTGAGTAACTTAACTAATGTCACACAGCTACTAAGTGACAAAAGTGGAATCTGAAACCAGACCTCAAAGTGTCCACCCTTAGCCAGTGTGCTGGATTGACTCCAAGAGAGTGGCGGGAGATGCACGTTAAACACATACCTGCAAATCATTATTTCCTTTACCACTGTACTTAGTTATACAAAGGGGAACTTTAAGTTACTCAGTCCTTTACAAGAAGGATCTAGTCACTGTCACATAGGGCTATTTGCACTACCAGACTTATTCACTACTTGCCAATGTTATAGTAACATTTACCTTCCAATACAAAATGCCATATTAGTAAAGTACGCTTGTAGTAATGGGTTGCGGGGGTGGTGGGGGGGAGTTGTGTTTACAAGCTTTAAGCATTAACCGCTGACACAAACCTAACTTTGTCCATTCAAATTCTGGCTGCCAGAGGAAATGTCCTTTTGTATTGATGTAAGCTTGAAAATGGGTCTTCAAACCATCCAGCCCTGTCTTGCTTGAACACTTTTTTTTTTTAATACCAGAGAAGGTGGGGTTTTCTCTTTTCTTTTCACATCCAGTTCACTAACTATTCATGGTGAAATTTGCCAGACCTTAACTCTTTTTTCTTTGCTACAATTCTGAAAATGCCCATCATCCGTCAAACCAGCCCACGCAGGTCTGGTTTCATCTTAGTTATTCATGCCCATAACCGCAAGAAAGAAAAGAAAGATTCACCCCTTATCCCCCAGGTCTGCTTGATTTATGTCAAATGAGGGCAATTAGTAGGCATATGGACAACCTCATCTACCTAATGGAAAGCTTACTCCCTCACTCAGTCATGTTTTCCATCCAAATCTGTTTCAGATGAACTGGGAAAACCATGCAGAGCTACTTCATATAGGGCACAGTTAGTGCATCGCAAACAGGGGATCGGGATCTGATACCCAGCCTGGGCTCAGCCCTCCAAGCCACGCGCTGGCCTGGCTCTGTGTCCACCTCAAAGAAGGGCATCTCTTCCTCTGCACAGACCTCAGCTTGCCGAGCCAGGTGCCCAAAGGCTGCGTTCTCCCGTGGTGCATTTCTGTAAATTCACACCAGGTATCTTATAGTTTAGCCAGAGCCACAGAATTACCCAACCCTGTGCAAGTCACATCTCACTGGCTCTCATCGTCTTCATCTCCAAACTGAAAAGATGGACGAAATAAATTCCAAGCCTCCTCCCATGTTTAAAACTCTAAATATAAAAGTTTAGGCTTCCCTGGACTTTTCAGAGATGCAGTGTGATCTGCCTAAGAGGGGGTTAAAAAAAAGGCATGAACAAGAGATCCCAGAGGCTTCCTATGGGATCTTGGGCAGGACTTCTCTGTGGATTCCATCTCTAGCTCTCCTGAGAATTTCCCAAGGGGTTGCCTTAGATATCTCATCCCTCTCTTCAACGGGAAGAACAGAACCATTTGCCCAGCACCCAGTGTAGTCAGAATGGCCAACGAGAGGGTAGCTATGAAAGCGTTTGGCAAAGGTAAAAGGTGTTACATAGATGTGTCAGCTAGGTCCTCCCTCCGGATTGTCCGGGAAGTTCTTTTTGGTCATTTCCCTCCCAATGCCCTTCTTCCCTATCTTTCCTATTTGTCAATAGAGTATATGAGAGTGAACATCTGCTTTCCAGTCTATTTTTGCCATTTGCAGGATCGAATTGGCCATCCAGAGAAGGTTGACACTGAGGTCTTCATTATTCCTCCTGGTGTTGCCCAGGGATTCTGCTCCACCACGACTTTCAGGGTTGTAGCAGGAAAGGAAAGGCATAAACTAATCAGTTGCCTTGGAATAAAGTTAAAGTTAAGCCCACCACCGTGTTTCATAGCATATTAAACCTGGGCATCTCCTCTACTTAAAGCCCTACAACAGGATTTGGAAATTGTGGACTCTAACAAATTCAAGCACAAATTCTGTTTATGCAGTCTGAGAAACGGACCGCAGAAATTCACATTCTTGGGAAATAAATCTAAAATATCTTGGTTTATTAATTCTGGATGAAAGACCAGTTTCTTCTGTCTCCCACTTCTGATTTTATTCACATCATCCTGGGGAAAAAGCGAGACGAAATCAGTACTGTTTGGCATGAATGCAAGAAGTGTGATGTGAGGAATTTCCACAGGGAGGATGCCTGAGGTCAGGCTGCAGAAGATATTCCCCTGGGGCATCAGCCTGGCTGCCCTGTGTCTCCACTGCAGCCCCCACCAAAGCGTTTCGGCAGTGGCAGGTATACAGAGAACGTCCATCAATCTCTCTCTGGGGATTCACCACAATCGCTCCTCTCTGCCTCAAAACTGGAGACTCAGAGACTGTCTTGCTGTAAGAAATGGGGTAATTACCTAGACAAGCCCAACCCTTCTTTCCCTCTACAACAGTCAGCCCCAACCTTGCCTGCTCAGTGTGTTCAAAAGTGGTGCAAATACTTAATCAAGGAAATATCTCTGGAAAACTTCTATGACTTGCTGGTGTCATAATGCTCAGCCTATGACTACAATTTTTTAAAAAAATATTTATTCATTTATTTATTTTGGCTGCACCGGGCCTTAGCTGTGGCACAGGGGATCTTTGTTGTGGCATGCGGACTTCTTAGCTGTGTCATGCAAACACTTAGTTGTGGCATGCATGACAGATATAGTTCCCCAACCAGGAATCGAACCTGGGCCCCCTGCATTGGAAGCATGGAGTCTTACCCACTGGACCACCAGGGAAGTCCCTGTGACTATAATTTTAAATAAACATCCACAAAATTCAACACCCATTTATGATAAAAACGCTCCAGAAAGTAGGCATAGAGGGAACTTACCTTAACATAATAAAGGCCATATATGACAAACCCACAGCTAACATCGTTCTCAATGGTGAAAAACTGAAACCATTTCCACTAAGATCAGGAAGACAAGGTTGCCCATTCTCACCACTATTATCCAATATAGTTTTGGAAGTTTTAGCCACAGCAATCAGAGAAGAAAAGGAAATAAAAGGAATCCAATTCGGAAAAGAAGAGGTAAAGCTGTCACTGTTTGCAGATGACATGATCCTATACATAGAGAATCCTAAAGATGCTACCAGAAAACTACTAGAGCTAATCAATGAATTTGGTAAAGCAGCAGGATACAAAATTAATGCACAGAAATCTCTTGCATTCCTATACACCATTGATGAAAACTATGAAAGAGAAATTAGGGAAACACTCCCATTTACCATTGTAACAAAAAGAATAAAATACCTAGGAATAAACCTACCTAAGGAGACTAACGACCTGTATGCAGAAAACTATAAGACACTGATGAAAGAAATTAACGATGATACAAACAGATGGAGAGATATACCATGTTCTTGGATTGGAAGAATCAACATCGTGAAAATGACTATACTACCCAAAGCAATCTACAGATTCAATGCAATCCCTATCAAACTACCAATGGCAGTTTTCCCAGAACTAGACAAAAAATTTCACAATTTGTATGGAAACACAAAAGACCCCGAATAGCCAAAGAAATCTTGAGGACGAAAAATGGAGCTGGAGGAATCAGGCTCCCTGACTTCAGATTATACTACAAAGCTACAGTAATCAAGACAGTATGGTATTGGCACAAAAACAGAAATATAGACCAATGGAGCAAGATATAAAGCCCAGAGATAAGCCTACGCACATATGGCCACCTTATCTTTGATAAAGGAGGCAAGGATATACAATGGAGAAAAGCCAGCCTCTTCAGTAAGTGGTGCTGGGGAAACTGGACAGCTACATGTAAAAGAAGGAAATTAGAACACTCCCTAACACCATACACAAAAGTAAACTCAAAATGGATTAAAGACCTAATTGTAAGGCCAGACACTATAAAATTCTTAGAGGAAAACATACGCAGAACACTCTATGACATAAATCACAGCAAGATCCTTTCTGACCCACCTCCTAGAGAAATGGAAATAAAAACAAACAAATGGGACCTAATGAAACTTAAAAGCTTTTGCACAGCAAAGGAAACCATAAACAAGAAGAAAAGACAACCCTCAGAATGGAATATTTGCAAACGAATCAATGGAAAAAGGATTAATCTCCAAAATTTACAAGCAGCTTATGCAGCTCAATATCAAAATAACAAACAACCCAATCTAAAAATGGGCAGAAGACCTAAATAGACATTTCTCCAAAGAAGATATACAGATCAACAAACACATGAAAGGATGCTCAACATCACTAATCATTAGAGAAATGCAAATCAAAACTACAATGAGGTATCACCTCACACCAGTCAGAATGGCCATCATCAAAAAATCTACAAACAATAAATGCTGGAGAGAGTGTGGAGAAAAGGGAACCCGCTTGCACTGTTGTTAGGAAAGTAAATTGATACAGCCACTATGGAGAACAGTATGGAGTTTCCTTAAAAAACTACAAATAGAACTACCATATGACCCAGCAATCCCACTACTGGGCATATACCCTGAGAAAACCGTAATTCAAAAAGAGACATGTACCACAGTGTTCATTGCATCACTATTTACAATAGCCAGGACATGGAAGCAACCTAAGTGTCTATCAACAGATGAATGCATAAAGAAGATGTGGCACATATATACAATGGAATATTACTCCACCATAAAAAGAAACGAAATTTGAGGTGGATGGACCTAGAGACTGTCATACAGAGTGAAGTAAGTCAGAAAGAGAAAAACAAATACTGTATGCTAACACATATGAATGGAATCTAAAAGAAAGAAATGGTTCTGATGAACCTAGGGGCAGGACAGGAATAAAGACGCAAACGTAGAGAATGGACTTGAGGACACAGGGAGGGGGAAGGGTAAGCTGGGACGAAGTGAGAGAGTAGCATTGACATATATACACTACCAAACGTAAAATAGATAGCTAGTGGGAAGCAGCCACATAGCACAGGGAGATCAGCTTGGTGCTTTGTGACCACCTACCTAGAGGGAGGGGTGGGATAGGGAGGGTGGGAGGGAGATTCAAGAGAGAGGAGATATGGGGATATCTGTATACGTATAGCTGATTCACTTTGTTATAAAGAGAAACTAACACACCATTTGTAAAGCAATTATACTCCAATAAAGTTGTTAATAAATGAATAAATAAACAAACATCCAACATACTAAATCCATGTAGGATGAGGATGCTCTCATACAAAAGCAAAAAAGACTGGACTCTTGGGCCATGCCCTGCTTGTAAGGCAGCTGGATACTGGAAGTAGAGTGGGCCTTACAAGTGGCTCTGGGTCCAAATCCTAGTCTGTCATATTCTGAATAATTTGGCAGATTAGTTAACCTCTCTGAGCCTCAATTTCCTCATCTATAAAAAGGGCCAATAAATCTCTACTGGAAGCGTTATTTTGAGAATTAGAAAAATACATTTAAAGAGGCCAATTGAAGAGTCTGTCCCAGGTGGTAGGACATCACCATTGTTAACATGCTGCTAGTCTTCACCTCTCCTTTCTTGCCTTCCAGCAGATCAGAAATCCCAAAAAGGAGACAATCGGTCCAGCAGGCGCTGTGTACGTGGAAGGTCGTACTGTACAATCTTCTTGATTTTAATTAGTAAAAGACAGCAGGTATGCAAAAGTCAGCCTGCCACGGGCACACTATTCTGTACATAAACATCGGAGGTATTACTCACTCCTGCACAGTTTTACAGATGCCTCTTCACACCAACTGGATATCTGCAATGCTTAGAGAATGTGCAGGTGGACAGGTGAAGTGCAGAGGTTTGAAAAGAGGGCATGTAAATAACCTTATCCAACCAAAAGAAGAAAGTTAATCCCATGAGGTACCTTCTGGCTTATCCCAGCTTCTGATTCTTAATATGTCACGTCCCTCTGTACCTTGATTCCTTCGTGTTCAGATCACAGAGAGGTCGTGGGTTACGCAGAAAGATTTCGTTGGAAAGCACCACTCAGTGCTCCAAGAGGCATCTGTGTCTGAATGATAGAACCAAACAAACCACAGGTGCCAAACGTGCATGGAATCAGCCAGCCAAACATGAGTCCCTGTGCCTAGTTTGGGGTTGAATCTAGTTGCAATCACTATCTTTACAAATGTGGACACTTGCTCCAATGTCATGAATTTGCAACGTTGGAAGATTTGGAAAACCCAGTCAATAGATCTAACACAAATAAAACCTCTTGATTGTAGCAATGCTGAAAACCATACGAGTTGCTATATAATAACAAAGCTCTACATTTTGTTAGTGTTTTTACATCTACAAATATAATACATAATCATAATCTTGATTCCCTTGAAAAGATTTCTGTCGAGAATGTGTATTTGCCTTACGAATAGCTGGAGAAAAGTTATTTGTGCACAACAAGCTTTAGTGGCCCAAATCACAATCTCACCAAACCTGTACTAATTAGAAAATCAACTATCTGTTCTTTGATAATGATCTCCCATAAATAGTTCCCTCTTGAGTCAGATTTACAGCATACCTCCTTCCAAGGAGGCAAAGAGACAAACTCTCTCATACGCTCTCATATGCCACAGGCAGTTCTTTGGCTCAGGGATCGTTCCCAAACTGATGATTGCCATTCCTCTTTTCACCCCACCCTCCTCGCCCACCTACTGCCATCCCAATTCTGTCAGCTGTAGCCTCCATAAGGAAAAAGAAGAAAGAAAGGAACAGAACTTTAAAAGCCTTCCTAGGTAGGGTCCCCTTACATTCAGAGCAGCAGCAGAGAACCTCTGCATCTCTCTGGGTAGAAACAGAGCTTCAATTTAGAAAGCGCCAGCCAGCCTGGAACTCACTGCCATGGCCAGGTATGAACAAGGACGTCCACGGGCACCCCGCACCACCTCCGCTCTGCCCCACAGACACGCAGGACCTTAAGAGGCAGAACCCTGTGCATGCAACAGCTATTTCCGAGGCAGAGGCACCTCCGACGCACGTGACGACATTAACATGCAAACCGCAAACACAGGCTCATGGAATGAAAGCCCAGGTATACAAACAGCCTATGTTTCACTCAATAAATAGAACTGCAAGAAACAGAGTAAGTTACTGAGAAAAAAACTGAAGTTGGGAAGGAAAAATTAAGTGTGTGAGTGAGGAAAAAGGACTTGATCCCACAAGTAACCACTAACAGGACTAAAATTTTATATATAATGGAGTTTACTAAATAAAATAATACATGGGAAGATACAGAATGGAAAATGTAACGCTGTTTCCTTATAATCATAATACCTAATGTAAGGGAGTTCTGGTGGGAACAGTATTTTAAAATTGTTCTAAAGCTGTTAAAACATCCACTGGTAGGTTTCTGCCTTATAAAGTGAAGCAGGCATGGGGGTTGGGAGGGGAGGTGAAGCGGGGCAGAATTAGCCTTTGTTATGGAAAGGATGCTTTAGTAGGCCTTTTATTCAGGCAGATGGAAGGCAACAGGTACCCTCCCATTCTTCTTTGGAAAGCCTGAATTCAAAGAAACCCATTGTAAAAACATATTAAGTATCTATTTAATAATGGAAATCGACTACCCTAACAGAACTGTGTCTGCAGAGGCAGAATCGTGCTTTTGTTTTTGTTTTTTTCCAAAGTTTGATTGAGAATTGATTAATCCTTGAGATTCTGGTTTGTTCTTGAGCTACTGTGTTCGTATCACACAGGCTTCTGCTCTCCGAAGATGGAGCTGGAGCTAGACTATCAGGACTGAGGTAAGGCTTCACCCTCCTTCCCCTGCCCCTGGAGGAAAGGCCACAGGAAGGCAATTGGGACTTGTCAAAGCACAGTCTGGGGCTTCCCTGGTGGCGCAGTGGTTGAGGGTCCGCCTGCCGATGCAGGGGACACGAGTTCATGCCCCGGTCCGGGAGGATCCCACATGCCGCAGAGCGGCTGGGCGCGTGAGCCATGGCCGCTGAGCCTGTGCGTCCGGAGCCTGTGCTCCGCAATGGGAGAGGCCACAACAGTGAGAGGCCCACGTACCAAAAAAAACAAAAAAACAAAAAAAAAAAACTGAGAGAGGGTGTCTTGAAGACACCTGATAATGAAAGGAAATTATGACTGGGATTATTAACCTTTTATGATTTACAAGTTACTGGTTTCTTCCAATAAAACTGGCAAAGAGCTAACGAACAAAACTGAGTTGGATGACAAGATAACTTAGTGTCATGCTTGCAGACAATAACAGCAACCCATGATTATATCTTCAGAACCCAATATTGACACGCAGGTTATGACTACAGGATTATTCACAGAGACAACAGAATACACTATTTGTAGTTGGGATGTATGGTTGCCACACCCACCGCGTGATCATCAAATATTTAGGAATGGAATCACCTCTTCTGACTCTAGCATTCTATTATCAATCAACTTGTAAAACAAGATTCCCAACTTCATGTAAGTTAGAACAAAAACAGCTGCTCTGTCTTCTGTCTTTCCATGTTCAAATCACAAAACACTTATTCTTTGTTCCTCAATTTGCAAAACACAGAAGAGCAGAGCACTAAAATAAGGGCAGGACTCTGATGCTCTCTGCCCTCCCTCTCCCCTTTCCTCAGCTAATACATCTGCTATCATTTCTGTAGACACTGTTAACTTTCCCCAAGCAGGGTATCCCCTCGAACTACTGCTGAGTTCCAGCCCTCAGGCAGCAGAGGCATCAAACTTCCCACCCGGCCCATCTTATCCAGGGTCTAAAGCATTCTTATTTTCTCTCTCCTCCTCTCTCAACGTCTTTTCGGTTGCTTAAAAAATCCTGGTTGTTTTTACAACTTTAGCTGAATAATAATAACCAATCAGCTGTAGGCAGAGGCTGTGACAGGGAGGGGAAAAGAGACTGAAAGGGAGAAATTATAGACTGGATATTTGAGCTTAAAGGGATGTTAAAGTTCATCAACTCCAAACTCATCATTTTGCATATGAAGAATCAGGATCTCTGAGGTTAGCCAAAATCCAACCCTGATTCCACATCTGCAAATATAAGAGCTATGAGAAGAGGGACCTGGTCTTCATTTTATCTCCGCCTAGAACAGTGCCCATGAAACACTGTTAAATCATCAAAGAAGTGGAAAGTTCTGACTCCAGACACAGCTGGGGCGGGGCTGTTCCCTGAAGCAACTGGGCCCTCGGGTGGGACCCACGGTCCAGAGCTGGACACGCTCAGTAGGGTCGGGTAGGAGCTGCAAAGCCGTGGAGCAGAGCACAGCGTCACGGGAGAGCAGAAGCCACAGCACCAGGACGCAGCACTGGCTTCAGGGAGTCCTAGCAAGAGGCAACAGGACAGGAGCTCGTGACAGTGGAACCTAAGATCCAGCAGAATCAGGAATGGCAGGAAAGAAGGCAAGCCTCAGAGAGGCTAAGAGAGGGGACCCTAGTCCTAGAGGAACCAGGGGGAAGGTATTAAGAAGACAGGGTTTCGGCTGCAGGGAAAGGAAATGGAAGGAAAGAGGTGCACAAGAGGTGCAGAGCTGGTGAAAAGATGGTGCCGGAGCTCAGACTCGGGCTTCCTGCTCCAGGTCCGGTGCTCCCACCTGTCCACACCCCAGGTTGCTCCCCCAGGAAACAAACACCCTCTCCTCTGGTGAAGCACACTGAGATGTGAGACCCACAAGGGGAGGCTCCTTGTCTCTTTAAATCTCTGTCGCATCCCATGTGCCTGGAACATAGCAGGGGCTTCATAAACGTTGAATGAGTGAACAGACGATTACTCATGGACAGTTAAATGGAAGCTCAATTCCCTGCCCCGATACCTGTGGGTCATTTTCTCACCTGTCCGCTCCCTCCCCCACTCCTAACGTTGGTATTCCAGGCACTGATCAGCAGCTGTAGGAATATGGAGGGCACTCCAGCAAAGCAAAGCGCCCAGCCAGCCCAGCCCAGGAAGGTCTGCCCCGACGAGCAGTCCCGCAGGGCAGCCAGGGGAAGGTAAGTTCTCACTGGGTTGACAATATTTCATTCCCGCATCTGTGACCTTGGGGATTCTGGAGGACCAAGGAAAGGATGGGCATGTTAATGAAGGTCTTCAAGACAATGAAAGACTTTATGCTGATATTTCCAACATGTTCTCCATTTCTTAAAATTTGAGAAAAAAAACGAGTAAAATTTAGGAAAGACCAGGTAGTCAGAAGTCCTAGTTTCCAGAGACAATTTTATACAACTAACTGGATCTCTTGGCCCCAGTTTCTTCAGCTGTAAAATGAGTGGGATATTAGTAGGTGATCTCTAAAGGTCAGTCCTAGTTCCAGACTCACTTCGGTTTTAATTCATATTTTTGTTCCAAAGGTCCAAAATGGGGCATTTCTGAGTCTATGATAACTGTGAATCTCATGCCAATTAACAGGCTAAGTTTCTTCCTATGCTTTCTTTGGAAAAGAAAACCTCCCTCGACAACAGAAGCAAAGGCCTACTTCGGTGAAGAGTTGGAGACTGCAGATAAAGGTCTCCTTCCCTATTACAGCGAGCAGGCAATACCATCCTTTCTTACTTCCCATTCCAAAGTTTCTACCTACTAGATTGGGCTAGAAAAATCATTTTGCCTCCTTTGAACACCAAAACAGCATGTATTCCTCTACAGGCACTATGAGAACCTGTCAGACAGCTTAGTTATTTTAGCAGATTTCTCCTACTGGACAGTTAACTCTCTGAGAATAGGACCATATTCCATCCTCCTGAGTGTCTCTCACTGCACCTGACAGGCTTCCTTTGCACTTGGGGTCGGGGGGGAGCTGTAAATATTTGCTGGACATCTTTTCATATGTTTTTTTATCATCTGTGTTCCATACATGTTTCAGGTGTCTCTCTCTTCCTTGTCTGATTGGTTTAGAAGCTCCCTGAGCACCAGTAATGATCATGCTTTCATCAAAGATCCCCTAAGTATTTAGTATCACTGTAGACCTTTTGAAAGTATGTAAAGGAAAGAGGAAATCAAACCAGAGCAAGGCAAGCGATGTCTGTTGAGGGTCAAATACTAAACATTGCAGGTCATAGAGTCTGTCACAACTACTTAACTCTGCACTTGTCTTACAAAAACAACCATAGTCAATATATTTTTACATATATGAGCATGTCCGTGTTTTAATAAAACTTTATTTACAAACCAGGCCAGATTGACCTGTGGGCTGTAGCTTTCCAACCCATGAAGTAAACCTTGGAACAAAAAAACAAGCATAAGAACAATTTAGTATCATTTTGCCAGTCTCGATGAGCAACACTGAATCCTACATGGACTCTTACGGAGCAAGTTAAGAAAAAAGACAATAATAACATGATAATAACAAAAGGATAAATTAAAGCAACATCTTTCAGTTTATTGACTATGTCTAGGCACTAGCCAATCATTTAATATTATGTACATATGACACATGGATTTAAATATATAACCACATACAATCTATCACTATGTTTCAAAATCATAAGCCCTGCCACAATAAACTCTGGACTAAAACTCTGGCTACTTCCAAAACCTATCCCCATAAGAAACCTCCCCTAGCCTGTTCCAAAGAGATTTCCCCCTGAATACTAGAAGCTGGGAGAAAACAAAGAGGAAGAGGTGGGCAAATTATAAAAAACTGTGGGTGGTGAACTGCCGTCACTCGAGAATAGTATCATCTACACAAAAAGAAAAGAAAAACCAGATCTCACAATCCCCACAAAGGTGTAAATGGGGGGTCCTCGTTCATAAATTTCAGTCTGTAAAGAGGAAACAGGAAGGTCTAATATTTATCAACTACATTTTTCTGCTACAAAAAGTGGGAAGTTCCTCTTTACTCACCAGCCATCTGTGGACTCTGACCCTGGCACTGGGCACCTGTTTTGGTTTCTGCAGCTTCTACAGAAGAGATCCATCCACCCCGGACTCATCATTCCAAGACAGCCAGGAGATATCTCACACGTGTGTACTCAGGTACGCGCGCACACGCGCACACACACACAGAGACACACACACACACACACACCACACACATTATCCGCCTGGAAGCTTGGAGCTCTGTCTCCAAGTAATCATCTCAACCCCTCCCCGTTAGTCCCTAAATAATAAACCAAGTTAAACTTGAGTGGTCTGACTACTGAGAAGAGGAGAAAGGAAAAGATAGACTGGCTCTGCCAGAAGATAACAAAGGCTGCAAACTGATCCCCAGCCCAGACGTCCTCTGGCGCTAGACACTGGCCCAGAAAGTGGATTAGCTGGGCAGATGGTATTAGGCTTGGAGCCTGGATCCCTGGGAGAGCCTGCCAGCAACTGCTGGAGCGCCCACCACATACACTTAGGAAGAATTCCAGGCTTTTCAGGACCCAGCCGCCCTGTCCCCCAGGAGTCTGCGCCCACACGCAGCCAGGGGACAGTTTAGTCCCTCGTTGCCAAAAGGAATGGAGGGGAAGCGGGAAGAAGAGAGTGGAGAAAACTTAGAGAAGAATGGGTGTAAGGTCTGAGCCCGTTCACACCAAAGGCAAGGCAGTTAGAACGTTTAGTGAATTCACTTTCTGTTCTCTTTGACTCAAGCTCAGTCTTCCGCTCAGATTCACAGTCTGAGGTGGACAGAGGATGTGGGGACTGGAAGGTGGTACCAAGAGGCTGTAGAAAAGGCAGATGTCCCTCTCCCACCACCTTCACAAGCAATTCAATTTCTGGGGCTAAAACAACAGTGACATCAGCATCGGTACAGTACAGCAGATCTGGCAGCAAATCCCACCAGCTCCCACAGAGCAATCCCGAATGGGTGGCAGATAAATGAGAAAATGACACCAGGGCAGCCAGTCGCACTGAAGTGGGATACTCGATGTTTCTGTTACAGTATTTTTTTAAAGGAGAAAGGGGAGGAGGAGGGGGGAAAAGGACAGCATCCTTGCTGGTACAGAGAGAACACACGGGTCACCCTGGGCACTCCTGTTTCTGTCCTCCGGCGGCTGCTTCACTCCCACCAGAAGTGCTCCAGGTGGAGGGAGTCCAGCCCCAGCCTCCTGCGCTCCCTCTCCCAGGAGCTCCCTAACTGGGCCTCATCTCCACTCATCCTGTGGCTTTCAGAGTATAACAAAAATGACCTCCTCTGCGCGGAAATCACCGTCTTCACACGCTGCAACTTGCATTTTCCGAACGGGCTTCTCATATGTAAGCAGACACAGGTTAAGAGGGCAGGAGTCTGCCGGCCAATCAGCTCCAGATCTGCCCCTCCAGCCGTCTGGAATCATCCTCTGGCTTCGATGCAGCAATAAATGTCTATTGTACCCTTTTCATCTGGAGCTGTCCCCGTGTGACCTCCGCCCTCCCCCCCTCTCTCTCACCTCAGGGCACCTGCCTCAAATAACTTCCCTAGTGTTGTCATTCACCTCCTGGATAATTGATAGCATATCAAGCTGATGCTGAGAAAAGAACAAGGTGGTCAGACGTGTGCCTACTATAAATAGACCCACGACGTGACCAGCATTTGCCAACTTTTGAGCAAAGAAAGCAGAGGCAGAAGCAGCAGAGGGAGGCAGGCAGCCACAGCCCCGTAGAGTAGCTTCAGCCAATAGCAGAGGGCCAGGCAGGTGATGCCTCTCCCCACTGGGAGCAAAAATTAAAAACATCACACGTGCGGGCGCTTGGAGGCTCGCGGGACAGAGGCAGCAGAAATGCTCAAACAACACACGCCTCAGCACATTTGCCTTCCTCCTCCCATAGTATCTTTTTCTCTTTACGTTTTAGGCACGTAGGTTCTGAATTTTGCTCTCAAGGGCATTTCTGGTTCCAGGCTTTTATAGACATCCACTCGCATGAGTAAACCAATGTGTATTCGGTACCTGGGCAGACCACGCGTGAGGGGCAGGGCAGGCGCTGCCTATAGAAAGAGGAAGAATAAACTAAGGTCTCCAGGGTCATGAGGCATTAAGCAAGAATCCTTTTGTCTCAAGCAGCAAAAATCTATTCAAAATAGAAGTATAAATGGAAAAATGATAAGGATGTAAGGCCTTTCACAACACTTCCTAGTAAGGATTCACGACCAAACGAGGGAGCCAGTCCAGGGCAAAGATTCGATCAGGGGTGTTGCCTTCCTATCCCAGCCTATTTTTTTCATCTGGCCTCAGGATTCCTGCCTTTGAGAGAGATGGAGATAAGGAGGGACAGAGAACAAAAGCAAGTGAACGAAGTTTTTCAGGCTTCAATATTACTTCTATGTCTAGATTGAGATCCTCGTCTTGGTTACTCACACATGGAACAAACTGGAAACAAATCAGTCCGACTGCTCTTGATTTTTGGAGGTCATTGAATTGCCAAATAAACAAGTAGAGTCTGAAAAGTCCTATAACTGCCCATCGTCCCAAGAAACCCCAGCTTCCCCAAAGCTCCACCAACAAGAATGAGGCTGTGAAAGGTGTCAGGCCCTGGGGAAGGTCACCCTCTCCTGTGCCCCTTCACATCCGTCCTGGAGAATAGTAGGCAAAAAGGAAGGTGGAGAGAAACTTTCCAGACACACAACCAACTGCAATCACTGCAAAAAGTCAGTACATTTCAGGACCGCAGAAGCGGACTGTATAAACTCCAAGTGTGTTGGGGTTTATGAGCAAAGCAGCAAACTGGAAAACCCTAGAAATCTGAAGGCAAAGGCTTGGGTCCATGGTCCGGTTCCTAAATGGGTGACTGAGAGAGCCCCTGAACCTTGCGAAAGGAGGGCAACCGTGGAAGGTTCTTAGGAGAGGTATATTTTGAGCTGGCCATCTCACCAAGCACATCAGTCAGACAAAGTAAGGAGTTCTTCCTTGACTCGGTCAATCGCCAACAATCAGTGACAGAGAAGAATCAGAGCCGAGAAAGCAGTAGAGCCGCCAGCATACATGCATATCACCAATAATCCCGCAGAGGCCTTAATAGCCAAGCAGATAGGAGATCGCTCCCCTGTTTCCAAGCAGAGCACCTCATCGATAATCCAGACCGGAGATAATATGGCAAGACCTGCTGTGCCCTCCCTGCACAACCTCAGGGCTCCCGGCTATCGTGGCCTGAGTTCACGCCTAGGACGAGGTGGAAATACACCCTTGGCTACACAGCCCTTTTCTGATTCATTTGTAAGCTACACTAATAATCCCATGATGCAAACACAGGGGGAAAAAACTCATTTGGGAACAGTCAGAAAGGTTATTTTTGCAAGACATAAGGGAATGATTATAATGATTTATTAAAATCTTACAATGTGAGAAGGTAAGATCAGCAAACAAAATCCAATTAAGGAATTCCAAATCAAAAGGAATTGAACTCCTCCAGCCTGAGGTTGACAAAGAAGCCATTCAGTAAAGAGCTTTATATGCTAAACTTAGCTGGGTAAACCTAGTTATTTTCCATGCAGTGCTGTTCTTAAAAGAGCTATTTAACTTCATCCATCTCTAGGATCTGAAAGGCTAGGTATTCAGACTTGCGGAGGTGTTTTTCGATTTAAATGCCGATTCTAAAATGAACTGCCCTCAGAAACGACATTGAGTAGACTTAAGAGTTGATTAACATAGTGTTCATAAGACCAGCTCCTCGACATCTTTCCCCTTCCCTACCCGCCCCTCTCCCCTCCTCTCTCTTCCCTTTCCCAAAACCTACCCCTTCAGTTTTCCCCACCTCTCAGTCAGATCCATCTACCTACCTTCTTTCTCTCTCAACCACGTGGGCCGCCTATATTTTGGACGTGTTTCTGCATATATAACCTGTTTGTTTATTTTTTTGTTTTATATACTTCCCTTTTGTATTTGTTGTTTCTCTGGAGTTTATCAATAAACATGCTCCAGGATCTCAAAAGCAAAGAAAAGAGAGCTGCCCTTTGAGTCTTCCAAACTCCCTTTCCTGGGTACCCACACTCTCTTCTGCTCCATTTACCGTTGCATTCACGCCTTCATCCGTCTGAGGCCTGCAGGCTTCCCCCTCCCCACTCCCAGGAAACCTCTCACCAAAGTCACCAGTTCCGTCCCAAGGGCAAGACTCTATCGACCTCTCAGTACCATCTGCAGCTACCAACATGGGTAACCGCACCCTCCTCTTGACCACAATTTCCTCCTTTGACTCCCCGACATGATTCACTGCTGATTTTTTGATCCCTTCTCGTTCCCAGGCTTCTCTTCTTCCTTCCTTAACTCTTAGGAATCTGTGCTCAGTCCTCCTCTCTTCCCCCAGGGTTTCTCTAGAAGTCACCCAGTGTCGTGCTCTCATGACTCCCCTGTAATGAGGAGACCCAACTTTTCATCTTGGTCTGAGACCTCTCCCCTGACCAGCTAGAGGTGAACAGCTTGCATTCAACGTGTCTAAAATGGTACCAGTTATCTGTCCCCCGACCTGTACTTCCTAGGAGAGCAAATCATTCAAGCCAGGACCTGGAAATCAGCTTAATACTGTCCTCTTCTTCATTCCTTACATCCAGACACTAAACCCAGCCAACCCTCCCTCCCCCTCTGCGGCTACCAGGCTAGTTTAGGACAATGTCACACCTGCTGGGTCTTCCTGCTGCCAGTGAGACTAGACACATTGCTCCTGCTGTAAGATTAATCAGTGGCTCCACGTCAACAACGAAGTAAACCTAAGCCCTCTGATATGTCCCTTCTCACATTTCCCTCCCACCTTCTAGCTGTCCTAAAGGCAGGAAGCTCCCCCATCCCTTCCTGTCTACTCTTTTCAGGAGGAAGGAATGCAACTACCTTCTCCTTTGACTGGGTAATTCGTTAAGATATATTTCAATTGTTATCTGCTCCATGAAGCCTTCTATTAAGGACTGAATGTTTGTGTCCCCCGCCCTGCCCCAATTCATATGTCGAGGACCTACTGTGCATGTATTTGGAGATGGGGCCTTTAAGAAAGAAATTAAGGTTAGATGAGGTCATAAGAGTGGGGCTGTGATCCCATAAAATGAGTGTCCCTTATAAGGAGAGACACTGGGAATCTCTCTGTCTCCTCTCTCCCTCCCCCTCTCCCTCGCTCCATGGGCACACACTGAAAAAAGGCCACGTGAGGACACTGCAGGAAGGTAGCTGTCTGCAAGCCAGGAAGAGAGCTCTGATCAGAAACTAAACCCTACTGGAACCTTAGTCTTGGGCTTTCCAACCTCCAGAACTGTGAGAAGATAAATTTCTGTTGTTTAAACCACCCAGTCTGTGATATTTTGTTATGGCAGCCCGAGCAGTCTAACCCATCTTCCTTAGTCCCCTGTCCTCTCACCCTGGAGAGAGCCGGTCATCCCTCCTATCACTTGTACAACTATCCATCCATATGACGGCATCCACCATGCTGTAACGCAGTGCATGTTCACATATCTTTCTCGCCTACTAACTATAAACTCCTTGAGGGCAGAAACAATGTCTTATCCACTTTTGTGTTCTTCTTGGTCTAGAACAGTATCCAGAGATAGTAAATGTTCAATAAATGCTTGTGAGATGAATTAATGAACTAGTAAATGAAATGAGTAGAACTGAATTTCCTATTTGCATCTGGGTTGACGTGTGGGTGTTTCTGTGTGGGGGGTTGTATGTGCATGTATGCCTGTATGATGAGATGGTTTATTTGCAAGGGGTGACCATGTGTGTGCATCAATGTGTTTCATACTCAACTGTAGAACCATTTCTCCATTCCCTCCCCAAATCCTCCTGAATTCCTAATGTGATTCCCACACAAAAATCGCCTGACCTCATTTTTTGTCTGGGTCTTCCTTGTTTTCTCTCGACTTGGGGTACTTAGCCAGTTACCTCCCGCTGCACGTGGTTTTATTCCCTTTGGCTGGTACTGACAACATGAAGCCAGACTGAAGTCACTGGTTCAGGAAATCTCTAAACCAATGACGTCTCAATGTAGAGCCTGTTTTCCCAGGGCTCTGGGAACTCTTTGCATCACTGCTGGACAGATATACATATTCATGAGTTATCATGTAGCTGAGAAGAACAAGATGATTATATCCACTCGGCAGAAGTCAGTTTTATTTTTTTTTTTTTTAAAAAAAAGGGAGTTTTAGGCTTATAGTAAAACTGGAGAATTGTGCATACTCTCTCCAGCTTGGAGACAGAGCTCCTCTACACCCTGGGGAAATCAGTCCTCATTACGTTTTCTCTTTTCACAGCTATTTATGGCAGCTTGGAACAAAGAGCTCAAGTCCTGTACCTCTTGTTTTAACTTTCCTTTATGCAAAAGAACCTTCTTTTCCCAACAGCTTGAGCGATACATGCTTATTCGGAGGGAAATGGATATGATCCGCTTTACCACCACCCCTCCAATCAAGACGGCAAATTCTTGGAAATGACAGCTGTGACGCTAAGTCTGTGGCACAACGTGACTCTAAGGGCTCCTGAGTGAGACGCGGGGCTCAGATCTCCCTGAGGTTCGCTATGCACCTCGGGCCATGGCCCATCCCCCGAGTCGGTCCAGCATGTGTTTCCGTAGGGAGAGCTGGAAGGGAGAAGTCTGTTAGAAAGGGAGAAGGGGTAGACTCTCAAAGCCCTATCTGCAAAGCACTTTGCCAGACTGAGAGGAGGTCTGAGAGGTCCCTCCCCAGCAGAGCTGCTGGTACTGTGTTGTGTGAGATCACAATGGGTGTGCTGAGGAGACAGTTATGCCAAAAGCATCACTTGTAATCATGACAATTTCTTACACTGTCCATTCAGATGCTCTGATCTTACTCAGAAAGGGACAACTGCACTCACATATTTTTTAAACCATCCACATTCTACTTGACAGAGAGTCTCAAGCAGCTATAGAAGTCATCGGACACACAGCAAGGGCAAAAGACTTCCAAGAAATTCTTAGGTAATGGCAGACCTGGGCTGGGCCAAGAGGCTGCGTTTAATGTGAACTCACCAACACACCAACACACACACACACACACACACACACACACACACACACACACACAGACTCTGAGCAACCTCAGAGGCAACGAATGCGACCACGCCCAACCCTCTTCTGTACCTCGAGTCAGGAGTCCTGCTTGCCCTCAGGGTGCCTCCCTTTCTTTGAATCAGCTGGGCCCACCTCACCTGCCAATCCCCCTGCTCCCCCCCCCCCCGCCCCCCGCCTCCTTTCCCTTCCAGGCTCTGTTGGTGACTATGGTGATTTCTGTAACAGCCAAGAGCCCTGAAGGGAGGAATGGCATTTTCCAAAACTCTGGGCTTATGCAGCCAACTCCTTCTACCTCCCTGCCTCCTGCCCAAATCCTAAGTGCCTCAGCTGGGAGCCTGTTGCCATGGTTACTCTAATCTTTGCTTGGCTTGTTAAACAAGCTGACTCTGCTCCAGCCTACCTCCCCGTGGCCCCAGCTCCATGTCCTTCAGGGCTTCCCTCCCTCCCTCCCTCCGTCCCCATCCTTGGGTACTTCCTCCTGAGGGACGAAAGGAATGGGCAGTGATCATTGCTCCCTTCCTACCCCCCCAGTCCACCAGATCTTATCAGGAGGGCTTTCTTTCATGCTCCTAAACGGAAAAGTACCACTCATGACAGAAACAACCAGTGATTGAAAATGAAGGTTCTACACAAATTCTAGAAGTGGAGGGGAAAAGGAGGCAAAGGAGCCAGAAGGGCTCCATTAAGTGAGAACTATTTTGCCCTCTTCAGTGAGAACTATTTTGCTTGACAAAAAGAGGCTGGTGTCTTGGAAAAGTTGATTGACAGGCCTGCTGAGGTTGGCCGGTCCACCCAGCAAGCTACCCCCAGAATAAGACCTTGCACCCTACTCTAAAGAGACCGTCCCTCACATCCCTTTCACATCCTCACATCACATCCCTCATCCCTCCAGGCTAGAGAGATGCCATTCCTTCCTCTCGTCCAGGGCAATGCCCTTCAGGCTGCCCTGGATTCCATAATCTCCTGACTCCTTAGGGATATTTTTTTCAACTTTATTGAGGTATAACTGACAAACAAAAATTGTAGACAGTTAAAGTGTACAACTAGACGTTCTGATACATGTAGACATTGTGAAATAATCCCCAGAGTCAAGCTACTCAACATACCCGTGTGCTAACATAGTTACATTTTTCTTTTCTTTCTTTCTTTTATTCTTTCTTTTTTGGGTCTTTGGGAACGCTTAGGGGTCTTAATTCAACCAAAATTTCCTCCGTCTCCTGAATCTTAAACCAATTTCTTTCTACTTACTCTTTCCCCTCAGCATGTAAACACAATTTCCCATCTGAAGACAAAATCCCCCTTTGACCCTCTGGTTACCGCTCACTAGTCTTCCTTTCTGGAAGCCGTCTCCCTTCTTGTCTCTATTTCCTTGCTTTGCGTTCAACCCACCGACAGTAGTTTCCTCCAGGAGCATGGCAGAGCCCAGGTTACAAAGAACTTCCCTGCTGTCAAATTCAGTGGACACTCTTTAGTCTCCTAGCCCTTGCAGTCCCTAACAAGTGGCTGTGATGGTTAACAAACAGGATTCCGGAGTCCTTTGACTTATTTTCAACTTTGGCCCCAGCATTTATCAGCTGCGTGGCTTTTGCACCAAGTTATTTAACTCTGTTGCCTCAGTTTCCTCCTATTTCACTGAGGTAATAACAGTACCTACCTCACTCGGTTATTATGATGTTTAAATGAGGCAACACATGTAAAAATCACAACGCAGTGCCCATTCACAGAAAGCACTAGAAAAATCACTGTCGGCTATGATTATTATCCGAAGCCTCAGCAGCATTCAGTGTTGCTGCCCTTCCTCTTCTTGAAACCCTCTCCCACTTTCTCCTCCTTCCCCTGTGCCTTCCTCCTCAGGTTCCTTCGTGAGTACCTCACAAGCTTTCTGAATATCTCAGAGTTCTGCTCTGGACCTTCTGCTCTTCTGACTTTAAACACGATCCCTGTGCTACCTCAGTCATATCGAAGATTTTAACTACCATAGTGGGTGTTCGACCATCAATTCTCTCCATTCAAGCCAAACATCTCTGCTAGACTCCAGACTCATATAACTAACTGTTGGGTATCTCCACCTGGATATCTCATAGGCAACTTGAACTCAGTTTAATCAAAGCAGAACTCTCGGGGACTTCCCTGGTGGTCCAGTGGTAAAGAATCTGCCTTCCAGGGCAGGGGACGCGGGTTCGATCCCTGGTCGGGGAACTAAGACCCCACCTGCCGCGGGGAGCTAAGCCCACAAGCCACAACTACTGAGCCCACGCGCCTCAACTAGAGAGCCCACGTGCCACAAACTAAAGAGACAATGTGCTCTGGAGCCTGCACACCACAGGTAGAAAGAGAAAACCCGCATGCCACAACTAGAGAGGAGTCCGTGCGCCGCAGCAAGAACCTGGGCACCGCAATGAAAGATCCCACATGCTGCAACTAAGACCCAATGTGGCCAAAAAAAAAAAAAAAAAAAAAAAAGCAGACTTCTCCATCTGTCTGTTCTATCCCAATGAATTGCACCACCTAGGAGCCCAAGCCAGAAACGTGGTTTCCCCCAACCCCTCTATCCAGATAATAACCAAATCCAATTAGCTCTACTTCAGTCTCTCGCAAGCCCATCTAAGCTGTCTGTTATTAATGACTTTTTCCAGGCACTCAATATTTCAGGCCTAGATTATCAAAAGTACTTACCCTTCTCAAATCACTCCTTACACTGCCGTCAGAACAACCCATTTTAATGTTGACAGGATCATGTTTCTTCCCTGTATTAAATCTTCAATAGCTCATCGTGACCTATAACAGTATCTCCCAAACTTAACTGGGGGGTTTTCTTACAAATATCTGGGTCCCACCCTAAACTAACTGAAATCAGATTCTCCAAGAGAGACGGTATTTTTCACAAGTGCCTGGTGATTCTCAGGATCAATAAATTTGGAAAAGGCTGGCCTCTAAGATCAGAGAGCACGTCCTTTGTGTTATAGCTGTTCCTCTCCAGAGAATTCCTAAGGTCTCTCTCACATTCTATAATCCAGCAGCAGAGAACAAAAAAGTGAGGGAAATATGTAACACGTCTCTCCGTTCCCGTCCTCCACCACTGATGGCCATTGTCAACTGGTTTTCCATGTTGTGTCACACCCAATCCCCACTGCTCCTGGTCACTACACCATTATTAATGCTGCTCCCTGAATGTGGAACAGCCTCACCCCGACGTTGATCACACAGCCAACTCCTCCTCATTCTTTAAAACTGTTCAAATATCACCTTATCCAGGAGGCTTTGCTTGGTTCAGGAATTCTCCCCACGCCTGCCCACCCCAAGCCTTCATGAGGTTCATTTCATCTGTGCCCCTCCAGCATCCTGGCTTACCCTCATCAACACACCATTACAGGATACCATCTGCGTCCTGTTCTCCCTTCTATAGGTTATGATTTTCTAATCCCAGCACCTAGTCCCATTCCTGGCAACCAGGGAACTTTGCCTTATTGACAGAGTGACAAAGAATGATGTCAGTAGGCTTCAGGTTCATTGTCTCAACCATTCAGATCTCTCTGAAACCTTATCATCAACCAAAGTATTCATTATCCCTCCCAACTTCAGATCACTTAAAAGTTTGCGTTCCATGTTCTTTTTATCCTCATCTAAGCGATGATAAAAAAAAGAAAAATCTCAGTGCACAGGGTCCATAGGAGAAATCTCTCTGCGTGCCTGTGAGGTATTGGTTGTAAGGACCCTGGAGAAGTCATTCAAATGGGGATGATGCTATCGGATCATTCCTTTATACAGCTCATATGTATTGATCTTGCCCAGGACACTTCGGGTGGAAAGTACCTGACACAGACACTGTCAAATGTCTTGATGAAGCACAGATATACCATACCTGCTGTATTTACTCTATTTAAGGCTTTGCAACTTTTAAATTTCTTGAAAAGAAATTATACTACTCGGGCAAGACATTCTCAGAGGGTCAATATTTGCACTTAAGGATCACTCCTTTCCTATCCAAGTACAAATTGTCTGTTTCATAACCTGTTCAAGAGTGTTTTAAGGAAATGATCTCAGGCCCTCTCATCTATAGTTCTCTCATTTTTTAAAACCTAGAAAATGTCTGCCTATCTCAGCTTTCCAGCTCCTGTCCCATTTATTATCCATGATTCTCCAAAGATTCTAAAGAGTAATTCAATAGCTTCTCTCTGTTATCTAGAATGTAATTCATCCAGGCCTCAAGGCTTGAATCATGTAGCTCAGGCTGGAGTTTACTTACACCTTCCTCATCTGGAGAGAATTTGAAAAAAAGGGAACTAGGACTAGCTTTTTCCTATGGTTAATTGTGGGTATATCCTAAAGTTAGGGGTATATCCTGCAGTTTCCTTTAAAGACTTAGACAAATCAATCATCCATTATTTTTTTCAAGCAGAGAGACACACACACACACACACACACACACACACACACACACACACACACACACACACACACACACAGGTTCTGGAGTCAGAAAGACCAAAAGTAAGAATCCAAGCTTCATCATCTAGTAGCTTTGCACCCCTGGGCAAGACTATTATCCTCTATGAGCCTCAATTTCTTCAAGTTCAAAATAAGAAGAACAATAATGCCATTTTCCAGAACAGCTTTAAGATATCAATGAGTTAATACGAAGGTACCTGTAAATGGTACCTGCTACTGAAACTACAATTAGACTGTTTTTCAAGCTATATGAGTAATTTTTAGCATGTGATTCTTTTTTTTTTTTTCTTTTGGCGGTACGCGGGCCTCTCACTGCCGTGGCCTCTCCCGTTGCGGAGCACAGGCTCTGGACGCGCAGGCTCAGAGGCCATAGCATGTGATTCTTGATGGGAAAGGGTCCAGAACATTGTCAGGAATCAAACGGTAGGAAGAATTAAACCAATCAAGCACAGCGACGCAGGACTTCCCTGTATTACCTGCTGAAAAGTATTTATCCATAAATCTCAGCCTCCTTCTACATTTGATGTGAGCTTCACACTGTCTGACTAAAAGAATGGAGGAAGCCCCCCTGAATCACGGGAAAGCAAGGATGCGCCATAGAAAATAAAGAAAAAAAAAAAAAGGCCAACATAGACAACCTAGAACAGAGTGAGGCGTCGGCAGAAGCAGACCTGTTAGGGTCAGACCCTGCTGAGAGCTCTGAGATACAGCCTAGACGCCAAGGGTTTAAAGAGCAGGTGAGCTGTGTATAGTTTCCAGGTAGCAGGCAAACCCTGCTGCACCCAGTTCTCATTTCCTGAGGTACGACTGTCTCGGCTGTGCATGCCCCCAAACACAGGTCCCCCCACATCTGAAGGCACTCTAAGGAGCATCTGTAATAGAAACACGCAAATCTTTCTTGGCTTTCAATTCCTTTTATGGTCGTTGCTTCCTGTTTCAGTGTTTAGACACAGAAACAGCTGAGATGCCTATTAGCTCTTATTTAAGTGCCCAGGCCTTCAATGACCTCACTTCTTTATGGGCTCAGGTCGGGCTTGGATAAATTAAATTGTGAGATACAGGAAAGAACAGGAGTCCTCACAGGCATCAACTGCTCAGCCGTCACCTGGGATGCACCCTTGATTCTTACACCTTTCTATGTGTCTGTGGTTGTTGAGGTGTATTCAGGTTTTAAGCAAAAAATACCACTTTTTTTTTAGCCTTCTGAAATAGGAACTATATTATAATTAGTCCAGGAATTTTGATCTGCCTTTCATGGGGAATTGTTTTTTCTTCAGTAAATTTAACCTTTTTCTCTAATCTTTCACGCTTCTTTCTTGCCTCCAAGATAAAATCCTTCTATATGGAAAATTAGAAAGCACAGAATTCTTAGGTCCAGGGTCACCCATTCACATAGGGCAGACTTCCTTCCTAAGAAGAGTCACTTTCACACGTGAAAATTAAAACCAAGAGAGGATCACTTAGCATCTCCCTAACGTGAGCCCCTGGATTAAGGGACCCCTACCAGTCACAAGGTCCGCTGTCGGGTTCTTGGACACCGTGGTGATTGAATGGTCAGTGGGAGAGAAGTCGGAAGGCAGAGAAGGGTTCCTCCCTGACCTGCCTGGATGTTTACTTTCTTCTCAAGGCAAAAACAGAGGTACCTACCCACCCAGGAGGAGCCACTCTTTTCCATGGGAACTGCTGGCACAACATGCCATGCTACCTTCCCCTGGTCCCCAGTACGGCCTCCACCCACCACGGAGCAACTGTCAGCCTCTTGTAACAACGATAAAAGTGTGCCGTGATACCCCTGACCAGTAAAGACAGAGCAGTCTGGGCCTGAGAACCAGAGCCCTAAATAAGTGACAGGTTGTCTAACTGCTTTGGCATTTGCTCCGTGTTTCTGTATCATTAAAACATCTATTCTAAGCCTCTAAAGGTGCCAGCTGATGGCTCCTGGGTTGACTTTGATGGGCTCCTACCACAGATCGGGCAAATATTTAATAAATGTGCTTTGCTGCTCATCCCAGATGTGGATGATGTCACTCTAGAACAGATCACGTTTCTTAAGGGGCCCCATCCCTGTTCAGACTCCGCGAGCCCAGGGCGGCACCCTGGGAATCAGTGTTTTTAAGGCACTCCCTGAAGGACAGTAGAATTATTGTTCCCAGTGAACAGCCTCTCACACTTTAGTTTCACAATGCAGAAGGAACTTCTGCAGTCTTTTTGCTAAAGATGCACATCTAAAAGAATCTGGGAAAGGCCAGGATGCTTTCTGGTTAACTTGCTTCAGATACCTCCAACAGTGATTGCAGCCATGCAACGCTTGTAGCAGTTGGTTAATAAGTTCTTAAAGTTCATTTAGTTCATTTCCACCCACAGCAGAAATGCTGGTCCATAACAGAAGTATATCTAAGCTCTGCTTAAGTGCCTCCAAGGGCAGGTCATTTACTACCCAAAAGGCAGTTTTCCTGTCCAATAGCGCCTTTCTTCCTGGTTTGCCTGGGGTGCCAGTGACAGTCCCATTTTAGATCTATTATCCTGGTGTATTTAACAAGCCCCCCTTTTGCTCTCAATGTCCTGGTTTGGAAGATAATAGAGTGACCATATCATCTACCTACAGCACAGGATAAACTTTAGATCCCTTACCCTGAGATACAACACGCTCACCACCTCCACCCCACCCACCTCCTCTCTCTCCCATCTCGTCATCCAGCACTTCCTGCCACACACCGCCTACTGCCACCACGTAGAAACACTCTCCTCTCTCCACTGCACACACACAGCCACTGAGGACCAGGTAGTAACTCGCCTAAAGTTTTGCAGCCAATAAGTAGAAGACAGTTTTCCATCTATGGTTTCCATCTAGTTCCATCAATGGTTTCTCCTGAGATGTCGCTTCCAGACCCTCAGGCCCTTTGCTAGTTGACCTTCTCAGGCAAACTCTTATTTTGCTCTATCTAATAAAAGACACACCAGCAAACATGAGGTTTCAGGGGAGTCTAACCATCGGAGACGGTGTTACTTCCCGGAATCAATACATTATGGTCCCATGAATGCAGGGTTTTAGTTGCCTCTTCAGATGTAGCAGCTTATTTGAGTTTTAGTCAAATAAAACCTAAATGTCTTTTCTCTACCAGAACTACTGCCAGTAGTTTTTTTTTTCTCCCATCATTACCATTGATTTTTTTAACTCCCAAATAAGATTTTACACTTCTCTCTTTGTAACGTCCTCTAGTTATTTTTAACCCAGCATTCCAGCGTATCTAGATGATTTTGAGACGGGTTTTTGTCACTGATTACATTGGCCATTCTTTCCAGCTTTGCATCTGTTAAGAGTTTGATATGCATGCCTCTTGCGTCTTCTTTCAACCTCCTGGCAAGGTTACTGGCTAGGGCAAGTCCAAGAGCTGGGAATCTCTGGGACTTCCCTGGTGGTCCAGTGGTTAAGACTCCGTGCTTCCACTGGAGGGGGCACGGGCTCAATCCCTGGTTGGGGAACTGAGATCCTGCATGCCACATGGTGCGGCCAAGAAAAGAAAAGGAAAAGAAAAAACTAGGAATCTCAAAACGATTTCACTGGTGATGTTCCTCGTCTGTGCCATCACAGCCTTCCAATGGGCGTCCCTGAAGAAAGCACTCTCTTGCCAAAGTTTACAGCCATTCCACCCCACCCTTTTTTTTTTTTTTTTGCTGTACGCGGGCCTCTCACTGTTGTGGCCTCTCCCGTTGCAGAGCATAGGCTCCGGAAGCGCAGGCTCAGTGGCCATGGCTCACGGGCCCAGCCGCTCCGCGGCATGTGGGATCTTCCCGGACCAGGGCACGAACCCGTGTCCCCTGCGTCGGCAGGCGGACTCTCAACCACTGCGCCACCAGGGAAGCCCCACCCCAGCCTTCTACAATGAGATGCGAACATGGGGATCTTCCTAGAAATGATGGAGCAAATCACACTGTGACTAAATGATTCAGCCAAGTAGCCCTCAGGCCTGGACTGACTCTAAGGACAGGCAGAGTGTGGTATGGAGATTTTCAGAAAGGTCCTTAAGCTCCAAAGCAGTCCAGCCTTCCAACTGGCTAAGAAGAGAAAACTCTTTATTGGAGTTTCATCCCCAAAGCCTGATCCTTGTTCCTAAGAGAAGTTACACTTAGACCTTAAGCCAATATCAGGCATTTGTACCTCAGTGTGATACAGAAAGGTTTTCAAAGATGACCCCTGAAAGGAAAAGGCCAAGAAAAGCCTGGTTGAACACAGGTTTCCCTGAATGTCAGATCTAGCTCCTAAAACCTGACAATCTGTCCTTTTCATCTACAGATAAAGACAGGAAGAGAAAACAGTTAAGGGATCTCTCAGGATTTATAATCCTGAGAGAAAAGGAAGAAAGGTCTACATCAGGAAGCTCCAGTAGGAAGAACAGTGAACCACCCTGTTGTTCCAAAACAATTACTGCAGGATTTTCCAGCCTAACAGGAAGACAAAGCAAACTCCAGAAAACAAATTTTTTCAACGGTGATGTAATCTGGCTTCCATTAAGTACACCATGTTAGCATGGTGTTTATCTCTGCTCCCTTCCCAAAATGCACTGTAAGGAGAGTGATTAAATTTAAAAAGTAAAATTCCACAAGGACATAGAGAAAAGGAGAAGTGATAACAGTAAGAAGGAAATGTCAACAGTCTTCCAGAAGACGGACATTGAATAAACAAGTCATTACCGACCTATTAGAATAAGGAAAGCTAAAACTCTCAAACAGCAAAGCCAAGAAAAGAAGCCAATCCACACCGTGGGTCCTGGCCAAGACTGAGGGACTGGAAGTAGTGCCGTGGACGTTCTATAAGGCACACAGAACCCTCCTGATACCCACTAAGCGTCAGACCGTGCCTTCCCCATCAGGGCAGGAGACGAGGGATTTTCTTTCTAGAGAAATTAAAAGAGGGGTGCTCAGGAACAAGACGCACAAGTGGGGAGGCTTGCGTGGATGTGAGGGTGGTGCAGTGGCAAATGTGAGCCTGCAAAGGGAGAACTGAGTGAAAGTCAACACCCATAATGAGATCTCTCTGTCCCTGCCCCACGCTTGGATCCCACAACAACTGTGGCAGGCACATGTCCCCAGGAAGAAGTCTGGAAGATTCTATTCTGGGTAATCTGACCTGCCCACGGGAAAAGCTTCCAGATGATGTAACTGGGGATCCTTCAACCAAACAGATCTACAGATCCCAGATCACTCAGCAGTGAGACCAGCTAACTGGAGAGCCTGGGTCCCCCTCAAGGTGCATCCCATCAGTTCCTTAGAGCCTCCCTGTCTATGTGAACTGATGGCAACAGATCTCCTGACAAAGCCACTAATACGAAAGACAGGACCAAAACACAAAATCAGGATGAAGGAACTGAAAAATCAACAAAGGAACACGCCACAGATAAACAGTTTTTGGGGATTTAAAAATATCACAAAAGAAAAAGTGAACAGAAGAGTTAAAAGATAAAGTTCAGGGAATCTCCCAGAATGTAGGACAAAAGATAATGAAAATATAAAGGTAAGAGAATTAGAGGATCAATTTAGCACACCCAGCTTCCAGGTAGTAGGAGCTCCAAAAGGAAAAAAATATAAAACAATAGTGAAAAGAATGAGATGACAGTAAATGAAATGAAAGGGAAAAAAAGAAGTGATAGTATACATATGGCTCCTCTATGAACAGTATGTACAAAATCACAGTAATTTATAGAGTGTAATGGTTAAAAGCAGACTCTAGAGCCAGATTTCCTTGGATTTGAAATCTGGCTCCACCAACTACTACCTGCGTGACTTTGAAAAAGTGATTTAAACTATGTCTCAATGTCCACATCTGCATAAAAGTAAAAAATAACACTACCTACTTGATATTGTTGTTACAAAGATAAGTTAATATGTGTCTAAAGCTCTTAAACAGTGTCTTGCATCCAAAATGTACCCAATAATGTTAGCTATTATTTAAAGTGTTATATAATATTACAGTACAAATGATATGATCACTAAATTTAACCCAAAACTTTGATGTAAATATATGAGGAAGAGAGAGGAACAGGAAGTATGTTAAATGGGACTCAGGGGTGTTAGTCTAAAACCTTACCATTCATAGAAGCCAGTGTTATAACGTATTATAACGTTTCTGAAGGGCAAATCAAGTAACAGTAGCACAAACATGGTATTTAAAAATGAAGAGGTAGAGAGGGCAGACAGCAGAAGCAACAAGAGCTACAATCCTGCAGCCTGTGGAACAAAAACCACATTTACAGGAAGATAGACAAAATGAAAAGGCAGAGGACTATGTACCAGATGAAGGAACAAGATAAAACCCCAGAAAAACAACTAAATGAAGTGGAGATAGGCAACTTTCCAGAAAAAAGAATTCAGAATAATGATAGTGAAGATGACCCAGGACCTTGGAAAAGGAATGCAGGTAAAGATCAAGAAGATGCAAGAAATGTTTAACCAAGACCTAGAAGAGTTAAAGAACAAACAAACAGAGATGAACAATACAATAACTGAAATGAAAACTACACTGGAAGGAATCAATAGCAGAATAACTGAGGCAGAAGAACGGATAAGTAACCTGGAAGACGGAATGGTGGAATTCATTGCAGTGGAACAGAATAAAGAAAAAAGAATGAAAAGAAATGAATACAGCCTAAGAGACCTCTGGAACAACATTAAATGCAATAACATTTGCATTATAGTGGTCCCAGATGGAGAAGAGAGAGAGAAAGGACCCAAGAAAATATCTGAACAGATTATATTCGAACACTTCCCTGAAATGCGAAAGGAAATAGCCACCCAAGTCCAGGAAGCGCAGAGAGTCCCAGGCAGGATAAACCCAAGGAGAAACACACTGAGACACATAATAATCAAACTGACAAAAATTAAAGACAAAGAAAAAGTATTAAAAACAACAAGGGGAAAACGACAAATAACATAAAAGGGAACTCTCATAAGGTTAACAGCTGATTTCTCAGCAGAAACTCTGCAAGACAGAAGGGAGTGGCAAAATATATTTAAAGTGATGAAAGGGAAGAACCTACAACCAAGATCACTCTAGCCGGCAAGGATCTCATTCAGATTTGATGGAGAAATCAAAAGCTTTACAGACAAGCAAAAGCTAAGAGAATTCAGCACCACCAAACCAGCTCCACAACAAATGCTAAAGGAACTTCTCTAAGTGGGAAACACAGAGAAGAAAAGGACCTATAAAAACAAACCCAAGACAATTAAGAAAATGGTAATAGGAACATATATATCTATAATTACCTTAAATGTGAATGGATTAAATGCTCCAACCAAAAGACACAGGCCCGCTGAATGGATACAAAAACAAGACCCATATATATGCTGTCTACAAGAGACCCACTTCAGACCTAGGGACACATACAGACTGAAAGTGAGGGGATGGAAAAAGATATTCCATGCAAATGGAAATCAGAAGAAAGCTGGAGTAGCAATCCTCATATCAGATAAAATGACATTAAAATAAAGAATGTTACAAGAGACAAGGAAGGACACTACATAATGATCAAGGGATCAATCCAAGAAGAAAATATTACAATTATAAATATATATGCACGCTACATAGGAGCACGTCAATACATAAGGCAACTGCTAAGAGCTATAAAAGAGGAAATCAACAGTGACACAATAATAGTGGGGACTTTAACACCTCACTTACACCAATGGACAGATCATCCAAACAGAAAATTAATAAGGAAACACAAGCTTTAAATAACACAATAGACCAGATAGATTTAATTGATATTTATAGGACATTCCATCTGAAAAGAGCAGATTACACTTTCTTCTCAAATGAATACAGAATATTCTCCAGGATAGATCACATCTTGGGTCACAAATCAAGCCTCAGTAAATTTAAGAAAACTGAAATCATATCAAGCATCTTTTCTGACCACAATGCTATGAGATGAGAAATAAATTACAGAGAAAAAAAACATAAAAAACTCAAATACATGGAGGCTAAACCATATGTTACTAAATAACCAAGAGATCACTGAAGAAATCAAAGAGGAAACAAATAATAACTACAGACAAATGACAGTTAAAATACAATGACCCAAAACCTATGGGATGCAGCAAAAGTAGTTCTAAGAGGGCAATTTATAGCAGTTCAATCCTACCTCAAGAAACAAGAAAAATCTCAAATAAATAATCTAAACTTACGCTTAAAGAGACTAGAGAAAGAAGAACAAACAAAACCCAAAGTTAGTAGAAGGAAAGAAATCATAAAGATCGGAGCAGAAATAAATGAAATCAAAACAAAGGAAACAATAGTAAAGATCAATAAAACTAAAGGCTAGTTCTTTGAGAAGATAAAGAAAATTGGTAAACCTTTAGCCAGACTCATCAAGAAAAAGAGGGAGAGGACTCAAATCAATAAAATTAGAAATGAAAAGGGAGAAGTTACAACGGACACTGCAGAAATACAAAGCATCCTAAGAGACTACTACAACTCTATGCCAATAAAATGGACAACCTGGAAGAAATGGACAAATTCTTAGAAAGGTATAACCTTCCAAGACTGAACCAGGAAGAAATAGAAAATATGAACAGACCAATTACAAGTAATGAAATTGAAACTGTGATTAAAAACCTTCCAACAAACAAAAGTTCAGGACCAGATGGCTTCACAGGTGAATTCTATCAAACATTTAGAGAAGACCTAACATTCATCCTTCTCAAACTCTTCCAGAAAATTGCAGAGGAAGGAACACTCACAAACTCATTCTATGAGGCCACCATCACCCTGATACCAAAACCAGACAAAGACGTCACAAAGAACGAAAACTACAGGCCAATATCACTGATGAACATTGATGCAAAATTCTCAACAAAGTCTCAACAAAATTCTCAAACAGAATCCAACAGCACATTAAAAGGATCATATACCATGATCAAGAGGGATTTATCCCAGGGATGCACAGATTCTTCAATACATACAAATCAATCAGTGTGATACACCATATTAACAAATTGAAGAATAAAAACCATATGATCATCTCAATAGATGCAGAAAAAGCTTTTGAGAAAATTCAACATCTATTTATGATAAAAACTCTCCAGAAAGTGGGCATTGAGGGAACCTACCTCAACAGAATAAAGGCCATATATGACAAACCCACTCAAACATCATTGTCAATGGTGAAAAACTGAAAGTATTTCCTCTAAGATCAGGAAAAAAACCAAGCATGTCCACTCTCGCCACTATTATTCAACATAGTTTTGGAAGTCCTAGCCACGGCAATCAAAGAAGAAAAAGAAATAAAAGGAATACAAATTGGAAAAGAGGAAGTAAAACTGTCACTGTTTGCAGATGACATGATACTATACATAGATAATCCTAAAGACACCACCAGAAAACTACTAGAGCTAATCAGTGCATTTGGTAAAGTTGCAGGATACAAAATTAATGCACAGAATTTTCTTGCATTCCTATACACTAACAAAAAAAGTTCAGAAGGCTTCCCTGGTGGCGCAGTGGTTGAGAGTCCACCTGCCGATGCAGGGGACACGGGTTCGTGCCCCGGTCCGGGAAGATCCCTCATGCCGTGGAGCGGCTGGGCCTGTGAGCCATGGCCACTGAGCCTGCACGTCCGGAGCCTATGCTCCGCAATGGGAGAGGCCACAACAGTGAGAGGCCTGCATTCCGCAAAAAAAAAAAAAAAAAGTTCAGAAAGAGAAATTAAGGAAACAATCCCGTTCACCATTGCAACAACAACAACAACAAAAATACCTAGGAATAAACCTACCTAAGGAGGTAAAAGACCTGTACTCAGAAAACTATAAGACACTGATGAAAGAAATCAAAGATGACACAAACAGATGAAGAGATATACCATGTTTTTGGATTGGAAGAACCAATATTGTGAAAATGACTATACTACCCAAAGCAATCTACAGATTCAATGCAACCCATATCAAATTACCAATGGCATTTTTTACAGAACTAGGACAAAAAATCTTAAAATTTGTATGGAGACACAAAAGACCCTGAATAGCCAAAGCAATCTTGAGAAAGAAAAACGGAGCTGGAGGAATCAGACTCCCTGACTTCAGACTATACTACAAAGCTACAGTAATCAGACAATATGGTACTGGCACAAAAACAGAAATATAGATCAGTGGAACAGGATAGAAAGCCCACAGATAAACCCACACACATGTGGTCAACTAATCTATGACAAAGGAGGCAAAGATATTAAATGGAGAAAAGACAGTTTCTTTAATAAGTGGTGCTGGGGAAACTGGACAGCTACATGTAAAAGAAGGAAATTAGAACACTCCCTAACACCATACACAAAAATAAACTCAAAATTGATTAAAGACCTAAAAATAGGCCCGGACACTATAAAACTCTTAGAGGAAAACATAGGAAAAACACTCTTTGACGTAAATCACAGCAAGATCTTTTCTGACCCACCTCCTACAGTAATGGAAATAAAAACAAAAATAAACAAATGGGACCTACTGAAACCTAAAAGCTTTTGTACAGCAAAGGAAACTATAAACAAGATGAAAAGACAAACCTCAGAATGGGAGAAAACATTTGCAAATGAATCAATGGACAAAGGATTAATCTCCAAAATATATAAACAGCTCATGCAGCTCAATATTAAAAAAACAAACAACCCAATCCAAAAATGGGCAGAAGACCTAAACAGATATTTCTTCGAAGAAGACATACAGATGGCCAATAGGCACATGAAAAGCTGTTCAACATCACTAATTATTAGAGAAATGCAAATCAAAACTACATTCACACCAGTTAGAATGGGCATCATCAGAAAATCTACAAACAACAAATGCTGGAGAGGGTGTGGATAAAAGGGAACCCTCTTGCACTGTTGGTGGGAATGTAAATTGATACAGCCATTATGGAGAACAGTATGGAGGTTCCTTAAAAAACTAAAGATAGAACTACCATATGACCCAGCAATCCCACTACTGGGCATATGCCCAGAGAAAACCATAATTCAAAAAGAGACATGCACACCAATGTTCATTGCAGCACTATTTACAATAGCCAGGACATGGAAGCAACCTAAATGCCCATCGACAGACGAATGGATAAAGAAGATGTGGTACATATATACATTGGCTTATTACTCAGCCATAAAAAGGAACAAAATTGGGTTATTTGTAGAGGTGCGGATGGACCCAGAGACTGTCATACAGAGTGAAGTAAGTCAGAAAGAAAAAAACAAATATCGTATATTAATGCATGTATGTGGAACCTAGAAAAATGGTACAGATGAACTGGTTTGCAAGGCAGAAATAGAGACAGATGTAGAGAACAAACGTATGGACACCAAGGGGGGAAATTGGGCGGGGGGATGAACTGGGTGATTGGGATTGACATGTATACACTGATGTGTATAAAATAGATAACTAATAAGAACCTGCTGTATAAAAAAAAAATTTTAATAATCTCCTGTAACAGGCATAAGCAGAATATTACTAATTTTTAATAATCAAGTGGCTCTCAGTCACTTGCAGGTTAAAAAAAAAAAATGAAGAGGTAAACAAATACCAGAAGAAACAGCTAGAAGAATTGAAAGTTGCTGTTACCTGCAGCCCTTGGCAGGGCTCAGCAGTGGGGAGGAGGGGAGTCACATGAACATGCGTAGTTTATTTTCATAACCATTTAAAAACACACATATTTAAGTAACTTTATCACACTGAGCTGAAACCCAGAGGGGATGACAATAGATGAGTCTCCCCAAGCAGCTTCTCCAAAAGCTGAGCACTGACTCAGAACAACAAACAAATATCTTTCCAGCTGCTTCAAACAAAAAGTAACTGAAGGCCATGCTCCAGGGGAAAGGGAGGCGACCAGACTTGGTGCCGACCCTGCCTCCCCTCTTCCCCACCCTGGTAAAATCTTGCTGTGCCCTGTTGCACCCAGGTGCCCTGAATTTTTTCCCATCCCTCCTCAGGCCCGGCCTTTGTATTCTTTTTTTTTTCTCTTTTGCCACAGGGCATGCGGGATCTTAGTTCCCCGACCAGGGATCTAACCGGTGACCCCTTCAATGCAAGTTGCAAGTCTTAACCACTGGACCGCCAGGGAAACCCCCCAGCCCTTGTATTCTTGCCTTCCACCTCCCAAGCCAAACCGTCCCCCAGCCCCTCCTTCACACAAAGGGACAAAAGAAATTGCTGCAGCTTGATTGAATGACTGTTAAATTGTGCTCTCAAGTCTTTTGAGTTTTCTATTAAATGGTCCATATGGTGGTTTCATCGGAGAAGCTAACTCTTGCAGAAAAATACTTCTTTTATAAGATGAAATGTGGGCACTCTGTATTCTATCTGAGAGGCACGCTGTAATAGTTAGCAGTGCCAGCAGATGAAAATACCAGTTACTGTAAGAGATTTCTGAAGAAGTCAAGAGGGAAAGACAATTTTGTCTTCTCAAAAAATGGAAAGTGGGTCAGGAGATTCTGAGAAAAGACAGGATTTATACATAGGGATTCATCACGCTGATTATGGAGCCCTACTACACAATAATAATCACGCTTTCTGTTTCTGCCACTTTCAAGGGAGAAATAAGAGCAGATGCAGGAGAAGCCAGAGCACGTTAACCACAGTAGATCAATTCTGGCTCAGGTAGAATGTAGCTATGGCAGTTGAGGACAACGTTCTCAGGTCTTGACCCCAAATGTACCTGAAAATTTGGAGCTAAAGTAAAAGTTATCTCAACCAAAGAAATGGGTTTAAAGTGAGCTGTGAAGAATTATTCTACAGACTCGTGGTTGCCAAGGCAGAGGGGGAGTGGGGGAGGGATGGACTGGGAGTTTGGCATTAGCAGATGCAAAAACTATTATCTATAGAATGGATAAACAACAAGGTCCTACTGTATAGCACAGGGAACTATATTCAATATCCTATGATAAACCATAATGGAAAAGAATATGAAAAAGATTGTATATATATATATTTAACTGAATCACTTTGCTGTACAGCAGAAATTACCCCAACATTGTAAATCAACTGTACTTCAGTAAAATAAATTTTTGAAAAAAGAATTGTTCTAATCAGTCAGTGAAGATAAAAGCAGTACCATTGGTCTTCCCTGGTGGCGCAGTGGTTGGGAGTCCGCCTGCTGATGCAGGGGACACGGGTTCGTGCCCCAGTCCGGGAAGATCCCACATGCCACGGAGCGGCTGGGCCCGTGAGCCATGGCCGCTGAGCCTGCGCGTCCGGAGCCTGTGCTCTGCAGCGGGAGGGGCCACAACAGTGAGAGGCCCGCGTACCGCAAAAAAACCAAAAACAAACAAAAAAAAGCAGTACCATTCACTGGTTGATAACAATTAAATATTTGTTTTAACAAGTATGGGTTTTAATAACATATTTTAGGCATTTTTAAGGTTTATTTATTTAAAAATTTAATATCATCGTATAGTCTTGGAGTGAACTGATAAAACATAGGCAGTGACCTACTCCACTTATTTAAGGCAATCGTTGAATGAAATAAGTAGAAGTTGAATCCATATGATTATCAACTTCTATCTTGGTAGAATTCTGCTTTTTATTCCCAATCTGAGTCTATGTTTTATCTTTGAAGTCATGTTCATTCATTTTTGCACAAACCACTTTCTTAAATCTCTAATAAAGTATTTACCTACTAGTTTGTGAAAACAAGATTCATATCCCATGATATGCATCATACCTATTGCAGATATTTTTGGTGTTGTGGAAATCACGAACCCATAAAATTAAACCAAAAAGATTTCTTTGTACAAATTTCAGCAAATGTTCTCTTGAACAAGACAGAGGAATAGGTAGATATTACAAAACATGAATCTTTATTTCAATGCTATTTTAATGCTATAGTTCAATGATATTTTAAAAATCAAAATGACTTGGTACCCTCTGACGATATGCAGAGTGGTGCTGCTTTGCTCTTTGAGGAAAGTGAAGCCTCATTAACTACTGAACAAGCTGATAGATTTACTCAAATCTGTCTACCAGACCCCAGATAAGTCTGGAAGCTTTGTCAGGAAAACCAGAAGGACTTAGGGGCTGCGACAGATGCTTGGCTTGCCTCTAACTCAAGTCGGGAAACACCTTCTAATAATAAGACGACATTGCTCTTGGGCGCACCAGAATCATTGGAAGTCAGTAAAAACCCCTGGCTGTGGACATAGGAATTGGCAGATGTGGGCTTCAGGGAATAAAGAAGGTCCTGGTACATGCACAGCCTTATTCCGATTTATGATTTAGGTCCACTGTACACTGTTGTGCACTCATGCCCAGAGAGAAAGTAGCAAGATAAAACTCATGACTGGTTTTATGCCTCTCTCTTTGACTCATTCTGGAACCTTCCATGTTGGCGAAGCATAGATAAAATTTCATCTATTCTTTTTCCACTAAAACCAAAATTGTGTTCTTTAGAACGCTGTTGAGATACACTCATCATAAAGATAGAAATTCGAAGTATGAATAGAACATCTGGGGAGGAAGATATTTAACTCCATGGCGACCTCTCTCTAAGCCAATATCATATTAGTTAAATATGCCTTTGGTCCATTCTGCCTCTCCAATTAGACTGTGAACTCACAAGCAAAAGCTAGTGCTTATTCATCCCTGAGCTGAGACGACCAGCACAATGTCTGGCACAAGGCACTCAACAGATTTTACTTAAACTAAACTGAGCCTACTTAAGGGAGGTATCAAAAAAATCAAAGTAATACATACACCTGATTTTAAAAAAGAAAGCATGCAGAATGGTTTATAATGAGCAGCCTAAGTCCCCAGACCGGCTCCTGGACCTACTTCCCAGAGGCAACCACTCCTAACGATGAGAATTTGTTTTGAGGTTTCATAACGTTTATTGCTAATGCAAACACAAAAAAAAAGAAGAAGAAAGGATGCCAGTTTCAAATTATTCATGTCTCTTTACTTAAATAGACCTCCAATATTTAGAAACATGGCTGGCAGTTCTTCCAAGTTGTTGTATTCATACTTCAACCAACATATATTGTTTGCAGTGAAAGTGGTGGCATTTCTGTTTTCATACTTTTATTAGCAAAAACCAGCTTTCTCCCCACCTTAGGACGAAGGAGGCATAAGTCAGTGCAACCCTAGAATTAGTGGGCCCAGAGCACATCAGAACTAGACAATGGGGGTGGAGAGAGGGAGGGTGAGTCAGTGTCACGATGGGGTAAAATGCTCTGAGTTAATGCTGCAGGATGGGGAGAATCGTCGGATGCAGAGATCTGCTCCCCCGTTTGCTTTCTCTCAGCACACGCCATTCTGTACAGATGGGGCCCACAGGGCAATCGCATTATACTCCATTTTACATCTACAAACTCCGAAAGCAGTTCCACATTCTAGGGAACCATCCTCTTATTTTGAACCAGTGAAATAATCTGCAAAGTCCCTTGGAATTATTTATAATGGGATTTCTCTTATATTAGCAAAAATAAGTAGGAGCATAAAATGACACCACATTTATAGCACATAATGGTAGGAAACACTCTGCAAAGGCACGACAATTTGGGAAAGTCCCCACTCTGATCAGAATGAATAAATATGATTAACATGCAGAGAAGATGCTATTAGGCTCTTTGCCAAAGAAACAGATTACTGCTTTAGAGAGTCAGCCAGCAAAGGTGACCTGACCCCCTGGAGGGGCTGGAGCCCTGAAATAGCCACCCTGAGGGGTGCCCGTGTGACGGGGGCTCCATGTACCCAAGGAAGCATACAGGAACTGAGGAACAAGATATTGATCAGGAAGCTGGGCTGAATGGGTGGCTTGTTCATCAAGACAAGACAAGAGACCAATTCAGAAACATTCTGTTGGCAGAATCCAGATTTAGATACTTCAACATCACCTCCTACCTAAACTAAGGAGAAACCCAAGGCTCAGAAAGACAAACAGACAAACAAATAAGGACAATCAAGGAACAAGAAAAATGGGGCTTGCCTGGTGGCAGAATGGTTAAGAATTTGCCTGCCAATGCAGGGGACACGGGTTTCTGGGAAGATCCCACATGCCACGAAGCAAATAAGCCCGTGTGCCACAACTACAGAGCCTGCGCTCTAGAACCCACGTGCCACAACTACTGAAGCCCGTGCACCACAACTACTGAAGCCCGTGTGCCTAGAGCCCGTGCTCCGCAACAAAAGAAGCCACCGCAATGAGAAGCCCGCGCACGAAGAGTAGCCCCCGCTCGCTGCAACTAGAGAAAGCCCGTGCACAGCAACAAAGACCCAATGCAGCCAAAAATAAAAACAAATAAATTAATTAATTTTTTAAAAAAGGAACAAGAAAAATGAAGAAACTGATGTTTTCCGAATTCTTAATGGGGGCCGAGATTTTACAAAATTAATCTGATTTAATCCTCACTCCAGTCCTATCCTGCAGGCATTATCTTCATTTCCTGGGTGAGAAAACAAGCTTCCAGGGTCTCTGTAACCTGCTCAAGGCCACAGAAGTAATAACGTGACTCAAATCCAAGACTGACTCTAAATCCAAGTTCTTTCTATCACGACAGGGTAAATATCTAGAAGGTGAGAAAAATCATATATCTAAATGCACCGACATTATACATGGCAATACCTGTGAGGTTTACAAATGAGTGAGCGAAGTCTGGAGATGGAGATGAAGACTTTACCGAACTTTTTTCAGTCACTTAAACTTACTTCTGGGTACCTTAAAATATTTCCTGGGTGACTAATTTGGGCCAAATTAGCCAATGTTTTAAAATACTACTAGGTTCTGGCAAAAGGATCATTGACATTCAGCTGAAATTTTGGTTCTAGAAAATTAGCTTTGCTTTACAGAGCGATTCAGTAACGTAACAAGAACGTGTCTGTGCGTAAGTTGCCTGGTGGGCCCGTGCCCTGGGCGGTGTCTCCAGCTGCCTTGAATCAGGGCAGTTATAACAGTGCTCACCTACCCCTTGGAGACACGCTGATGCACCTTCTAACATCAGAGGAGAAAGTAATTACTACTTTAAAAAAGACAAATGCCACTTTATATGAAAACAAAATAGCGAAGTACACGCAGCATTTGATACAGGCCTGCACGTGGACTGTATTTAAACTCTCCAACAGATTCAATATCGAATCAAACAGAATTTACGGTCATAGTTTGAGCAACATGAAAAGCACCTTAAAAACATTTCCACTGGTTAAAAAGAGGAATAACTTTAACTCCAATTTTCCAAACTGCTTTTGTAAAAAGCAAACTTTGAAATAGGTCAGTCAAATGGAGATTTTTCTCAGAAAGTTACATGTTTGTGGAAACGGAGTGAAACTAGAAGCTTCAGTGCAACTGCCACTACATCAAATCTTTAACTCTGGAGGGTCTTTTCCCCCTACTGTAAATAAAATTAAAATGTTCACCCTTATGGGCATGAATATAATAAAATTGCATCTGCTCTTCTGCGGCACCCAGAGCACACACATTTATCATCCCCTCCCATCCACGCACACACAATCAAAAATAAAATTGAACTCAACCTTCCCCCCATCCAGGGGTGTTTTTCTTTCCAGCGGTCCCACATGTCTGAGTTGCTGACAGTAGCGAGTGCTCACAGGTCACCTTTACCAAACGGCATCTCCTCCAAAAAGACCACCTGATTGGTGGGGGAACGTGGTTGTCAGGTAGACTAGCACCTCCACATGCCTTGTTCCCTCCTCTTCTCTCCCTTGTGCTAAGGTCCTCTATGAAAAGGAGGTGGGATGGGCTTAATAAGAGAATGAGAAGGACGAGCAAGCGTCAAGGTTTCTGTGATGTCACAGGAGCGTTATTAGTGGCCGCTCACCATTTCCGAAAAGACATGAAAATTCTTCACCTGCCATCAAAGTCTATAAGCTATTCTCAAGTCTTTCCATTCAGCAGTTTTTCCAGGCAGGTCTCCGCACACAGCTTTTTTTTTTTTTTTTAACACACTAAGCTGACTCAGACGCACAGGCAGAAGACCTCTGACTCACTTCTCTCTTCCTTCTTTCTTTCTCTGCTTTTCTTTGTTTCTTCTTTTAACTCCTTGGCTCCTGGAAATGTATGCTCCACTGAGGGTCAGTTCTTCTCATCTAAGTGGGGAAATCAGGTGAAAGATCCAGCAGGGCAGTTTGTGGTCTTTAGTGCTCAGAAATATGCAAATGCTAAGCATCCTTGGGAGGGCAATGAGGAAACAATAACACTCAAGGATTTTTCTTAAAGTTTGGCAGACAGACACTCACTCCAGGAGGGCAAGTGCTGACACTTCTCTGGACCTGCCGTCTTTCCTCTTCTCCCTCACTTTCTACCCAGGCACCTCTGCCACTCTTATTTCTTGCCTACTTAACTGTGCCCTTGATTTGGGGGTCTGTAGATGCATAAATGCTTATGTACACACACATACACACATATACACATATAATGAATTTAAGGTATGTGGAATATATACAGGGTTGATATACTTATTTTATACACTGGTACAGCCATATCCTTTGTTAAACTATTTAAAGACTTCCATATCAATGGGGAAAGAGAAATCCTCTGCTTAATTAAGTCCACAAATCACTCAATAACACTGTCCAGTGGTGGCCACAGAGGTGGGTGACTGGACCAGGAAGTAGAGCTAGTGCAGATGCACCTGGAACCTAGCATTGATGGGACAGTGGAGAAGGTGGCTTCCAGCGGCGATTCCCTGGGGGCCAAAGCACCAGCTCCCTATGTCCAATCGTCCAGGTGTGTGTCCAGCCACCTTCTGGCTATAACGAAACCCTTGGCTCAAGGACTGACACTTATCAATGCAATAAGTGAATTGTGGAATAGATTAACGTGTTTCCTATTTCAAATCATGGTTCATACAGGGCTATCACTTAGCTAGAGACAACTGCACCATACTAACTAGAAATCAATAAATGCTTTGGAAATTATCAGAATGATATGATGAATGATTTGCCCTCTAACTTACATCACTTGGTAGGCACTTATATATAGTTCAGTTCACTTAAAGAATAGAAGAGAACATATTTTTAAGTGATGAATTATGTATTTATTTATATTGCCATACTAGTGGGCAAATATTTTCATCATCCTGCTATACATAAGCATGTGTGTGCATTCATAGATGCTTAGAAAACAATATGGAAGGACACACAACACAGCAAATGGTTAAGTGCAGTTACCTCTGGGGCTGGGGAAAGAGATGTTTTGGGAGCAGGTGTATTTAAAGGAGAAACTTTCCATTTTTATACTATATTATCTATCCTATATGGATAGCACATTTATTATTTTTATAATTAAAAGTTTTAAAAAAGTGTCCATCCACATATGCACTTGCAAACACACAATCAACTAGTCCAAGTGAACTTAATGGAGGAAGTGGATTCTCAGTGCCTTAAGGAATGATAAAAGGAGAGGGCCTTGTGAGAAAGGAGAGGCATTCGAGGGGCCACGTGTACTGCCGGGAGGCTTGAAGCGAAAGTGGAGTGAACATAGGAAGGTAATGTTTTACAGATTAATCCAAGGGGAGAAGGGAAAAATAGAAGAAGAAAGGGGAGAATAATGAAATAATCATTAATTAAAAAAAAAAGAAATCTTTGAAAAAGTGGGGAAGAAAGAAAGGAAGGAAGGAAGGAGGAAGGGAGGGAGGGATGAAGAGAAGGGTAAGAGGGAAGGGAAGGAAGGAAGGAAGAGGAGAAAGAAGGAAGAGAGGAAGGAAGGAAGTGAGGGTGGGTGGGAGGAGAGAAAGAGAAAAGAGAGAAAGGAAGACAAGAAAAAGGGAGAAAGAAAGAAAAGTTGGTTGACACGTCCAAGTAAACGTGCAAGGATTTTGGCTCCCTGTGTCTGGCAACAGCAAGAGAAGCTATGGTCAAGGTTCTGGCAGTGTCCCCTGTGCCATATTGCTGGCCATGTAGTTTAAAGCTTCAAGAGATGCTTAATTTTTGAAATCATAATCAGCCTTTTCCTTTGTGTCCACAAAACTTAAATAGCATCTCAATACGTGAAATCTTTGCATCATTGGTTCTTTATTTATATTGTCACTGCTTTCTACTTATAGATGTCCTTTAGTCTCTTTAAAGGATTATATATATATATACACACACATATATATAAATCTTGACTTGATACTTTTTCTGAGACTCCTGTAACGCTTTGCTCTAGATAATTGAGGCATTTCTGTGGTTCTACCTTTATCTTGTTAAATTCATACTGGCAATAAAATATCCAGGGCCATGAGCAAGAGCACTGAGGGAAAATAATCTAGGATGGTCAGGTACCTACAATTTACAGTTTGCATTTACAATGCAACCATATTTTGACTATAAAGTCCATCCATCCTCCTTGCTTTCCTTCAACAAGAATACTAGGTGATGGACAATCAAAAGTAACTAAGACATAGACTCTTCTCTAAAGGAGCTCACGGCCTCAATACTTGAGGTAACTAATAAGTGATTAAATAATTAAATACAAATTGATAAGCTCTATGACACTAACATATAGCAAGAAAAATGGGAAAATAAGAAAGCATGAGTAACACAACTTGGGGAAGTTTTCCATAAGGGTTGATGCGTTGAGCTGATTTTTGAAGGACCTTAGGAGGTAGCCAGGCTACGAAGAAGGCAGAGACATTTCAGAAAGGGACCATTATATGTGCAAAGAAGGGGAGACTTTCCAGGGAAGGGTGTGTCTAGGGAATGCCTAATGGTCCAATAAAACCAAAGAGCACACGAGATAAGTATGGAAAATCTAGAAAAGAAGAGGGGAAACCAATGAGGATCAATGAAAGCAATGAGGAGCCTTTGAAGGGCTTTAAATTAGGGAATGGTTTGCTCACGTTTACATTTTTTTTTTTTTTTTTTTTTTGGCTAAGCCCGGTGGTATGCAGGATCTTAGTTCCCCGACCAGGGATCAAACCTCTGCCCCCTGCAATGGAAGCAGTGGCGTCTTAACAACTGGACCACCAGGGAAGTCCCGCTCACATGTACATTTTTGAAAGATCACTCTGGGACCATGGAGAGATGGATTAGTGGAGGTGAAAGGGGAGGCGAAGACATCACTGGATGGTAGCTGAAGGAGGTGTCCTGTCTTTCCTAATAGTAGAGCACCTTGGTTATAAGAACTGCTCTGCAAATACAATGATGAAATCTAGGCAATTTTTTTTAGCTACTAAAAATCACTGAAAAGTGACCAAAGTCAGGCAAAAACTGGAGCAGAGATTGCCATTAAAAGGGAAACTGGGGCTTCCCTGGTGGCACAGTGGTTGAGAGTCCGCCTGACGGGTTCGTCCCCCGGTCTGGGAAGATCCCATATGCCGTGGAGCGGCTGGGCCCGTGAGCCATGGCCGCTGAGCCTGCACGTCCGGAGCCTGTGCTCCGCAGCGGGAGAGGCCACAATGGTGAGAGGCCCGCGTACCGCAAAAAAAAAAAAAAAAAAAAAAGGGAAACTGTAATGGATGAAATTTGCAAGTGCGCAAATTTTTGCCCGAGAGCACTCCCAATCCACACATAGCTGGGACTGCAGGAAGCCTCAGCTTCGTTGCTTGACTGGGATGTCAGATGACTTCAGGGAAGGCAGAACTGCCAGAAAGTTACAGGGAAATGTTGGAAGTGAGGAAGTCACAAAGGGAATGAACACTAAAATCTGCAAATAAAATCCCCCCAAATCCCTAGCTAACCAATAAACTATGCATGCAAATTAACCAGTTGAGTCAATGCAACCCAATCATAATCCCAGCAGGGCTTTATAAATAAAAATTGACTTAATTCTAAAATCTGATTGGAAATGCAAAGGATCTAGAACAGTAACATATTCTTTAGAAAAGAACAGATTGGTAGTTTACTCTACATGACTTCAAGAAGTCTTTAATCTAGAGTGCGAAATGGGCATGAAGATAGACAAATAGATGAAGAGGACAGACTAGAGAGTCCATTAGTAGAGCCACAATTATACAGGCAATTGGTTTTTGATGAAGTAACCAAAGCAATTCAATAAAGTAAGGAAGTCTTTTCAACAGATTATGCTGGAACAGCTAGATATCCATAAGGAAAAAGATATCCTCATCTCATACTATGCACAAAAATTAATTCAACATGGTTCACAGATATAAATGTGAAAGCTAAGATATAAAATTTTAGAAGAAAACACAGGAGAATATCTTCATAGGGGATATGGTAAAGATTTCTCAGATGGGAAACAGAAAGCAATACCATAAAAGAATAATAAAAATTTTCTGCTTAAGAAAAATAACACTAGGAAAATTAATAGGTATGTATCAGACTGGGAGAAAATATTCACCAAATATACATCTGATAAGAGATTTACATCTAGAATTTTTTAATCCTATAACTCGCTAATAAAAAAAATTTTAACAAAATAGGCAAAAAAAAAAAAAAGCTTCGACAGACACTTCACAAAAGAAAATATGTGACTGTTGAATGAGAAATAATGCTTTATATCATTAGTCACCAGGGAAATGCAAAATAAAACCACACTGAGATCACTCATTAGGCATCCACCAAAACGGCCACACTTACACACTGATGATACAAATGTTAGTGAGGATGTGGCACAGCAAGAACGCTCATACCTTGCTAGTGGGAAGTGAAACTGTACTTCTGGGAAAGATCTGGCAGCTTTTTATATAAGTCAACATAACCTACCCTTCGATCTCACTGCTAGGTATTTATCCAAGAGAAACGAAAACATATGCCCACAAAAAGACTTCAAGAATGTTCAAAGCAGCTTTAGTCACAATACTAAAAAATCAAAACAATGAAAATGTCCACCAACAGGAGGTTCACAAGCAAACTGTGCTTTACTTATATAATGGACTAGTATTGAGCAATAATAAGGAATGAACCATTAATACAGGCAACTTTATGGATGAATCCCACACACATTACGTTGAGTGAAAGTCAGGCACAAAAGAATATATACTGTATGATTCCATTTCTATGAAATTCTAGAACAGGCAAACTAAACTAAGATTTAAAAAATAAAGACAGTGATTGCCTCTGAGGGGCAGCGAGCTTGACTGGAAAGGGGATGGGAAGGGAAGAGGGAACTTCTGGGAAGATGGAAATGTTCTGCGTCTTCATACAGGTGAGTTTTACTCCAGGAAGGATGCGCTGTGGATTCATGTATCCAAATTGTATATCTAAGATTTAGGCATTTCAATGTTTATACATTTTACTCTAAAAAAAAGAACCTCTAAAATCATCATCATCGTCATCATCAAGCAGGAACTGGAAAGTTAGTTGACGTATTGTGTTGATGACTGTCAAAACTAGGTTATGACTAGAGCGTGGTTCTATTTTGGTTACTTGAATTATTGCAGTAATTCAAGTGAGAGATGATGAAGGCCTGAATTAAGGAAGTGGCAGGGAAGTTAGACGAGATGAAATAAGTCTGACTGCTATCCAGGTAGTAACTGGTGACTGACAATGAACCACTGAGAGAGGTATGAAAAGGGAGGGCTAATTCACAGATTCCAAATTATCCATATAGAACTGTGTTTCCATATCATTGGTTTCCATAATGGTCCTCTATACTTAAAAACATTATTTTGAAAGGTGTCCACAGACATCACTAGATTGCTAAAGGGGCACCAACGGCACATACGAGCTTAAGAACTTATAGATGACTCCCAGGTTTCTGACTTGAGCAATCAGGTGGATTTTCTAGGTGCCATTCATTAAGACTTAAGGGAAATTACATGAAGATAGATGGGTATTCTGGATGGAGAGTGCAGTTCAGAGTAACGATGTGAGTTAAGTTTGTAATATTGTGATCAGAGAAGCCCAGTAAGCTGCCAGATATATGGGTCTGCAACTCAGGGAGAGGTTTGGGCTACAAAGAGAAATTGGTGAGTCATTAGAATGGGGGAGATCAATCGTTGTAAACTGAGGTCCTGTTTGATGCACAGCTTCTCGTCTAGGAAGACCCTGTCTACTTGGGAGCTATGCACACAATCCCCACAAACGCTGCCTGGTTCCACCCTTGTCATCCACTGAATCCACCCTGGAAGCAGCCTATCCTGCCTCAATGTAGCAAAATTCTCTCCACAACAAGATGGGAAAGTTTAAAAGAAATGAGGGGAGAGAAATGATACATATGTAAAAAGATGTTCCAGTGAATATCCTTTCGGAAGCACCAAGAAACAATAGATGATGAATTTTTAAAGAGGAGCTGGACCACTTGCAAAATTGGCCAAAGAAGGTGGCTACAAACTGTTTATAAAACTCATCACTCCTTTACCACATCAAGGGTATAAAGGGATCAAGAACTGGACATCTTGGGAGGGATTTTTCAAGGCAGCTGTTGATGCGTTGAGAGCGCACATCCCTCCGACCAAGGAGGGTGGTGGTTAGGCTTGCTTGCCTCTGCATCTCACGTCCAGAGGAGCTTTAAGAGGCAGAAAAACATCTGTCCTCAGCAGTTCACGCAGTTTGGGAGACACATCGATTGGTGCCTGATTCACAGCTGAAATCTAGAAATAGAGATGGGCCTGCTGGCTGCTTTGATGTTGGATCCAGGAGAGGCGGCTGCACTTCCAGAGTCTGCAGAAGCAAAGGTTGCTTGGGTGTCCCCTGTAGAACACAGTGCGGACCACGTACTAGAGACAGCCACGTCCGGGCTGGCTTACATGCTCCTCCACAGCCCTTGACTGAGACTAGCTGGACGTGTTACCAGGAACCTAAGGGTTGAGAAAACTGTAGCCAGGAGAGCGATGCATTGCCCTGTCTCCAGGAACCGCACATAGGAGCTTCTCAGCAATGAGGGAGGGGAGACTGCAACAATTCCATAGGACTCCAAAGAGAAGTCACCTTAAATATCTGCTAGATCCAGAGAGCGCTGACACTGAAAAACAATTCATTACTAGTCACGTAGGAACTTAAGTGTTTCCTCCCTCCTCCTCTCTCCCAACCCAACTTCAACTTAGAGAGGTCTGCAGTGGAGTCACTATGGAAAACAGTACGGAGGTTCCTTCAAAACTAAAAACAGAGTTGCCATACAACCCAGCAATTCCACTCCTGGACATATATCCGGGCAAAACTCTAACTGGAAAAGATACATGCACCCCAACGTTCAGAGCAGCACTATTTACAACCACCAAGATATGGAAGCAACCCAAGTGCCCATCAACAGAGGAATGGATAAAGATGTGGTACATATATACACACTACTACTCAGCCATAACAAAGAATGAAACATGGCCATTTGCAGCAACATGGATGGACCTAGAGATTATCCTACTAAGTGAAGTAAGTCAGACAGAGAAAGACAAATACCAAATGATATCACTTGTATGTGGAATCTAAAATATGATACAAAGGAACTTATTTACAAAACAGAAACAGACTCACAGACACAGAAAACAAACTTACGGTTACCAAAGGGGAAAGGGAGTAGGGGAGGGATAAATTAGGAGTTTGGGATTAGCAGATACAAACTACTGTGTATAAAGTAAACAACAAAGTCCTACTGTATAGCACAGGGAACTAATTCAATATCCTGTAATAAACCATAATGGAAAAGAATATGAAAAACTATATATATATATATACATATATATATGCACAAAACTGAATCACTTTGCTGTATACCAGAAACTAACAACATTGTAAATCAACTATACTTCAAGAAAATAAACCAGAGAGGTCTGCAACAGGCCCGAAACTGGGACCAACAAATAGGAAGAAGGGGTAAAAGAGCGGTGTGGGCACATATATGGAATCTAAAAAAAAATAGAAGAACCTAGGGGCAAGACAGAAATAAAGACGCAGACCTTCTAGAGAATGGACTTGAGGATATGGGGAGGGGGAAGGGTAAGCTGGGACAAAGTGAGAGAGTGGCATGGACTTAAATATACTACCAAATGTAAAACAGATAGCTAGTGGGAAGCAGCCACATAGCACAGGGAGATCAACTCCGTGCTTTGTGACCACCTAGAGGGGTGGGATAGGGAGGGTGGGAGGGAGGGAGACACAAGAGGGAAGAGATATGGTGACATATGTATATGTATAACTGATACACTTTGTTATAAAGCAGAAACTAACACACCATTGTAAAGCAATTATACTCCAATAAAGATGTTAAAAATTTAAAAAAAAAAAAAAAAAAAAGAGCAGTGTGGGGAAGGGGAGCAGCTGATCGCTCATCCTCTCCCTGACTGCAGCAGGCCCGTGGCAGGCCCCAGCTGGGGAGGGAAGAAGGCTCCATTCTAAACCAAGTCTAGAGTGTTTATTATTGCCTACTTCTGGAAGTTTTAGTTACTGAGTTAGTCTGGTGTTTTACAACTGAAAGTTTTTTGGAGTTTGTTTGTTTGTTTTTGTTTAATTCCCTAAGAGTGACCAGCAGCAACAGGGAAGGACATGCCCCATCATGCAGGTTTGAAGAATGAATGGAAACAGAAAGCAAGGCTGTTTTACGATTCTATCCCAGGAGGCTGCTTCCCCTCCCCACAAGCCTTCTCAGATGGTACCCAGATTTCTAGCTCCCATCCACATTTCTTTCACTCCTGGGCCCATATTTCCCACGGCCCACTAGACAGTCCAATATGGTGGGGCTCATCCGAAACTCACCATGTCCCAAGGTGAACCTTGTCATCTTTTACAAATCTCCAAAACCTTCCCACCCCAATCTGCTCCTTTCCCTTCATTATCCACCCATCCCACACACCACCAACAGAAATGTCTTAAACCAGAACACTCAAGTCGCTCCCCTGCTTGAGTTCTTTAGTGGTTTCCAGTATGCAAAATCCCAGACAAAACTTCTCTTAGTGGATCCTGCCTATGCCTTTGGACTGTTCAACCACCACTCATCTGCATGTTTTTAAAGATCTTATGCACAAAGCCAAGGGCTCCCTCACCACTCTAACTCTATTCTTGTGGGTCCAGAGGTGCTTGGAATGCCCTACCCACCCCCGGCGCTTTAACTGGAAAATGCCTATCTGTCTTAACTCAGCCCAGGTGTCACCTCTCTTTCAAAGTCTTTCCTATGCTCTCCAGGCTGGAGAGTTAAGTGGGTGACATACTTCTGCGTTAGCATTTATCAAATTTTATTTTAAACATCTCAGTACTTAACCATTTGCCCTTCCCTGTGCCATTCAACCAAGCAAAACAATGTTCTTTGACAAAAGCTTCCTTTTTGTTTGCCAGCCTAATGCTTGGTACAGAGCAAGTGCTCACAAATATTTGTTTAACTGAATTAAAGTCCTTAGTGACTTCAAGGAATTTGTAATTTGAAAGAAGAAATGAGAACAGGGATTCTATCTTATTCATCTCTAACAAAGAGTAGGCCTCTATATAAGTTTGGTGAATAAATAAACACATAAATGAATAAAAGATCAGATAGAAAGTAGGGTATCCCTAAAATGGAGCAGATAAAGACGACAGAAATTTAATGGAGAGAGATAGGAGCCCTTTCTCCTTTTCATTTCTTACTCCAGTACTTTACACTGCAAAGCTTAAAATAAATGAATGCAAAACGGTTGGAAGTGGAAGAGGTTTTCTTCAAAAAAATAAAATAAAAATAAAAAGACTACCACCCACTACCCATGCTGCCCTCCCACCAGAATGACTATAGTTTCTGCATCCCTAATAGGATTGTTGCAGTTTTGAGAATGTTGCCATGGTAACCAACCTCAACCCTTCCCCTAATATAAGATAAAATTTAGCAAAAGAAATAAATAACAGACGCCCATAGAAACATTATCAGACCTTTCCATATAAATAACCTGGGTAATTAAATGTTTCAAAACAGAATATTTAGAGAGCTGTGAGAAAAAAAAAAAAAAAGATTCTACAAAGTTTATTTTTAAACAAAGAAAAAAAAAATCCCCAAACATCAGCTGGAATACTTGGCTGCCTGCATGGTTTCAAGGAGTCACAATTTCCAGACTTGGCTGGACAAGAACACAGTCAGAACAGAGAAGCACGGGTCTATATTTTGATGCACAAGCAACATTCCTATCAGGAACTCCCAACCCCTATCCTGAGGCATCCTTTCAACATATAACCAAAAGACCTCTCCCTTTTAGATTCCCCCAAACACAACTAGAGGCACATGGAAAACATCTGTAGTGGACCCCAGTACTACTGCCTAGGGAACACCCTCGCTTTGCTACAGCCATGCTCCGTTTTCCCTTTGAGAATTCTCTAGGAGACTTGATATCTATAGAAGGAGTCACAAATTTGCTCTGTAAGGGGCAAGTAATAAATATTTTAGGCTTTGCAGGTCATCCGGTCTCTGTTACAACTCCTAAACTCCGCCGTCAAAGCACAAAAGCAGTCAGTGACAATACATAAACCAATAAGCATGGCTGTGTTCCAATAAAACTTTATTTACAAGAACAGCCAGCCCAGATCTGGCCCAAGGGCAGAAGTTTGCTAACTCCTTATTCATAGTATTCCTTGTAAGTGCACAGTTTCTATGTATCACAGGAAACACTGTAGCACCATCTTAGGCCAGCAGGAAAGCCAGGCCCTCAAGAGTACCCCGCACTCAAAGGGAGGGGAAAGGGGTCATGGTATTGACGATCCTAACACTGACTCTGGAAATGACCTCAATGAGCTATTAAGAGAAACTGTGAACTTGCCTCCTGTAGGAATTTCAAAAGCCAAATAGAAAACCATCTGTCAGGGAAGGGTAGATAAAATGCTCCCTGCAACCTACTGGAAGCTGTTCTACTTTAAATGGATAAGAAGCCCGGCTGGCTGGCGTGCGGCCCAGTGACGCATCTCTGTTCAATAAAGCAGTTATTATCAATCTGAAGCCTGGAGCAATTTCAACCAATTTGCAAACCTGGATGATATTCTGGTTCCTTTAAGTTCTAGAAAGAGACTTGGATGCAGCTGGTGAAACAGAAAGAGCAGGACTCAGGAGATGGATGGTGCATGTTTCTCCACTAACTAGTTATGTTACCCGGCAAGTCCCTGAATGACTGTTTTATCATCTGTAGAATGGGCATAACAGGGCCTGTTGCTGGATTTGTGAAGGATTAAATTAGATAACCTATAAAGAACACGTGCTACAGAGTAAGGATTCAGTTAACGTTAGTTGCATTCTCTTTAAGGGAGCAGGCAAACCTCCAGCACTTGGCTTAATTTTATCTGTTCTCTCAGAAAGATATCACTTGGGTTAATGTTGCTACAGTCCAAAGAAGAATTTTTTTTTTCTCCTGGCAAACTGCTGTAGGAGGAGCTATGAGCAACGCTTAAACAACTCATTAGCACAGAAACCAGTGCAAGTGAGCAACGGCATATGACAAGCACCTCACTCAGGAACTCTCATCTCAAAACTCACAAACCTCGGCCCTCTCTGTCCGTCTCTATTTGTACGGGCATCTGTCTACCTCTGAGTGAATGTTTTTCTCTCCTTGTTTCCTTCTTCTAATCCATCCTACTTCTTCCCCTAAGTTCCCTCCCTCATCTTTACCAACTGGCCATGATATGAGCTAGAAGTATATTTATCTAATAGTTTCCCATTCCCTCTCAATTACCTAAATTAGATTGCACTTGCTTAAGTGTGCCTGATTGACCTTTTTAGTGAGTCAGTGGCCTTGATATAGAAAGATTATCCACCCCTGTTCAACAGTCTTTGTGGCAAATCTCTTCCAAAAGACCCATCATCATGAAAGCACTAAAGAAAAGACTTGTTTAATGGCAAAAGGCAAGCCAACTTGGAAGAGAAGGATCCAAAGATATCAGAAGATCTGGATGTCATGTTTCTACAGACTTTTCCAAGTGAGGAAACTAAGACATTTAATGGTTCTAAGTCCCTGTAAGATTCCTTAAGTATGAAAGTTAGCTGCCACCATATGTGGAAACTTCTCTTTTCTATCACAGAGATGCTCCGGTGATAAGTGAAAAGAATTTTGGATTCTTGAAAAGAGGTGCTAGATATTTTAATTCCCTCTCCAACTTGCTGTCTATTTTAATTCCACTCTCCACTTTGCTGTCACCTGGTGATGGGGCAGAAAAAGTTCCTGACTTTTGCTCTCTGGAGCAAAATGTTCTCTGGAATATTTTACTTAGAGGTGGGTGAAGAAATATAAGTGAAATATGAACCACTCAATCCTTGCCCCCTTGCTTCAATTATTCTGTCAAATAATGATGAAACTTCTAGAGATTCAGGTTCATGCATAAATGTTCAATGTATTTCAGCATGAAATAAAGTAGTTTAGCCACAATTAAATTGGTTGTACCAAACATCTTAGTGATCACTCAGAGAGGACAAACTATTTAAAAGGGCTGATTTAAATATGGCAAAGAAAAGAGGGTATCTTTCTCACTGATAGTCCTGCTTTGAAGTGTGAGCCATAGACCTAGAACGCACTGGTTTACTAATTAACGCAAATATTTACTGGGCATCTGCTGTAAAACACAGACAGGGAGAGCTGTTTTCCAGGAATCATGAATATACAGATAGGAATCCATTAGGGTGGGAGTGGACAAAGGGATAAAGAAAGAGAAAGAGAGATAAAGCTAACTTGGAGAGTAAAAGATGAGAGATCAATAACCACTTTCCCCCAGTCCTCCATGGGGATTATTTTTAGAATACATGTCAACAGTAAAATGTGATTTTATTTAGAATCAATATATTTCATTCCTACATTGAGAGATATTTTATTTCCCATTCACCCATTCATCAAACATTTATTAAGCATCTGTTACGAATAAGCACTGAGTTGGGTGCTGATTTTGAGGACCAGAAGTGCCACTTGACAGCACCAGTAGGTCCTTTCTTCCAGGAAATAATAGCTAATAGCTAACAGGTATTGAGTGTTTACCATGCGCCAGGCGTTTTCCTAGGCAACTTACAAGAAACAGCTCATTTAATCCTCACCATGAGGACTATGAGAGTGGTCAAGAATATTTGTTGTTACTACTATTGCCTCAGGTGGTTTCTCTCTTTTATCCTTTCTTCTTCTTGTCAATGTAAGACTCAAACTGCTTGAGGAGATTTCTCTCCTTTATAATAGCAGGAACTTTCACAAGCAAACATCCTCTGTCCTGCCATTATCTTGGTCTACGTCTACCTGCCTGCATTTCCTAGATCATGAAAACAAACCCCTACCTGGTCTACCTAACTCTATTCTCTTCCCCTTCCAATTCACCTAGCACTTTACTGCATCTTAATAACTTTCAAACACCACTTTTTCACACGGTTCTCCTGCTTAAGAACCTACAACATATAAAAAATTGAAAGGTGCTACTAATGTCTATCATATTTATTCAAGTTTCTTTCTCCTTCATGTGTGATCTCTACAGTGTATTCTCAAACATCTGCATATCTGGAAGAGACAAGAAGATTTTGGAGGGCTTCAGGTTCTGGAGTTTGAACATGGTTATTTAATTCGTCAATCATTTTCCTAATAACAACCCTAAATAACCCTCCTCCCATCCCCTCATGCCTTATTGAAAATTATTCAACAAATTTAAATACAAATCCTTACCAAGCTTTCAAGGTCCCCATCATGTAGTCTTATCCCAAGAAATCTGTATCAAGTCCCATAATTTTTATATAAACCCTCACCTCCAGTTAAGCTAATCCTCCTACTGTTTAGTTCACAGAGAATTTATAGTGCACCTACTCTATGCCACTCACTGAGGATATATATAAGAGCAAGACAACTTATGCCCTCAAAATTTTACAGTTTGGAGATCTGCATATGATAATTCCCACCTCTGTAGGGTGGCCCATATTCTTTCATCCACTTGATATGTACTCACCTCCTCCCCTTATTTTCTTCAAAGCCTAACTCAAATAATGCCTTTTTGGACCACTCCTGCTCAGATGGACTGTCTCCTTCTCCGATATTCTTCAAGTTCAACTCTTTATCTCCACTATAAAGAACTTTACAAGAAGGACAAGATTGTACAAAGACTGGAATTCTCCAAAATTTTAGGGAAGCAGATAATACACTTCTGAGATTTAAGTTGATAAATAACAACACGAATTAGAAGAGGCTAGCCAATTGCAGGAATCTTCCCAGAACAACCACAGAAAGATGTAAAAATTCCATAGGCATGTACTTCTCAAACTTTAATGCGAACACAAATCACCTTGTTAAAATGCAGATTTTGATTTAGTAAGTCAGGAGTGGGATCTGAGATTCTACATTTCTAACAAGCTCTCTCTCGGGCAGTGCTGATGCTGTGGTCCCTGAGATACACTTCAAGTAGCAGGTAGACAGCAAGCCTATCTCAAGGGTCCCCAGACAACAGCTCACTATCGACAAGTCAATCCCAAAGCCCCACTGCCACAATTAGGTTCTGCTGGCTTTATTGGGGTTCCAAGCTGAGACTTCCACTCTGACTTTATTATCAGCAGCAAACAGCCCTCCCCTCTTCCTTGAGCTCAAAGCTTAAGGGAAATATCTCATCGTACACAGACAGATGAGGTACAAAATTCTCCCTGGAGACGTAAATATCCATCTCTCCAGAGCAGGAACAAGCACCAGACGTAATGTCCTTGTAGCATACCCATTTCCATTTTTCTGCTTCTGTACTCACCAAACAACTTTCTGGTCTGAAATTTGTGTCTCAAAAGCAGTCCTGGTATTAAAATCACCTAGGAAGAAGAAACACTTCCAGAATGGTGCTTCATAAAAGCAATGAGAGCCGTGGCAAATATGGTCAAAATTAACCTTTTCAAAACACTGGAAATTAACCAAAGGTTTGCAAGAAAAATGGCTGATTCTCTAGAAGAATAAGCTCTGTGGCATTTAAACTTCCCTATATCCATCTCCCTCTTCCCAGGCCTGCAGTAGCCTTGAAAACAAGCACCTTTAAAGACATGGTAGCTGTGAAAACCTGTGGCCCACCAGCTCTTGGAGAGAGCAGAATGGGTCTGGAGCTCCCCCAAATGCCCCATCCTCAGAGAATAATCACTGTTGTCTGGCAGCTCCCTGGGAAAGAACCATGCACAGAACTTATCTTTATTTGACTTAACTCAGATGTTATTAAGTGAGGAAATCCCTATCCCTGGAGTGTTTTACCAAAAGAATCAGGAATTGTTTAACATCACAGATACCTGAAGTAGTGATACCAGTTGGGGCAAACAAAAAGCTGACCAAAAAACTTAAAATAAAATTCTGGGGAGTGAGATGTCCATAGAGGGCTTTGGAAAACTCTGACATATTCCTGGGAATCAAGAAAGTCATATGCATGTGCTAGGCTGTGCATATTCTCAGGAAAGGTCTGAGAAGGCCCTGATCTCTCATCTATGGCTGATCAAGTAGGAAGTGAAGGCTAAGGCAGAGTTGTAAACTTCCAGAGCACTGAAGCCCCACCTCAACTCACATATATCTGCAGCAAAAGGATGGGAGACTTATTAGTTGAAGGAATTTAAGGAAATACCTGTCCAATCATTAGCTGACCACTAAACTAACCAAGCAGAGACTTCAGAACCTGCACACATAAGGAATATAGACTTTACAAAGTTAATAAAGTCACTAAACATTGATAACAATAACTACTACAAGCAGCAACAAAACAAACTGATTTCCAAAGTGCCTCATTATATTATTTTAAAAGTCTAGTTTTCAGCAATTAAAACAAACAGGCAAAAAAGGAGACACATAACGAAACAGGAAAGAACGGTCCATAAATCAATAGAAACTCTCCCTGAAAGAGCCCAGTGTTGAACTTACTACACAAAGTTATAAATGAGCTATTATAAGTATGTTCAAAGAACTAAAGGAAATCTTGCCTTAAGAATTAAAGGAAAATATAAGAATAATATCTCACCAAATAGACAATATCAACAAAGAGCCAGAAATTATGAAAAGGAGTAAAATAGAAATTCTAGAGCTCAAAAATACAATAATATAAATGAAAAATTCACTGGAAAGGATCAACAGCAAAACTGAACAGGCAGAAGAAAAAAACTAACAAATCTGAAAATAAGTCAACTGAGATGATCGAATTTGAGGAACAGAAACAGAAGAAAACGAAAAAAATAAATAAATAAAGCCTCAGAAACCTGTGGGACATGACAGCATACCAAATATACAAAATGGGAGTTTCAGGAGAGGAGAGAAAAGGGTAGAAAGAATAGTTGAAGAAGGTATGGCTGAAAACTTCTCAAATGATGGAAAATATTAATCTACACGTTCAAGAAGCTCAATGAACTCCAAGTAGGATAAACTCAGAGATCCACACAGATATTCAGCAGTTAAACTGTCAAAAGCAAAAATGCAAACAGGATCTTAAGAGCAGCAAAAGAAAAATGACTCATCAAATGCAAGCAATCTTCAATAACATTAACAGCTGATTCCTCATTGAAAATATGGAGGCCAGAAGCCAATAGGATGACATATTATTAAAAGAGTTGAAAGGAAAAAAATTGTCAACAATATCAAATCTAGCAAAACTATCTTTCAAATTGAAGGAGAAATTAAGACGTTCCCAGATAACTAAATACTGAGAGAACCCATTACAAGCAGACCTACCTTACAAGAAATACTGAAGGGAATCTTTCTGGCTGAAATGAAAGGGTGTTATACAGTAACTTGAATACCCATGAAGAAACAAAGACCACCAGTGAAAGTTACCACATAAGTAAATATAAAAGACAATATTAATGTATTTTTTTCATAACTTTTTTTTCTCTCAGATTTAAATGGCAACTGTATAAATTAATAATGATAAAATGGTGTTGGTATGGTTATAATGTATAAAGAGGTGGTTTTTAACAAAGGAGGAGGGAGGAAACAGAGCTATATATGATCAAAATTTTTGCATACTACAGAAATTGAGTTATTATTAATCAGAACTAGATTTTTTAAAAGAAAATATGTCAAATGTAATCCCCAGAGCAGCCATTAAGAAAATAACTCAAAAATGTATAATTAAAATGGAAGGTAATTAAATGGTATGCTAAGAAATGTATATTTAATGCAAAAGAAAGCAGTAATGAAGGGATACAAGAACAAAAGAACACGAAGATAGGTCTCAAATCAATAACCTATCCTCCCACCTTAAGTAACTAAAAAAGGGAAAGAAAAAAATAACTAAACCCAAAGCAAACAGAAGAAAAAAATAATAAAGTTTAGAGCAGAAATAAATGAAATAGGGCATAATCAAACTACAGATCAACATCAAAAGTCGGCTTTTTTGAAAAGATTAATAAAATTGAATATCCCTCAGCTAGGCTGATCAAGAAAAAATAAGGACGTTTCTAATTCAGGAATAAAAGAAGGACATCACTACTAACCTTACAGAAATATAAAGAATACTATAAACAACTCTATGCCAATTAATCAGATAACCTAAATCAAATAGAAAAATTCCTAGAAAGAAACAAACTAATGATACTGACTCAAGAAAAAAGGAGAAACCTAAACAGACCACAGCAAGTAAAGAGATTCAATTAGTAATTTAAAAACTTCTCTATTAAGGTCTTCTGCCCATTTTTTGATTGGGTTGTTCATTTTGATATTAAGCCTCCTGAGCTGTTTGTAAATTTTTCTCCAGAGAAGACATACAGATGGCCAAGAGGCACATGAAAAGATGTTCAACATCACTTATTATTAGAGAAATGCAAATCATAACTACAATGAGATATCACCTCACACCAGTCAAAATGGCTGTCATCAAAAAATCCACAAACAGTAAATGCTGGAGAGGGTGTGTAGAGAAGGGACCCCTCCTACACTGTTGAGGGGAATGTAAATTGTTGCAGCCACTATGGAGAACAGTACGAAGGTTCCTTAAAAAAATAAAAATAGAGCTACCATATGATCCTGCAATCCCACTCCTGGGCATATATTCAGAGAAAAGCATGGTCCAAAAGGATACATGCACCCCTATGTCACTGCAGCACTGTTTACAATAGCCAAGACATGGAAGCAACTTAAATGTCCATCAACGGATGAATGGATAAAGAAGATGTGGTACATATACACAATGGAATATTACTCCGCCATTAAAAAGAATGAAATAATGCCATTTGCAGCAACATGGACGGACCCAGAGATTGTCATACTGAGTGAAGTAAGTCAGAAAGAGAAAGTGAAATATCATATGATATCAATTATATGCATATGCAGGATCTAAAAAGAAGGGATACAAATGAACTTATTTACAAAACAGAAACAGACTCACAGACTTAGAGAACAAACTTATGGTTACCAGGGGGGAAGGGTGGGGGGAGGGATAGTTAGGGAGTTTAGGACTGACATGTACACACTGCTATATTTAAAATGGATAACCAACAAGGACCTATTGTATAGCACAGGGAACTCAGCTCAGTATTATGTAACAACCTAAATGGGAAAAGAATTTGAAAAAGAATAAATACATGTATATATATGTATATACATACATATATACATATATGTAAATACATGTATATATATAAATATATAAGAATAAATATATAAGAAAAGAATTTGAAAAAGAATAAATACATGTATATATATGTATATACATACATATATACATATATGTAAATACATGTATATATATAAATAAATCACTTTGTTATACACCTGCAACTATCACAACATTGTAAATCAACGATACTCCAATATAAAATAAAAAGTTTGGGACTTCCCTGGTGGCGCAGTGGTTAAGAATCCGCCTGCCAGTGCAGGGGAAATGGTTTGATCCCTGGTCCAGGAAGATCCCACATGCCGCAGAGCAACTAAGCCCATGTGCCGCAACTACTGAGCCTGCGCTCTAGAGCCCGTGCTCCACAACAAGAGAAGCCACCGCAGTGAGAAGCCCACACACACCAACAAAGAACAGTCCCTGCTCGCCACAACTAAAGAAAGCCCACTCGCAGCAACAAAGACCCAATGCAGCCAAAAATAAAAAATAAATAAAATAAGTAAATTTATTTTAAAAATAAAATTAAAAGGTGAATTTTATTATATGTAAATTATATTTCAATAAAGCTGTTATAAAAATAAAAGCAGTCTGACTCCTCATAAGAACATGCTGAGTTCAGTTATTCTGCCTAGAATCTATTCCTTTAAAAGTAATCATTCTGACACGGTTCATCAGCTTTTGGCTAGACTGTTAAGAAATCAATTGCCTAAATAAAAACGGTAAAAATACATTTCTGAACCTCCAGGAATTAAAGCCAGAACATTCAGGAGCTCAATCGAAAATAGTAAGGCAATCAGCCTCACCCAACTCAGTCAAAGGAATGCTTGAACAAAAGAATGACCAAATGAGAGATTAGTTACAATACCTCCCAAGCAACATTGGTATTGTCTGCTGTCCATCAGATGCGTCCATTTTGAAACTCTAACTAGCTTTCAAATTCACTGTGATCACAAAAAATGGTTGTTTTGTTTTTTGGAAATTTCCCTCTGTACCGATCAGTTCATTACTAGTTGTAAGTGTTCAATGACATTAGAAATCACCTGGTTCAATTCTTCAGTGTGTTTATCTCCAGATGACCATTGGGAATAGAGCAGGAAGAAAATACCAAAGGTCACCGGGGTGAAGAAAGGACATGGTTGTCTGAGTTAAGTAGTTCCAGAACCTTCATAAGGGTAATGAGAAATCTCAGGTGCCCCAAAGACTTGAGGATCCCAATTTCCCCACTGTAGAAGGTAGCAGGGTAGGGAGTGAGCTTATTGCTCAAGAGAATTCACAGACATCTATTACATCCTTAGAACAAGTTGGAGTGATATACTATCCAGGTGGCTTCCCACTGGTTTCAGGAAAGGAGTAAAACATACTGATGTTCATTTTTAATAGGTATAAAACTAGATCCAGACAAGATTGGCAGAACAGAGATTCAGCTCAGGCTTATTGGTATTTAAGTCTTATTTCTGGACTGTATACTCTTTGATATAATCATTTTATTTTTAATTCTTCTGCCCCCATCCAGGGCCCATGATGACCAATCTAGTTGATGCCCTTTCTGTAGTACAAGTGTCAGTACTCTTTGCAACTTTTCATTTTGCAAAATATTTCATTCTATTCTGTTTAATGAAATCTTGTACTTCTATCACTCTTATCCATGGTTTGTCATTTTTACTTCAGGGGCCTGAGAAACTTTTGACAGGGCATGACTCATGGGTCAGGACGAGAAGAGAAGGAAGTACCAGCTGGTGCTTAAAAAGCTGCAAGGGCAAATGCCCCCCAAATTTCAAGACAACCTCTGACTTCTTTATCGACTCGCATATTCATACTCTCCTACTCACATGGAGAAGTCTTTTATAATTTTCTTAACCTTCAAAGACATTCTTGATGCTGTTTTGAACACACAAGAGAGAAGGCGAAAATAAATGAAAAAAGGAAAGGAAGAAAAAGGAAGATGCTAGATGGATGGATGAATAACAAGAGAATGAAGGAAACCAGCACCTCTCCCAAGCCCATCTGGTCTTGCCTATTCTGCTCCCCAGAGTTGGAAATGCAATCTGTTTTCCTGAACGTCATGAACTGCTAGAAAAAAACCAAGGTTGGAAGGAGCCAGGAGGAACAGACAGCAGCAAAATAAACAACAATATCCTTTACACATCATCACAGCTATTAAGTATAGGACAAAAACAAGCAAACAATAACAGAAACATTCACCCATTAGATCTAGGACCAGAAAGCTTGGGACCCTCCAGTTCCCAACCATGTGATTTGGAAAAAGTCAGACTGTAGGCTTCAGCTCTCAGTGTCTCCAACCACAAAATGGCTAATAATTCTGACTGCCCGATCACCCTCCCTGCCACCCACTGCAGGCCACCACCCAGGTCCTCGCAGAGGGCCCTGTGAATCAGCACGAAGATCATCCTCCTCGATGACGTATCTCATTCCTGACCCTGAATGGGAAAGACAGGGGTGTGTTTCCATGCCCAGGCATGCACCGCCAGGGGTGAGGGCAGGAGGAAGAGGATTAGTAAATGTCCTGGAAGAAATAAATACGGGTGTGTGGCTGGGAAAAACACTGTCCGGAAGAACTGCAGGTCTCGGTTCTCTCTCTGTGGGAAAAGCTTTAACTTTAGGATGTGCTCCCTATCACCTCCTGGGAAACTTTATACGAAAATGTCTTTTTGAAAGAACTCTGTTTCAACTCTGAATTTACCGCATCTCTCCCTTTCATCGTTGACTTTTTTTTTTTTTTTTTTCTTTTTGCAGTACACGGGGCTCTCACTGCTGTGGCCTCTCCTGTTGCGGAGCACAGGCTCCGGACGCGCAGGCTCAGCGGCCATGGCTCACGGGCCCAGCCGCTCCGCGGCATGTGGGATCTTCCCGGACCGGGGCACGAACCCGTGTCCCCTGCATCGGCAGGCGGACTCTCAACCACTGCACCACCAGGGAAGCCCCATCATTGTCTTTAATCCTTTGTTCCAGTTGTTCTCACACCTGAAATCATAATCCTTAATGTGTGATACCATATTTGTTGCTAAGTAACCCAGGTGCTGTCATCACTAGGGTTATAGCTTTGGGGTAAGGGTGTGTGTGAGATTTGCCCATTGGTGTGTATAAGCTTCTGCCCGGTGAGGAGAGCGTCTCCCTCACGAGAAGGGAGAAGGTGGTTTGTGGAGACATGCCAACTTTCCAGAGTAAATTCCATATCAGTGCCAATTACAGAGGTGCCTTTCTCTCCTACCTGCCTCTCTCCTCCAACTCCTTCCCTTGCTGGGAAGTAGTTTATCTGCAAGTCAGAGAACATCTGAATGCTTGGTGGCTCTGACCACACATTTTATTCTGGCCTTTATTTAATTGGGTTTCATTTAACTGGTATCTACTGACACTCATGAATACAACTTGCGAAGCACTGTGCCAAATGCTACCAAGAATAAAAAGAGATGAGAAAACCCTCAAGAAACTTATAGTTTAGTAGGTAAAACAAGTACTACAAGTAATTCATACAAGGCAAAGGAAAATAAGGATCACAAGATAAATAGCAACACTACAAACAAGAAAGTCCAAATGTGAGTCAGGTCACTTGCATTAAGGAAATTTCAGCTAAGACATCCTGGAGACATAAGTGGGCATTTAAAATATTTCCTCATTTAGAGAGAAGGGTGGAGGGATCCTAGCTGAGAGAAGAACACAGGTGAGATAAAACGAAATTCAGGTCATAGTGAGGAGACCTGAGTTTTGTAACAGAGAGCTAGATAAAGTTTTCATACAAGGAAGTTATAAGACCGGAGCTCTATTTTATGATTCTGATATCAACAAGTATACTAAATAGATCTTCAAAGGGATCCTCACCACTGATTTCAATTTTTTTTCAAGAGTTAAATATACTATTATATCACCAAGAGTTTATTTGTACAATATTCTTTTTCTTGTTGATGTTATCTGTCTCTCTGTTGTCTACCAACCAAGATAATCCACCTCTCACATTTATAGACAGAGATTTAACACAGAATGACATGTGGAAGACGCTGGAATTTTTTCCCTGAGCAAAAGTATTTCCCCCATTTACCTATGAATTTCTTACACAAATGCCATTTCAGCTGCAGGATCTTCTATTAAAATACAAATACTTCTGCAGATGTAACATGCTAAATCCACATCAGGTATTCTGGAGAACTCAGTAAGCATTAAACATATTTTGGAAAAAAAGCAAAGGTTTAAGAGCTAGACATACCGGGGTCCCAAATCGAATACTCACTGACTGTTTGATCTTAGCTGAGTGGGCTAAATAGCCTGAGCGTGTGCTTTTCATTATCTGAAAAATTAAACTAAAAAGCGAGTCCACTTTGCAACATTATCTCCTCTGAGGCTCGAGTGCCACACCTCCTATATGAAATACCTTTCAAACAGGGAACACTCAATAAATGTTTTGTGAAGCACTCAACAGTAAGTACCTGCTTCATCTTCTCTCACATCTCCAGCACCTAGCAAAATGCCTGGCATACAGTGGGCGCTTAATGCCTGATTTTGATATTGTTGTACCAAAAGGAAGCAACGGGGCATTGACTTTGGACTTCCACCTCTACCCCCTCCCCACCGGATAGGTGACCTTGAGCAGTATCTTAGCCTCTCTGAGCATCAGTCTCTCTTCAAAAATGAAGAAAATCACCACTTTACAGTTACAGTAAAGAGATTCTATAAGAAAAGTATCTGGAATGTTCTAGGCATATAAATAAAGGCAAGTTTTCTCTGCTTTAGCGGGATTTAATTATTGGCTCTCTGCCCTGTTTCCTCTCTGAAAACACGCATTCTGTCCTTTTAAGGAGTCTCATTGGCCCCCTGCTCATCCATTTAACATAAACAAAACTATATCTGCTATTATACATTATCTGTAAGAACAGAGGCAGGGCAATTTTGAATTCTTAAAGAAAAAATTAAAAATCTAAACTTTTTGTTGTGTGTGTGTTGGGTGTTTAACATTGATACTGGCTGGGAGAGGATGTGAAGAAACTCCTCCTGGACTAAGGGCTTGGGTGGACATAGGAAGGGAAGGAAATGAGGTACATTTTTCCTTTTGTAAAGAATCATTCATTAAAAAAATTATTCACAGCATAGCTTTGCCTAGCCACCAAAAGAAACGGAAGATGATGTTTATCCCTTGAGGGTAGAGCAAAATTTCTGTCTGTTTAATCTAATCTTACTTTGTAGGCTTATGGAGGTGAATGGATATTCTTTCTAAACCCTCATCCGTGTCTCCTTTTCTATGTTCAACTTAAATTACTCGTTTTCTAAGTCTGAGTTTTCAGCTGTGTTTCCACCAAATCATTCTCAAAGAGAGTAAGTTAAGAAAAACCCCAGAAGCAGCTGGGGTGTATATTACCTACTTGTTTATACATCCCTGTCATTAAAAACTACAGGTTGGCACACATGGAAGACTCCACCATTATACTGACGTGTGTTGAACACTATTTTGCCAAGATGCTTTAAAAAGATAATTTCACTCTGAATGCCTTCTCCCTCATTTATTTATGTTTTTTAACATAATAGGTGCTGGTGTGTGTACACCTCCAGGAAATCTGCTTCTTTGTCTTTCAGCTGCGCTTGGGGGAAGTGAACGCTGACTCACATCGGGTCTGACATCTCTATTGAGCATGACAGCATTCTCCTTACCTGCCTGACAATCTCCAGTGCCATTCCTGCTGCAGGTTTGAATGAAGAGAAAGTGCCTATCAGCCCTATGGTGTCCGGTGGGGTGGGGAGAAACAGGCTCCTGGCCACAGGGGAGCCACCCAGAGCATCGTGAATTGTTGAGGCAACCTGCTGGCTTGAGAGCTTCCTGGATAAGGTTCCAAAGAGAAACAGCTGTGGTTCGTTCCTCAGCATCTGTGAGACAATGATTTGTGGCCATACAGTATTGCCCCTACTAGACACAATGGGAAAAAACCACGTTCTTCAAGGTCAAACAAGGGGAATGCATAAGCATGCAACCAGGCAGACAGATACAAAAACCTGCCATGAGCTCCTCTGAGCTCAAAAACTGAAATGATTCACATCTATTCTTGCTCTCATCTCCAGCATTTCTCCTTTTGAAGGGCCCCCCTTCATAATTCGTTCCACTTGCTCGCAGATGGGCAGAATCTCTTAGAACTTTATAATTGGAAATACTTTGCAGATCACAAAGGTTCACGCTCTCGTTTTAAAGATGTGAAAACTGAGGCTAAGAAAGGTGAAGGGACTTATTTGAGTGCACACAAGTCAGCCAAGGCTGGGCCAACATCAGATCTGTGGTCCCAGGTTGGAAGGAGCTAAACAAAGCGTAAGATAATTTCTGTGATCCTAAGTGATAATACAGGCTGCACTTGAATTGAGAAAGAGCAAGGAGACAGGGGATTTCATTTCCTCTTCTCAACTTCATCTATTATAAATCACTTGTAAGCAAGAACAACTGTGCAGCCTCCCTTTTCCACCCACCCTGCCCACCCCCTTCTTTAGCATTCTGATTTACCGGATGAAGGTCCCCGCCTGAAAGACAGGTGACGGGGGAATGGTAACAGTGGGGACGGCAGCATGGGGGTCTCTCACTGATGGGAGTGTATGCCGAGTGACTTGCAACTCGCATTTCATTCTGAGAATTGCTCTGAGTCAGGTATGGTTATCCCCCCGTTGGCAGATGAAGAAACTTGAGTCCAAGAGAGGTTAGGTAACCAGCCCAAAGCGATGGAGACAGGATTTGAATCCAGGCCTAGCTGATTCCAAAGTCAATGTTACACTAGACTGGGGAAAACCAGGCACTGGACCTTTGCTTCTGTGCTCAGGACTGAGATGAGTAACAGAGCCAGGCTTCTCATCTGCCCTTCTCCCCACCAGGCATGACTTTATCTAAGTCAGTAACCCAGCAGGGCCAAGAAGTGGAATAAAAACTGGATAAAATCGCTACAGGGCTCCATTTCCACCCCACAGATCAATCATCGCCACCTGCCTGTTTGCCGGAGGATACATGGAAAGGAGAAGGAACAGGGCCATGCAGGTACTTGCTCGCCCCACCCTATGAGCCCTAAGAACAAGATGTTCATACAGAACAAGGCACAGATGTAAGAACTATACGAAACCTCCAAACCCCAGGTCGCTGGACTAGCTCGCTATGTGCTAGATGATTTGTTCTGTTTAAAGGAGAGATGTATTTCACTTCTGAGTCTACCTGTGAAGATCCAAAACACTGCATCATGCAGTATTGAAAGTATATCAGTTTTCCAAATGCCGGTTTGTCAATCCCATGACTCCTTTTTAATAGGAAATGTTTCAAAACTTTCATCCAAGAGCTGTTTTCTTTTAGGTTTAGATGCCTGAAAAAAAATACATAATGATGAAAAGCTACTAGGAATCAGTAACCCTTCCAAATGAATTTTGTATTTTGCATAATAGCATCTAGGAACATTTGGAACAAAGAAATATTACATTTATGCATGAGCTACATAGCTTATGCAGTTTGCAGACTATATTGGAAGTGCTGATGGATTGATGGAGCCCCTGTAATGATCCAGCAGCTCACAGGAGAGGCCTAAGTGAGTCACCATGAAAGTCAAGTCCCTGAGCGTCCACTAGACCACGGCTGCTCAAACTTCCATGCACTCGTGAATCTGGAAACCCTTTTAAAGTGCAGATTCTAATTTGGCAGGCCTGAGATTCTGCATTTCTAGCAGGTGACGCTGCTGTGCGTGGACACACTTTGAGTAGCACAGCCCTGTCACTCATAGTAACCCCTACTCGTCAACTCATACACCTTCTTGCCACCATTTTTCCAAAAGGGCCACTATAGGTGTGCGTGTGTGAATGTAGCTCCTGAAAAAGTGAATCTCGTCTCCCGGGCCTCGCTAAATCCCCTTCACTCCCACTGCGCTTGTAGAGGCCAGACTTCTGTTACACAGCCGATAAAGCTTTCTGCCTGTGACTGCATCACTGCTGTTTTATATGCATTTGTGCAGATGTCGGTGGTGTTCAGTTGTAATCTCCTTGAGAGCAAGGACGATGCAGTGGTATATACTGTCCACAGCCACTAACATTTGCTCAATAAATGCTGGCTGGTTAATAAAGTATCTGGATGAGAAACATATGCATCCTGGTATGGATATGAAAGTGAAACGATTCAGCATATGAGTGAAAGAAATATACATACTAATTAATCACTATTTATTTCAAAGAAAATGGTAGGTGTCATTTATTGAGCACTTAGAGCCAGGCACTGGGCAAAGTGCCTTTACATTATCTCATTTAATGTCACAAGGACCCTAAGAGGGAAACTCCGAAGTCCATACTTCAGCAGAGTGCTGCTTCTCAGTAAGTGACTCCTACGTAGCACAACTCAGTGAAAATCTGGTAGATGATCATAGAACAAGGTAGCCTCCTGTTCTCCAGGCAGTTGCAGGCACAAGCAATGAGGCTGCAATATAACAAGTATAATAATACAGGTCAAAGGCAATAGAAATAAAATCAAAAATAAACAAATGGGGCCTAATCAAACTCCTAAGCTTTTGCACAGCAAAAGGAACCATAAACAAAATGAAAAGACAACCTACGGACTAGGAGAAAATATTCGCAAACAGGAAGACAGACAAGGGCTTAATTTCCAAAATATAAAAATAGCTCATACAGCTCAATAACAATAAAAGAAACAAACAACGCAATCAAAAAGTGGGCAGAAGACCTAAATAAACACTTCTCTAAAGAAGACGTAACAGATGGCCAAGAGGCACATGAAAAGATGCTCAACATCACTAATTATCAGAGAAATGCAAATCAAAACTACAGTGAGGTATCACCTCACCCCAGTCAGAATGGCCATCATTAAAAAGTCTACAAACAACAAATGCTGGAGAGGGTGTGGAGAAAAGGGAACCCTCCTACCCTGTTGGTGGGAATATAAATTGGTGTAGCCACTATGGAGAACAGTATGGAGGTTCCTTAAAAAACTAAAAATAGAGCTACCATATGATCCAACAATCTCACTCCTGGGCATATATCTGGAGAAAACCATAATTCAAAAAGACACATGTACCCCAATGTTCATAGCAGCACTAGGCACAATAGCTAAGACATGGAAGCAACCTAAATGCCCAGAGACAGATGAATGGATAAAAAAGATGTGGTATAGATATACAATGGAATATTACTCAGCCATAAAGAAGAATGAAATAATGCCATTTGCAGCAACATGGATGGACCTAGAGATTATCATACTAAGTGAAGTAAATCAGACAAAGACAAACATCATATGATATCACTATGGAATCTAAAAAATGACACAAATGAACTTATTTACAAAACAGAAACAGACTCACAGACATAGAAGACAAACTTATGGTTACCAAAGGGGGAAAGGCAGGGTGGGGTGAGGGATAAATTAGGAGTTTGGATAAACAGATACAAACTACTATATATAAAATAAACAACAAAGTCCTACTGTATAGCACAGGGAACTATATTCAATATCTTGTAACAACCTGTAATGGAAAAGAATATATATATATATATATATATATATATATATATATATCACTTTGCTGTACACCAGAAACTAACACAGCATTGTAAATCAACTATACTTCAATAAATAATAATAACAGTAATAACACAGGTCAATGCAAAGGGCCACAGGAAGAGAGAGACAGCCATCGGGAATGCTGGGAAAGGCCTAAGAACTGACTTTTGAACTGTCTTAAAATACACAGACCCAAGCAGAGAAAGAAAGAAGGGCATAAAAGGGGATGAGAATGCATGTACAAAGCAAGGGGGTGTCACGGAGCATGGTAAGGTTGAGGAGGCCCCAGAAGCTTGGCGACATAGTAGAGAGAGGAGCACGGGCCAGTGGTTCTCTCTGGGGAGGTGGAGGTGGCGAGGCGGGGAAGACGTGGTCTCCGAATCACCCGGGGCCTTTCTTAAATGGTACATCCCCACCCCAGGAACGTGCTGTCTCCCTTCACCATCACCCCTAAGCTTTAGGTTTAGATGCCTGAAAAAAATACATAATGATGAAAAGCTACTAGGAATCAGTAACCCTTCCAAATGAATTTTGTATTTTGCATAATAGCATCTAGGAACATCTCCTGGGGAAGCGAGTTTGGGAATGGGAGGTTGGCAAGCTCCATCAGTGGTTCAGATACGGCTAACGTGGGGGGAACCACTGCAGAGTAGGGATGATGAGCTCAGGACTGGGGGCTTTATATCCCAGGCAATGGAGGAACAGGGCTTTAGTAAAGGGGAAATGACAGAATTGAATCTATTCTTAAAAGATGCAGAGTACAGATCGGAGTGGAGAAAACGTAGAGACAGGGAGAACGTGAGGCTTCCAAAATAGCAATAATAAAGATAATAATAGCATATTCTTATTGATGTCCCAGGCGCTGTTCTAATTTAATGGTGTAATCACAGATCTGAGAGACTGATCTAAAGCAATGTCTGGAGGAATGAAAAGAAGGAATTGCTTCAAGAGAGACCTCTAATTGGGCAGGATGTGTGCTTAGGGTTGTAAAGATGGACACTTTGTCACCAGGCATCACACTGAAGCCTCAGGCTGTCCTAACCCCTGTCCCTTTCCCTCTCAGCACTTCATAATGATAGGATAGATAATCTTAGGTGTGTCTTGATGGGTAGGAGTTTAGAGATGAGAGTCTCCATGGTCAGAAAAATTACAGTTTAGTTGAAACCATGTAAGTTTGAAAAAAAAAAAAAAAAAAAGGTGAAAAAACTTTCCAGAGCCAGCAGCAGTTTGGATGCTACGGCCTTGGCCAATTCATAAGCAAGAGTCTCATGCATGTCCTGGGTTTGCTGGGTACCCTGTGCTACTGTCCCAGAGCGCCTGCTGCAGCCACGGATAAGCCGTGGCGGGGCCTGTCTCTCATTGGGAGATGATGGAAGATCGTATGACTTAGAGTTGAAATAATAAAAGAATAACTGGCAACAGTAAGTTCAGAGAGAGTCAAAATATTTCTATAATGCTAATGGCAAGTTCCCTTCAAATTAATGGTTTTATATAAAATTCATTCGTGAGTCATTTTTTGAGTGGCCGCTACATGCCAAGCAAAACATTAAGGGCTCAGGCAAGGAAATGCAGGAAAAAGAAAAGTTTAAGAAAATAACTAGACTATGAAGCTACTGATCAAGTTTTATTGCCCCCAAAACATTTATTATTAAAGTCTTACATTTTCTCATACTGCCAGACAGACTTTACGGTAAAGATAAAACTGAGAAAACAAGTGCTGTCAAGGTTACGTCTTGACTGGCCACCAGAAGTGCAAGTCCTGGACCTGGATCATTGCATTAGTTGGGATGGAGTAGGATACACTGCAGACAAATAAGACATGTCTCATTTGTTAAAATAACAAGAGTTTATCTCTAGCCCGCACTGCCTGTCTACACAGGGTTGGCTGGGGGGTCTCTGGGTCTCCAAGCTGACGATGGAGAATGTTGACAGTAACTGTGGTAGAAGGGAAAGACATATCTGGAGGGGCTGACATTGGCAAATAAACATTCCAGCTGGAAGTGTCCTACATCACTTCCAATCACAACATATTGTCCAGAACTAATCATCCAAATATAAGGGATCCAGGAAGTACAACCTACCATACTCCCCGAGTGGGGAGAGCCGGAATATTGTTTGAGGCGTTGCCATCTTGAATATTTGGTGAACAGCGCCAGCGAGCACCAGGGACCACCAGGGACGCGTGGCAGAGCGGGCCCTGTTTTAACTGACCGTGAGCCCAGAGATTGAGCTCATGCATCAGCCTTGATCAGACAGTCTAACATGATTCTTGTCAACAGATCAACTAAAATTGTTCCTGAATTCTGCTCCTGAAGCAACGGTGTGCTGCCCAAAGATGAAGTGATAGAGAAGCGGGCTGGATCTAATAGCACATGAACTTGAGCTTAAAGTGATTAAACAGCAACACCCCTGAGCTACTCCTTACCTACTGCTGTCAGGAGGCTCTTTAATGTCATTACACTGGAAAAGTTACGGGCTTTGCAAATGGCGAGATCCATTCTAAGCACCATTCTGACCAACAGCTGACAAAAAGGATTTAATACACCTCCTCCCATCGCTCCCACCCATAATCGCAGCCTGCAGAAGCCAACTTCCCCCGGGGCCAAAAAATAATTTCCTGACCAACCTCAGAAGAAAGCAAACACAAAATCCTCTGTTAGAAAGACCAAGAAGGGCCAGTATTTTGCAAAGCCTATGAGAACTGAAATCTGCCGTGTAAATCCCTTTGACATTGGGAAAAACTGAGACTTAGTATAAAGGCTGTGATGCAGCCTTCCAGATCTATCAGATTGTGCAGGACAAGAGTGACACGTACACCGGTTTGGACCAAGTCATACTTGTTAAAAGTGATTGAGTTCTGGTTGCACCATGAAGAGAAATACAGCCTGATTTCAGAATGAATTATCCCTCCTTTATCATGTGTTAAACACATATATAAAATGGAATCTTCATAATTTCTGATCGCTCTGGCAAAGCCAGGTAGGGAGCAACTCTTGAAGTATCTCTCTGTGCTCGCTTTGTTATAGATGTTACTTTGTTCTGAATCTCTCACAACATCCTGTCCAGTAACTGTCATCTTTAGTTTACAGATGAAAACTCTACTTCAAGCAAGTGGAGTGGCTTGTTCAAGGTCCAACATCTCATAAGTGGTAGATCCCAGGAAGATCCCCTTCACTTCCCATCCCCCAGGCTTCCACTTTGCAGGAGAACCAGTCAATTGTTGTAAAAGAGGCAGTTTATAATAATGATAAATGGTGCAGTCTCTGCGCACAGAGACCTGGATACGAACCCAGCTCCAAGTCTTTGAGTCGCCATTTATGTTGCAGCTTCAGCCTATCTGTTAAATGGAGATAAGCCTCCCATCATATAGTTTTTATGAAGAATAAGTAAAATTATATATACTGCTTTGGACGGACCTGGTACATCATAAGTACTCTATAAATGTTGGCTATCATCATCATCACCTAAGTTCTATATCCTATAAAACCGAGAGGCATTTAACTGTAGCAAGGGTGATACCCAACCTCTTAAGCAGTTTTAAGCATATTTTACTGGAATCTTAATGATAGTAAAGTGCCAAAGCAAAATGACTTGATGAAGAAACCCTGCTCTTTCAATTTCAAGGTCATGATACTGAGCCCCTAACATGATCATCCTAACTAAGATTTTATATCGTAACACGCAAAAGACATCATTCCAAGCCCTTTGTGTTTATTAATTCGTTCAATCCTCACTCACAATAACCCTATGTGGCAGATTCTATTATCATACCCATTTTACAGATAAGGAAATCGAGGCCAAGGGAGCTTAAATAACTGGCCTAACTCCATACACCTAGGAAGGGGTAGAGTCAAGATTTAAACCCAAGAATCCTGACCTTAAGGCCTGCGCTCCACCCACTAAGCCACGCTGCCTCTGTGTTAAGTGCACGGTCATATTTGAGGCAGTAACAACACAGGATGTGTTATGTGTGTAACATGAAAGGCTGTAGCCTCGCAAGTCGTTGACGCATGATGAATTGAAGCACAGTAAGCATAAGTTGTGAGATCAGTCAACACTGTGAGTTGTGAGAAATGTAAAGAATTCAAGATGGCAACGCCTCAAACAATGATTCTGTGCCAGTATGCAAGGGACACAACTCGACCAGCAATCAGAAGGAAGGGAGCACCTCTTCTCAAGCAAAGTAAATAGGCCAAGGATGACGCTGATAGGCAGCATCCATCTACATGAGAACAGAGACTTGGGGGAACCAGCTACAGTGCTAGTTCACGGGTCTCATCATCAATGCCAAGACAAAGAGAAGAGAGTCCTCTCAGGAGCGCCCGGACAATACAGAACAATTGCATGTGGGTCCACATCAGAGAAGAGGCTGAAAACCAATTCCCGACTTGGCCTTTGATTTCTTATTTAGCTTTGGCAAACTCAGTCTTCTTTGTATGCATTAGGGTAAGTGAGTACGGATGAATCCAATGCTCATATTCCCAGGGCATATTCAGGTCAGGGGAAGGGACAAAAGTCACCATGATCCTCACTTTGGGTCATGTCAGATTGGGGGTACAGGGCTGTGGATGCCCACACTCTGGGAATCACCCCCTTGGGTGCTGAGTGTGCTGGTGCTAACTTTACAGCATGAGACACCAAGGATGTCTACCGTTCAAGGAACTAAAGCAGAAAGAAACGGACCTACGCTCAACTTCACCCTCCACCTGGAGGACTCCTCCCAAGGACCTACCATGTTTATCGCAGCCTCCAATTCCAGACCACTTTGCAAAGATGGTGGAAAGTCCTTAGCTATAAATTTCAAATCCTAAAACAGCTCTTATCATGAGACTGAAGGAAAAATGCATTTTGGGCAAGATTCTAACCCATTCAAATGTAGTGATTTTTCTCCAAACTGAATTTTAGCATTTCAAGCTGTGCATTTAATGGTGGCAAAATGCAACTTCCTGGTTCAAGATATGCACTAACTCTAATAGTATTGAGTGAGATATGGGCAAATGAGACTAATACCTGGATATAATTTGTCTTGAAATAATCCCAGAAGTGAAAGCCCAAGGGAAAACATGTTCATAATGAGGCAAAATGGATTTTTGCTAAACACAAAAATAGTGCAGGGCACATTATTAAACCCCAAAAGGCAGCTTTGCTACCTCTATTGATTAATGGTTTGTCCTTTCAATTCTCATTTTGCAAAGGCTCTCTGCACTGGGATGACGCGTGGATATGGAAGTACAATGAAGGGTGGAGGGGAGAAATGAGGACAAGAAGCCACCAGAGCAGGATTACCCACCCTCACAAAAGCCTTTACAAGGCCTTTTCTAATAGGGCTCTCCATTCAAGAGTTAAGAAAAACTCTCAGCACTGGAATGGAACACTGTCAAGTGTTCTTACGAAGTAGGGAAATGCCCAAAAGGGTTCAAATTCCATCATCAACTTCTTCCCTTTTAGAAAGGGTGAGTCTTTCGCACTCTTAAGCATTTGACAGCTTCCAGCTTCTCTGACTACAAGGAGTTGAGCTGCTCCAAGCAACCTGGCACACAAACTGAGGCTTGGAATTAGATAAGAAATGCCCCAGACTGTCTAAGTATTATTAAATAGTATAAACCTCCCTACAGAACAAGTATAGAGAGAATTCTGAGCCTACAAATAGTGCAGAGGCGGAACAAAATACACGGGTATGTCATTTATACTTAAAAACAAATGGTTTACTGGTTTTAGGTCAAATAGGTTATATAAACTGAAAGAAAATCCTTGGGCAGTAATTTCCTATCTCTGGATTACTCAAGACGTCTCCAAGTTCGGACAATGGAAGATTAAGCTTCTCCTTCGCTATCTCAAATCCTACTGCAAACATGGAAATATCAATAATTACCCAAAAGATTTGTTCTCTTTTTGCCTCCCAGTGAAAAATAGCACTAAATAACATTGGCTTTCAGTTCATTAAAGTAAAATTATTTGTTTTATTACTTTTCTTGGGTATTTATAGAATCTGCTTTTCTTTCCCTCAATCTTGCAAAAAGCTATCCTCCTCTTTCTCGCTGGAGCACCACAGAAAAGCACACCCGTGTCAATGCACCTGAGAGCAAGGAGAATGCAAGAGCCTTCCACCCTGCACACTCTCCGTGTGAAGCCAGGACAGCCAACACCCTCTTTGAGTTACTGGTCCAGCTTTTCTTCCCCAACCTCCTAATTTATCGCTCCCTGCATCTTTCCCCTTGGTAAGTATAAGTTTGTTTTCTATGTCTGTGGGTCTATTTCTGTTTTGTAAATAAGTTCATTTGTATCTTTTTTCTTTTTTCAGATTAATTGATATCTGAAAAAATATAAGTGATATATTTTATAAGTGATATCATAAGATCTCTGTCTTTCTCTGACTTACTTCGCTTAGTATGATAATCTCTAGGTCCATTCATGTTGCTGTAAATGGCATTATTTCATTCTTTTTTATGGCTGAGTAGTATTCCATTGTATATATGTACTACATCTTCTTTATCCATTCCTCTGTCAATGGACATTTAGGTTGCTTCCATGTCTTGGATATTGTGAATAGTGCTGCTATGAACATTGGGGTGCATGTATCTTTTCAAATTATGGTTTTCTCCAGTTATATGCCCAGGAGTGGGATTGCTGGATCATATGGTAGCCCTATTTTTAGTTTTTTAAGGAACCTCTATACTGTTCTCCATAGTGGCTGCACCAATTTATATTCCCAACAACAGGGTAGAAGGGTTCCCTTTTCTCCATATCCTCTCCAGCATTTATCATTTGTAGACTTTTTAATCATAGCCATTCTGACCGGTGTGAGGTGATACCTCATTATAGTTTTGATTTGCATTTCTCTAATAATTAGTGATGTTGAGCATCTTTTCATGTGCCTGTTGGCCATCTGTTACGTCTTCTTTAGAGAAGTGTTTATTTAGGTCTTCTGCCCATTTATTGATTGGGTTGTTTATTTTTTTGATATTGAGCTATATGAGCTGTTTGTATATTTTGGAGATTAATCCCTTATTGGTCGCACTATTTGCAAAACTTTTCTCGAGTTACTCGTCCAGCTTCTGCAGGGGGCTATGGTACTAACCTAAGTGCTCCCTTTTCAGAAATGAGCAAACTGGTTTGCTTAAGAAGTTGGGAGGTCACGTCTATTATGAAGTAGAGAAAAAAACCCAATTGGTCTACAAATGTCTTCGTCCTCTAAGGTGGGTTAAAAACAAACTCTCTAATGAAATGGTACATTATTTCTTTCAGTAAACATTTACTAATTCATGTATTCAATATCATCTGTTTATTGAAATCCTACTACACATTAGCCACTGAAGTTCACACTCAGGGCACGGATATGAAAAAAGATGAGGATCTAGGCCTAAAGAAGCTACAGCTTGCATGGCAGTCATAGTACTAGCTATCGCATATTATCTCTATAACATTACTTATCACACTGAAAATTAAAAATACTAGAGTACCAGAGCGAGAAAGAATTAATTCTACAACAGAGAGACTTCAGAAAGAAATTTGCATCTAACACAAATCTTGAAATGTGACTCTACTCCTTCTTATGGGCCCTTATATGGGATACATCAGTGCCCCTTGAGTCCTCTTTTCTTCTCATCCTACAGACTATCCCTCGATTATCATGTTTGCTCTCATGACTTCTGTTCCCATTGCACAATCTACACATCCAGCCTGGACCATTCCCTTGAATATCAAAGTCCCTTTCACACTGGCCTTTTTTATCCTGATGGCTCACAGGTACCTCGTATGCAATAATACTGAAAATTCATCATTTCCCCATCCAGTGTAGCTCATCATCCTCTACTCTTCATCTGAGGTGCTAGTTCCACTAACCAAACAAATGTGAAACACAGAAGTCATCCTTGATTCTTCTTTCGTTCCCAGTAAATCATACTCAATCATTAAGTCCTCTTAATTTTAAATCCTAAAGATTTCCCTCATCCCTCCATCTCCTAGCTCTGCCCTTGTCCATCTTCTTTCAACTAGACTGGCACAAAAGCCTCTATTGACCCATCCTCTGTGCAGTCATTTGAATAGTCTAATTGAAAGGCAAGTCTGAAAACTTCACTCCCTTATGTAAAACCTCTCAGTAAGAATCCATAAGAGTCATGAAATGGCAATAAGTCCTCCATTTTCAGTACTGACTCTCTGCCCTAAGCATGAGCCTCCAGGGCTCACGGCTTGCCCATGAAGGTCCTCTCTCTCCGCATAATTTTCTCACGAGAACTCTCCGGTCTTTCCCTCCCAACTCTACCCTTCCAACCTCTCTGCTTTACAAACTCAGTTTGACTCAAGTCTTTTCTTCCAGACATAGCTGCACCTGCAACTCAGACAAGAAGCCTCTCTTGCACTACTAGCATCTTCCACTGCTAGACATCAGTTCCAGCCAGTCCCATGCCAGCTCCATCTTCTGGAAACTCAACTTACACAAGAATGCCAAGTCCCTATTATGGAAGAAAAAAAATCAAGATATTTCTTTCTGGGTTCCAGCCTAACATGGTAGCCCTAGCTCTCTGCTATTACCTAGATCTACCTATTGCCCCAGTTGGAACCATCCTTGGCTGGATGTAGAGGAGACCAAAGCCTTCAAAAACAGGTCCCCAAGCTCTTTCTATTCCAATACCAGCAGCCCCCGCTGAAACAGTGCAGCAACCTCCCTCTTACTCCCCTCCTCATAACCTAATAGTGCCCTCCAGTGTCGGGCAATCCAACTGCATGTGAAGAAGCTATAAACTCAGAACCCAACACGCTCTGCCCCATTAACCCCAATGGCCGTTCCCGCAAGTCGTGAAATGTATTCAAAACCCAGAGATCCGCCCCACTTTTGTCCATAAGGTGTATGTACACCAAGACTCACTGAGCTCCAGTGTGTAGTTCCACCATTGGGAAAAAGAAAGAAGAGAGAGAAACAGGGTGATCATCTTCCTCCCTCGTTTCCAGGTTGTTGACAGCAGGAACCACCTGGCAACCCAGCAGGGCTACACTAGACCAGCCATGTTATCTGTGGAAGGCAGGTCAGGGCCTCCCACAAAGCATAGGTTGGGTTGCTTGGACAGGAACTAGAAAATGACCCAGCTGTGCAGTCTTAGTTCTGAGAGCTCCAGAGCCACCAGGACAGGAACCTTGGAGATGCAAGTGGTGAGCAGTCTTACAATAATGAGGAAGCAGCTCTGCCACCAGCCACAGAGACTCCACCCAAAGGATGCCTTGGAGGCCAGGGTTTGTTGTATCTCTCTCTGAACCAAAGTGCTCCCTTAAGTAAGAGCACCTGGTCATCAGCTTTGACCTGTCTGGGTCATTAGACACCCTCACTAGGGTAGCACACTCCATCCCTGGCAAGACACCTATCTTTTCATTATTAAATCTTTTATGTCCACCAACTACCCACTCCCTGATTTCTATCCACCTGGCATCTCTGATTTGGGGCACATTCTTTGAAACCCTTCAAATCCAATTCACAAGTCCCCTTCCTACCCCCCACAGTAATAGCTGTCATGAGCACGCATGAGTACACAGATATCACATGAGGTGATCTTATACCTCCCTGGCACTGCCACCTGCTAGATGCATAATCTTAGGAAAATACTTAACCTCTCTCAGTTTTCTCATATGTAGAATGAGAATATTCATAATGCCCACCCCTAAGGTTGTTGAGGGATTAATACGTGTAAAATACTTAGAACAGTGCCTGGTAGACATAGTAAAAATAAATGTTAACTCCTGTTATAATTCCAGCACCACAGAATCTGTATCCAACATGCTGCATTCATCCACCCAGAACCCCCAGATATCAAATTTTTCCAAGCATTTGCCTATGTTCCCCGCACGATGCTAGGTTTCAGGGAAGCAGCAGCAAACAAATCAAAAACCTCATAGTGTTTATATTTTAGCGGGGAGAGACAGATAATGAAAAAGCAATACATGATATGATATCAGGTGGTATCAGAAAGCACAAAGGAAGTAAAACAGGGTTACGTCATAAAGAGTGACAAGCATTTCTATGACAGGTGGGGCGGGCAGCACAGCCACTAAAGAAGTAACTTTTGAGCTAAGACTTGAATGATTCGACCCAGGCATGATGAAAATATCAGGAGCAGCGTTTCTCAGCCTTGGCACCTGCGGACATTCTGGACCAGGTAATTCTCTGCCGTGAGGGGCTATCCTGTTCACCGTAGGATGTTTCTCAGCATCCCTGACCTCTAACCTCTAGATGCCAGTAGCATCTCCAAAGTCAGGACAAAATCACCCTCACTGAATAACACTGAAATAAAACGATAACATGGTTACCATCTTGGTCTCATTTCTTGGCCCAACCTATCACTTTATATTCCTGGATTATCAACTCTCTTTTAATTTTCTATACAATCAAGTCATTTCCCACAGCTATGTCTTTGCTTGCGTTGACCTCTTGACCTTCACTCTCTCTCTCTCTCTCTCTCTCTCTCTCTCTCTGTCTATATATATATATATATATATATATATATATATATATATATAAAATAATTGTCTGTCTGCTTACCTATCTCCCCCTACTAATATGTGAGATTCTCATGGTAAGGGAATGGACCTTATTCATTTGTGTTTGGTGCCTAAAACACACACTGGGTGCTTGACACACCCGAGGTGCTTAAGAAACATTTGTGGAATGAATTAATTGCTGTACCCTCAAGGATACCACAATCATTTAGAGACCAACAAGATACACACAGACATAACTCTAAAAGAATACTAAAAATGACATGTGACAGAAGAGAAATAACTGTTATTAGAGTTCACAGTCAAGAAAAATTACTTTGCACTAAGTAGTTTACTCATTTTCATAGAACAAAATAAATACTATATTGTTAAATTGTGACTCCCCCCACCCCTGCCCTCAACACAGGGCTATAACCACTGACCACGGCCATAATTTCACTGGTGATCAATAAAGGCCTCACAGATTGGAAGTGAGGATGCTTGTGGTTCATACTGACCATCACTCCTACTGGAAAGCCAACCTGGAGGTACCAGCAGATTATTTCAGTGCTAACAGCTCGAAGACTACATGGGCCCGAGCTGCGTGTCTGAGTGAGGCCAGTGTTAAAAGGTACCTGCTGGACTTCCCTGGTGGCGCAGTGGTTAAGAACCCGCCTGCCAATCAGGGGACATGGGTTTGAGCCCGGGTCCGGGAAGATCGCACATGGCGCGGAGCAACTAAGCCCATGCGCCACAACTACTGAATCCCACGCGCCTAGAGCCCGTGCTCCGCAACAAGAGAAGCCACCGCAATGAGAAGCCCGCTCTCCGCAACGAAGAGTAGCCCCCGCTCTCTGCAACTAGAGAAAGCCCGCGGTCAGCAATGAAGACCCAACACAGCCCAAAATAAATAAATAAAATAAATTTATTTTTTTTAAAAAGCCACTCTTCTCATTAAATATTAAAAAGAAAAGTACCTGCTGATCTCTTTCTTGCCCAGTCTCTTTAAGATGTCACATCTACTAAGTTTCTTTCCTGTATGTGTGTGTCCCAGACCTCTCTAGCCACAGCAGAGCTAACATTAGACATGTGCCCTCGTCTGAAGGTATCAGTTGTGACAAGCAGTGTCCACGCCCACACTTTACCAGTGTTTCCATATTTCAAATATCCTTCTTGGCTTCACCTGTATTTGTCTGTCAGACCATCAGTGACATTGGTGACTTTGTCTCAGAGCCTGAGAACTGAACCACATAGAAATCCTTTATCCCTTTCATTACAAAGATGAACTAACTGGAAAGTATTTTGAGACGATGACTTGGCTAGTGCACTAAAGACTCTCAGAACAAAATCAAAGAAAATACATCCATCTCAAAGGCAAACAGGCAACCCGGAGACTGGAAACTGCCGTGGAGCCGGGTCAAAGTGTCCTGTGGTTCCAGAAAACAATAATCCCCTGGGGTTTAAAGTTCAACAAGCGTAAACTAACATTTAGAAGTCCAGGAACTCGTCATCAGCACGCCAAGTGCATTCCTAAAATGGCCCGGCTGGAACATTCAGCTAAGGCTTTGCTGTCTGCGTGCTTCCCTAAGTTAGTTCCTACAACACTGTTGTTTGTATACATTTCCATCTTCCCACCCCTACTCCCACCAGATTCCTACTCCAAACGTGAGTCAAAACTCAGGAAAAACTCAACATAAGTGTATTAGCAAAATTCATGTACACGTAGCTTTTATTTCTGTGCTTGTGAACAGCTAATAACACAATTAGAAAAAATGCTAAACTTTAAAATAACTTTTTTTCCCCTCCAATGCCCTAACCACAGCAGTCATTATCAAATAAAACTATTTCAAAAAAACAGAAACAAAACCATCCCAGCTGCACAGAAGTGAAAATTTCCATTGGACATGTAGAGATTCTGAGGCACAGACAGGTCACGTGCTTTAGCCAGGGTCAAAATCGTGATCAAAGGCTGAAACAAGACTTGGAAATGTCAACTCCAGCTTCACTGAGGACCTGTTGCTCCAAGCCCCGCTTGATGTTACCTCTTAACGTAGCTACTGAGTCCGGCCTCCATTTAAACACCTACTCACAGACGTTACACCAGATAACGCTCCTCAGTGAAGCTATGTTCTCAGACCCACATCTTCATACCCACACAGAGAATCTGAGAATTTCAGACGGCAAGGGATCATCTAGGCCAGCCTCCCCATTTAGTAAATTAGCACAGTTCTCCAAGCCCACCACCAGCCCTCACCACCAATAAGGAGAGGTCCAAACACACCTTACGATGGATGGAGTAGCACCCTCCACCCTCTGACCCTGTCTATTTCTAGATGCACGGCCTGCCAGTCCACTGTCACCTGCAACCTAGGACCAACAAACAACTTGCCTTTTCTAGAACACACCATACTTTTTCAAACCTCCACGACTATGCTGTCACTGCTCTAGAGCACACTTCCTTGTATGCCTCCAGAATCAAGCTTCCGCAACCGGATCGAATGTCACCACCACCATAAAGCATTCTCTGACCATTTCAGACAGCACTATTGCCCCTTCTTCCATCATCCCATGATGCTCTTTACATGCTTCTGACGTCGTTCATTTCTCATCATGGATCTCTGTGTTGTTTACAATCTGTCTTCTGCCACTGGAAGATCAGTTTCTTGACATATTGACACTATTTCACTCATTTTCGTCATCTTTGCATCTAGGCTGGCACTCGGGGACCTCTTTATCAAATCAGAAAAATGAGATAAAGAGAAACAGAGGAAAAAAGGCAGAGGGTGCTAAAGTCAGAGCATTTAAGAACCTTGCTCAAGGTCACCCAAATGGACACATGGATTCCACATCGGGGCCCTGTCACATGGGGTCACACAGACCAGGAGGCGCAGAGTCACTTCCCCATCTACACAACAGCCCGCATCCACCTCCTTCCCTCCTTTCCTCTCCACCAGAACACAGTTTCTGGTTCTAAGCAGAGTTTCTCACCCACAGTTCTGCCACACTCTGGTGGGGACACCTGCAAATGACAACAGCTGAGAGAAGGTTGAACCTTCCAGAAGCAGAGAAGAGAAGCTGAGCACACTCAGGTGAACAGTTTAGACGGGAGTCTTCATGCGAGGCTGCTGGGCAGACGCACAGGAGGAAGAGATACACGCCCTTCTCCCAGCAGTTGCTACTGGGACCACGATTCCACCACCAAACCCCCTTCCTCTTAACCTTCTAGCATAGCATACCAACTTCAAGGACAGTGTCTCTGGGGCCCTGGGTCTTCTTGGCTCCCTCTCCAATGTCTGGGAAAGCCCCGTGACTGAGCACGGCCTCTCCTACTTGCAAGGAAAGCCAGCCAGAAAACCCAGCCAAGAGATTAGCCAGCTGGCAGCAGCTCCGGGCTGGGCCCGTCTGACTCCAGACCAGCCTCCCGGCACTGTGCAAGGGCCTCCCTGGCCCGGAATCCGGCCTTTGCCGTCCACAGCCGGCCTCCCCTGCAAGTGTCAGAACGATCCACCCTCCTGTGGGGCCTAGCCCAGAGAGAGAGCAGGTCCTCCCCAGCCGCTTTCAATTTACACCTCATTAGCAACAGTCTCTCCCCAGTGATGGGCCTTCATAAATCCCAGACTGAGCACCCCGTTGGTGCTAAATGAACTCTGGGTGTTTGGGGAGAATGGCATCTGAGCTGCTAGGAGAATGACAAGTCTGAGGGCTTCCCAGAAAACCAGGGGAGCACAGGCTACAGACAGAAGACAGACAGGAACATTGAGTGTGGCAGAAACCAGCGGTTCAAGGTTGGGAGGGGCTGGTAATCAAAGGGAGAGACTGAAACTTTAGCTGATGGCTGCAAGGCAACTGGTGCGCTGAAAGAATGCAACAAGATTGTGCAGAATGTGGAGGGGAGTCACAAGAGGTACCTCCTCCACTTGGATGCTTGAAAGATGATGCAAAATTACCCATCCCTCCTCTGGCACAGAGAAAGTTAAGAGAGATGAAACACCTGCGAAACTCCTAAAAGTCTTAGAAGCAAGAGGCACTAAGGACATTATTGTCTGTTCAAAAATTCTAAAGAAATACATTGACTTGTCTAATTTTCTATTGTTCTTACTGAGGAAGGACAGAGTGAGAACTTTCAGGTCCCCGTGACTAAATGGGCACCTTTATCCCAGCTCCCTCCAGAAACTCCCACTGAAATGAAAGTAAAGGAAATAAGGTGTGGGATAGGGAGGGTGGGAAGGAGGGAGACGCAAGAGAGAAGAGATATGGGAACATATGTATATGTATAACTGATTCACTTTGTTATAGAGCAGAAACTAACACACCATTATAAAGCAATTACACTTCAATAAAAAAAAAGACATAATGTCACAAGAAAGAAAGGAAAAGGTGCGATGACAGTAAAAGGGATGACGACAGGATTCGGGGGAGCCTGGGGAGCGAATTGGGTAGAGGCAACCATGAGGAGGCTGGGCAGAGAAGGCTGGAAATTAAGTGTATGAAGGAGGAAGGAAAAAATCCAGAGGTGGATTCACCCTGCAGAGCTCCAGAAAAGGTCAGGAACTTGAGGCAGCAAGTACCACTGAAGGGGAGGGTAGGAGAAGGGGCCGACAGCCTTCGCGGAGACTAGTTAAGAGTCCCATCCCGAGCAGCCTGGTGGGTCCTCCTGGCACACACAGCCCGGAGTCTGGAGATGTAGTTTCTAAAGAATCTAAGCCAGAGGCGAACTCGAAACACCAACCACAACTGGGTGTGAGGATGAGACCCTCCACTGCAAGCTGAGAGATCAACTGAAAATCTGTACAACGAATAATAAAAATTCCAGCCCCAGAGAAATACCAGTTAGATGTTAACCTCTTCAGAGGAGAGTGGAGCATTCTTCTCTGAGGAAAGGGAACAGAAAATATTAATGTTTAGTGTTTTCCCAATAAAACAAACCAGGTCCCCAGTGGAGCTTAAGGGTCTAACAAGTTACAAATATAAACACGTGGAGCTTCCACTCAGCCTTTGGGGCTGCTCTCTTCAATGTGACTGCATCATCAGACATCTGAACGGAGTCTCCAACATGAAAAGAAGATACTAAAAAGAAAAAATTTTCTGACGAAAAAAGAATTATTACAGGGTTAATAAAGCATCCAGAAAATATCATTAATATCCTCAGAGATAAGAAGATATTAAAGCCATGAAACAAGAATGGAATGCTATAAAGATGAACCCTAGAAAGCAAGACAGAGCTCTTAAAAATTAAAATAGGACCACAAAAAACAAGAAAATCCAATAAAAGAATGGAAACTAAATGAGGAAATCTCCCAGAAAGCAGATAAAAAGAAAGAACTTTAATAGAAAAGAAAATCAGAGGAATAGTCCAGAAGATGCAATAGCTTTTTGATATCAATTCCAGAAAAAAAGCAATTGGAAAAATGCAGGGGAAGAAGATATTCTCTTTCACCCTCAAAACTAATGCCAGAAAAATCTCTTAGAACTCAACGTTTTCAGATTGAAGAGATCTAAAAAGCCCCCAAGGGAGGGTGGGAGGGAGATACAAGAGGGAGGAGATATGGGGATATAGGTATATGAATAGCTGATTCACTTTGTTATATAGCTGAAACTAACACACCATTGTAAAGCAATTATACTCCAATGAAGACGTTAAAAAAAATAAAAAGCCCCCAATACCGTATATATATCTGCCATGCTAAGGCACATCAGTTCTGAAATTTCTAAATAGTAGATATAAAGAGAAAAAAAATCTTTAACCCAGAGAGAAAGAAAAACACAAAGTTGTTGAGAATCAGAATGGAATTGGCCTTCTCCAGTGCAATTACGGAAGCAGAGCACCAACGGGGAAATGTCTTCACCATTCTGGGGTGAAGTTCTTTCCAGTCTAGAACTCCATACCCTGAAAAACACTCAATCATGTGCAAAGGTAGAAAAAAGATATTCCCAGACATGAAAGGACTCAAAATATCTACCTCCTATGCACCCTTTCCCAGGATGTGTCCCACTTCCTGGGAAACTTTTTCAACTCAGTCGTCTAAAAATATGATGAAAGTTCCTGGAAAAAACCCATCCTGGGATGTGGTATTGTTGTTCTTGAAATTGTTGTGTGTTCCACCGAACGAGGTAGAAATCAAAGGAGAAGATATGAAATCCAGGAAATCTTGAAAATGGGGGATTCAACTATGGGAAACAGCAATGAGAGATCAAGAAAATGGTAAAAAAAAAAAAAAAAAAAAATGGGGGCTGTGCTCCCAAGCAGTCCAGGAGGGGCGAGATAAGAAAAATAAGAAACTGATACATTACTTGACACGTTTAAATGTAATGGAAAATTTATGTTTCTGTTAAGAAGTGTGTGGAAGAATGAGAAATAAGCCCATGTAAAAATAATTTTTAAAGTGAGACCAATAATACAAGAGAGGAAATGCCTCTTCACTAGCACACTGGGTGGCTCGGTTGTGCGTGAGATTTACAACGTCAATAATACAATCATTTATGAACAATTTAAATAAAACTGTGATATGAAGATAGTGCAAGGATTAAAGGAGGTATACGTGAAGGTGGGATAAAAGAGAACTAAATCCTCACTTTCTCATAGGAAACAGTTGAGAACAATTACAAAACAGCACTCGGTGGCATATTATTAAAAACATAAATGTAGACTCCAGAGGAAACTGCTAACATATCATAGCGGCTTTGGGGAAACGGGAGTACAGGAGAGAGAGGGAGAAGGGAACTGCTGGGTTGGGTCATAACCCTGTGGTTCTAGTTAACTATTAACCATGCATTAAACCATGCTTGTGGATTACTTTGTATAAATATGTATTATATTTTTAAACTAAGCAAAAAGTTAGCTGATCCTCACATACCCGCATTTGCACATCTCCAGAATGATGTGTACCCTTAGCAAATGTAAGCTCTAGAGCCCTCATGAAGAAACTGAATTATGAGACATAACAATTCACGTTCACAAGGTCTGAGACATTCACAAGGTCTTCACATCACTCCATGGCAGGTGCACACGGGCGATGCAGCGCGGTGGTGGAATGGTGATATCTGGCATTTCTATAGGACTTTACAGTGTGCAGCGTGCACACATCACGCCATTCAGTCTCAGCAAATATGCTGTGCAGGAGGCATCCCCAGCCTCACTTTTCAGACGAGGACACTGGGGTCAGCAAGAGCGAGACCTGTCTAAGGGTTAACAAGTGACACATGAACAAGCAGACCCCATTTACACACACACACACACACACACACACACACACACTCCTCCCCACAACACACACTCAGGAGCAGGTAGTAGTATTTTCTAACATGGATGGATAGGGACACATTAACAGATTTGGTTTTGTTTTTTGTTTTTTGGCGGTACGCGGGCCTCTCACTGCTGTGGCCTCTCCCGTTGCGGAGCACAGGCTCCGGACGCGCAGACTCAGCGGCCATGGCTCACAGGCCCAGCCGCTCCACGGCATGTGGGATCTTCCCGGACCGGGGCACGAACCCGCGTCCCCTGCATCGGCAGGCGGACTCTCAACCACTGGGCCACCAGGGAAGCCCCCGATTTGGTTTTTAATTTTAATTTTATTTATGCCTTTCTCAATCTGGGGCAGTGAGGAGTAAACATTTTTGAATGAAGGCTATCAGAAAAAAACAACAAAAAACCATGGGTTATATTTCTTTTTCATTTTAAACAAAACTGGTTTCATTGAGTAACATGGAAAGAAGTAGGAAGTTCTGCATCTTAGAACTTCCTAAAGTTCTAAGTTCTAAGTAAATCGAATAGAATTATGACGTTGCGTGGTAGTCACTACATTGTTAATAACTAGATTTGGTTGAAAAGTAAAGAGAGTATCCTAATCTTAAGCCTGAAGTTAGTTTGCAGGCTGTATCCTCACATCAGACAGCTCATGTGGGCCTGTGGACCCAAGACTGCCCATCTTGGCCTGGAGCCAAGATCCTATTCTTGCCTGCATCTTAACACTAGTTTGATCTCAAAGTCGCTCCCTCTTCTACCCTATTTTCCTCTATTTTACATTTATATGAGAAAAATGATGATTTTCCAAAATGCAGGGCATGAGCCAGCTCTCACTCAGGCACTGTGATGCGATGTACCTAACGCAGAGGATAAGCGGGACACTGTCTTAATCCTTCAGGAACAGGCATGAAAGCCAGCGGACAGAATTGGCCACACTGACTTTCCACCACAGTGCTGCACTCCATTTACTGAAGATTAGGTCTGAAAAGAGTGTGCAGTTTGCAGCTGAAAGCAAATCTTTCCTAGCTGCAAAATTATCTGTGTTTCCATTAACTGGTCCAGACAATCTCTGTTCACATAATAGCGTTAGGCAGGAACACAGCCCTCTGACAGGGAACAATGTTTAAGCTGCTTGACTACTATTTTCTAATAAATTCAGAATACATATTTCTCCATTAATGTGTTCAGTGATTTCTAGGTCTTGGAATCTGGGGAAAAAATCTTTCCACTTCATTAAAAAAATATTCCGGAGATGTGAATTTGGGGAGTTTCTCCAAACACATTAGAGAGAAATTCCCCAGCTCAGAGGCAAGCCAAATTCCCAAGTTTTCTGTGTAGTCACCGTTTCGAACTTAGGACAATGTTATTTAGTTGAAGTATTAATGAATGACATCAAATCTAACCACTTACTATACTACTTTATGTAAAAATAAGTTTCGTGTTCAGACTCTGAGGACATTCTCCTTTTTCAGTCTTTCCCAAACTCTCATGAATTTGAGAGTCACCCTCCTTCCTCCTTCTGACTGTCCCAGAGGCATGAGAGGAGCGTGGCTCTCGGCCATCATGGCCACTGCAGAGAGAACAGGGATCTCCCTTCCCTCTTCATGCCGTGGGCGAGGCAGGGAAGCTCACGCCCACTCCGGATGTTGAGTGGCAGGGCAGAGGAGAGGTGTCACTTCTGTAACAATGACAGTGGCTCCAGAAGGGGCCCTGGCAATGAATCCAGGGAGAACAAGGACTTCCCCACCTTTGGGTACAGAGCATCACCTCTCTCCTCCCAAACTTCCAATAGCTCTCTATTAACTACAAAATCCAAACTTTTCCAATGGTGTTCAAAGCCTTCTGTAATGAGCATGTAACTTACCTTCCTTGCCTGGACTTCCACTACATACCTCCATGCACAAAGCAAAATTATTCCACGATTCACACTGCTTCCCAAATACAACACACGTTTCCACCCACCGGGTCTTTTCTCATTCAATTCCTGCGGCCTGGATTGTCTTCCATACTGGCCCTCCTGTGTCCCATCTCTTCCTTCAATCTCCAAGAAAACAGCTCCCAACCGAAACTAACCACTCTCCCCTCTTTTGTGTTCCTACAACCCAGATACGATCATGTGCATCACTTTATACCTGCTGTTTACCTTTGTTCAAGCTACTGACATCTAACAAGTACAGAGTAGACAGAACTCCTAGTAAAATGGTCTTTTATACATGGATTTCTAGGTAGTGGAATCTGTTTAAAGCTTCCCCTCCTTCAAGATATTCAAATGATCAATGGGGGGATGCTGTTCAAAAGAGATTACAAATAAATGGACTGTGTTTTGAAATTCTGTTTCCAGTTTGCCATTTAGAACTTAGGGTATGTTCATGCACCTCTATGTTCATAGCAGCCGTATTCACAATAGCCAAGACATGGAAACAATCTAAATGTCCATCGACAGATGAATGGATAAAGAAGATGTGGTACATATATATACAATGGAATATTACTCAGCCATAAAAAGGAATGAAATAATGTCCTTTGCAGCCACATGGATGCAACTAGAGATTATCATACTAAGTGAAATAAGTCAGAGAGATACAGACAAATACCGTATGATACCACTTATATGCGGGATCTAAAATATGACGCAAATGAACCCACCTACAAAACAGAAACAGACTCACAGACGTAGAAAACAGACTGTGGTTGCCAAGGGGGAGGGTCGGGGGGGAGTGATGGATTGGGAGTTTGGGATTAGCAGATGCAAACTATCATATATAGAAAGGATAAACAACAAGGTCCTGCTGTATAACACAGGGAACTATATTCAACATCCTGTGATAAGCCATAATGGAAAAGAATATGAAAAAGAATGTATACATATGTATAACTGAATCACTTTGCTGTACAGCAGAAATTAACACATTGTATATCAACTATACTTTAAAAAATAAATGTTAAAGAAAAGAACTTATGGTATGTTTTCTGTATTGAACCAATGGTATGAACAAAGCCACTTAGCTATCTCCACCTAGCTATGTCCTCTTCCTTCTTCAAGGCACATTAAACCATCACCTGCTCCAGAAGATCTTTGCCACACCCTTCCTCTGGCCTCCCACACCCTGCCCCAGCATCCTTCTACCTCTGTGTTTATCATTCTGTACTGTTTCAGCTCAACTCGTTGCCTCTCTCCCTCGCTAGACCATAAATTCTTGATAACAGAGATCCTTATTTCTCTTTTATTTCTAGCACTTAGCATAGTATTTAGCACGCAGTAGGCACTCAAAACATTTTTTGTTTCCCCAATAAGTTATAAGCAACTTGAACCCACTTTAAGGGAGAAATCATATATTATTTAACTTTGGATTCCTCACCGAGGGCTTGAAATCGTGCTTTGCACGTGTAGCGAGTGAGTATCCCATGACTATTCTTATCAAACAGGTACATTTTTATCCAGGGAACTGCTTATATTATAAAACATAGGTGAGAAAAACCCAATGTTTCTCCCAGTGACACCTTTTTTTTAGTACTTTTTTCTGATTTTCAATATCAAGACTTCAAAGAAAGCACTCAGTGAGGGGGAGAGCCTCAGAGACGGCTGAGATTCACGTATTCCGTTTCTCATCTCTAAAGCTTCTCTCCTTTTCCATTTCTCATCATCCTCACAAATGATCTCACTCCCTTCGGCAGGAGATGCACGTTACTCGGGCTATTTTTAGAACACCCTTGTATGCAGTATTGGCAGTTCAAAGCACCAGAGAGAATATACACAAACACACAGGGATTCTCCTGGGGCTTTGCTTTGTCCTTGAAACTCTTTTCATAGCTTTCTAAGGTCTTTCCTGTAGGAGCCAGGTGAGCCACATTAAACGTTTACGTCCAGGCTTTTACTTCCACGCCTCCCTGGTGAATTTACAATAAATACTGAATGCCGTAGGAACTAATGTTAAGAATAAAACAGGGCATGATAAGCAATTTCCATGACATGGACAGAATCTGAAGCTACACGTCCATACTCCAAGTTTACACCCTGTATCTTGGGCCATGCCCTTGCCCGAATTTCAGGAATCTACAAGTAGAGAAGCAGTACTGCTCTCCCCGCACCCTTCACTCTACCCCCAGATGCAACTAGTACAAGCTGAGCTAAGTATTTTCGATAAAAAAGCAGCCAGTGCATCCAAACGTCACAGAACATGTTCCCTCCCACACAGAGCCACGTGCGTCTGGAAATGCAGGGGAAGATGCAGTTCACAAAGAAAGGAGGAGACAAACCCCATCTCTACCCTTGTGGAAATCAATCACCACTGTAGTGAAGAGGGGAGGAACACATGACAAGCAGGATGATGAAAAACACCCAGAATGTCTTTCCCTTTTTCCCCATCTACAATGCTCTCGCCTTCCTAGCCATACCTCTAAAGTGTAACTTCTTAATTATGGAACTAGACTTCTTAATTCAAGGACTGTGTCATTCAAGGTTGTTGTTTAAGGATGACCAGCTAGAGGTTTCTGTAGGTTTGATAAATTAGTGCCTTGAGGGCTTCCCTGGTGGCGCAGTGGTTGAGAGTCCACCTGCCGATGCAGGGGACGCGGGTTCGTGCCCCGGTCCGGGAAGATCCCACATGCCGCGGAGCGGCTGGGCCCGTGAGCCATGGCCGCTGAGGCTGCGTGTCCGGAGCCTGTGCTCTGCAACGGGAGAGGCCACAACAGTGAGAGGCCTGCGTACCGCCAAAAAAAAAAAAAAAAAATTAGTGCCTTGACACTAATCCTTCAAAGCAGCACCATTCGGTAGAACTTTCTGCAGTGATGAAAATGGTCTACACCTGTGCTGTTCAATAGGTTGGCTACTAGCACCCACGGCAATTAAGCAGTTAATGTGGAGGGAGTGTGACTGAGGAACTGGATTTCAAATTTATTGTATTTAACTGCTCTTGAGACGCACATGTGGCTCGTGTCCACCATATTGGACAGCCCTACCTGGAACAGTAAAATGCTCTCCTCTGGACAAAATAATTTTCTTGACCACCCAATATAGGCTTAGCCAAAGTACAGATGGATTTCTTTTTTTTTTTTTTTTCCGGTATGCGGGCCTCTCACTGCTGTGGCCTCTCCCATTGCGGAGCACAGGCTCAGCGGCCATGGCTCACGGGCCCAGCCGCTCTGAGGCATGTGGGATCCTCCCAGACCGGGGCACGAACCCGGGTCCCCTGCATTGGCAGGCGGACTCTCAACCACTGCACCACCAGGGAAGCCCCCAGATGGATTTCTTTATCAGCTCCGTCTCAACTCACTAAAAGAAAGTTCACCCAAACCTCTCGGACAATAGCTTAAGTCAGTTTTAGAAGAGCTGACCACAGGCATTTCTCTATCATCAGTTGGGCCCAGGGGAGGTCAGGACAGGCATACGTCTGAAAAATAGAGATAATAGTAAATAGTAGTTGAGAGAGAGCTTTCCCTTTCTTATTTAGGAAAGAAGAGAGGAATAAAGGGAGGGAAGGAGGAGGAATCTTGAACATTCTAGAAGTGTTTGGTGTCTAAAGTAAACATAAAACATGCCAAATAAACATTTAGCCAAACTGAAATGACGAATCTTAAGTGAAATGTCTGCAAACTAAGCAAAACTATGGAAATGTCATCAGTAATTTGTTGAATTGGCAGCCTGGAAATTTGGCTTTTGGAATGAGTTTTACAGCAATTGGCCTGCACCCGTGCAAATCCATATACTCATGGCAACCAGTGGCCACAGCAAGGGAACTAAGTCCCCCAGAGCCATACCTACTCTTGTGCAGATGGTGTCTTGCACTAGGGCATCCAGACAAGGGTCAGGTGGAGATTGAAATCCAGCCTAAGTGCCACCCACCATACGCCAAATCCTAGCTCTTGGGCTGACAGAGCTTGGACGTAAGGGAGGATTTTTGTTCATTTGTCCACCTAGACTTGAGATCTGTTTCCAATTCTAACAAAGACATCATATGCGCTAGTGGTGGACCTGGTTAGACCACATTTTTAGTTTACTGCTCAGTTCTTATAAAGAAGGCCATATATGGATAAACTAGTATGCTCTCAAATTAGGAGTAGCCAGAAAAGGGAAGGTGATTCAAAATCACCTTTAGATAAGAGATAAGTGAAGAATAAAAGTGGAGATGGTTTAGTCCAAAGAAAAGAGGGCCAAAGAAAAATGTGATACCTGACTTCAAATATTTGAAGACCTATCATATAGAAAAAGGAGGAGGGGAATTCCTTCGTTAAGAATCCGCCTGCCAATGCAGGGGACACGGGCTTGAGCCGTGGTCTGGGAAGATCCTACATGCCGCAGAGCAACTAAGCCCACGCGCCACAAATACTGAGCCTGTGCTCTAGAGCCCGCGAGCCACAACTACTGAAGCCCACACACCCTAGAGTCGGCGTGCCACAACTATTGAGCCCACATGCGGAACTATTGAAGCCCGCGGGCCTAGAGCCCGTGCTCCGCAACAAGAGAAGCCACCGCAATGAGAAGTCAGTGCACCGCAATGAAGAGTAGCCCCCGCTCGCAGGAACTAGAGAAAGCCTGCACACGGTAATGAAGACCCAATGCAGCCAAACATAAATAAATAAATAAAATTTTAAAAGAAAGAAAAAGGAGGAGGGTTATCCTGAATATCCCCCAGAAGTGAAACTGTAATACCAGTAGGTAAGAAGTAAAGGAGTCCATTTTGGACTCAGTATGGAGACAGCATGGTATAATAGGAAAAAATGTGAGCTTTGGGTGACCTAGAAATGAGTCTGACTCCCGACTCCACCAGTTAATACCTCTTTGACTTGAAATAAATTGTTTCCCCTCTGTAAGATTCAGTGTTCTTGTCTGTATAATATAAATAACTAACTCAGAAAGTTTGGATAATTAAATAAGAGAACAACAAAAACGGAGGCACAAAGTACCTAATTCATGCTAAATATACAAGAAATGGTAATACTTTAGTTTTTTCTATAACAACACTTTCTAACAATTAGATCTAACCAACAGGATCTCCCTAATGTAAGGAAGAACTCCTGGCATGGAAGACAGTCACCAGGAGAGGCTGGTGGACTTTTTTGCAAAGATTTTTTTTTTTTTTTTTTTTTTGCGGTACGTAGGCCTCTCACTGTTGTGGCCTCTCCCGTTGTGGAGCACAGGCTCCGGACGCGCAGGCTCAGTGGCCATGGCTCACGGGCCCAGCCACTGCGCGGCATGTGGGATCTTCCCGGACCGGGGCACAAACCCATGTCCCCTGCATCGGCAGGCGGACTCTCAACCACTGCACCACCAGGGAAGCCCTGCAAAGATATTTTATCAGGTTTTTTTGTTTTGTATTTTTAGCTGCAAAAAATAGAAACCAACTCTGGTTAACTTAAACAAAAAGGAACTTCATTGGAAAGATGTTGGATGGTTCACAGTTCAATAGAAAGGCTGGTGATCCATGCTTGGAAAGGACAGGAACCAGGGCAGCAGGAACTGCCCTACCCTTTCCATTTCCTAATGGAAAATCCATAGCATTGCTAATGGAAGTGAACAAACTGGCACTCCCTTTGACAGTCCTCTAAGAGGCCAAGTCCAAAAGAGTCCGGAGTCCAAGCCCACGTCTCATGCCTTAAGGAGGAATAAGGGTGGTGAGAGGAGCCGCCTACAACAACCCCCAAAGACCTCACTGCCTTCCACGGTACAGAGCCAGGCACCGTGATGTACAAGACTGCACACAACAGGGTAGAGGTAATTCCCAAAAGGAAAACAGGGTATATTTATACATTTATACGAGCGTACGGCCCAGAGTAATGCTTAAGGGCACTAGCCAGAGAGTTCTTTTGGCATTTGAATCCTAGCCCCAAAGCTCGCTATCTGTGAGGCCCTGAGATGTTACTCTGTGCCTGTTTCCTCTTCTGTAAAACTAAACAGCAATCACACCTACCTCATAAGGCTGTTGTAAGAATTAACAGAGATATTATATGTAAAGCACTCAGCACAGTTCCTGGCACACATAGGAAGGCCTCATAAATGTTGTTATTATTATTGGTATTACCATTAATAATGCTGAGAGTACTCCACTGAGCACCTCCCAGATATGCTTTTTCTGAGAGACACTTAGCATCTTGCTTCTCTATGGTTTCATACCAGGCCAGGAAGTCAATTATTTTAGTCCTCTCCTCCCCGGTCCTTCTTGACTTGATTTTCCCATGTGGATAATGGGTTCCTATAACGCCAGAGATGCTTCACCAAAGCTGTTTTGAGTGATTGTAAAAAGCACACAATGAAATATATGAGAAGCACTAATTGCTGGAGAGATGCTGAAAACAGCCATGCTACAGAACCCAACACCTCAGTGGGAATAACCGTTCACCATTTGTGAGCAACGTTCATCCACGTACTATTTCTTCTGAAGATGACTTCTAGTTCCTGGAAGAGGTACTTTGCCATAAATGGGAGGGTAATTTACTGGAAGTTAAAGACCAGTTTCCAAGCATCCCATCTGCTCCCGGAAAGAGGTATTTTCTCCCAAATGGCCTGGAGAGAGGGACTAAGGGGTGATGGTGTGCAGTGCACTCTTAGAAAACAACAGTTTGCTCTCGGGAGACAAGATACTTGTCTAGATACATACAAGTTTCACCACAGTCTGTCTAAGCTAGAACAGAGATGGCGGAAACGCCTGGAAAGGCAGGACCCTGAGCTCCCACACGTGGATCATGCAGCCTTCAAAATTAATGGCAGGGCTTCCCTGGTGGCGCAGTGGTTGAGAGTCCACCTGCCGATGCAGGGGACATGGGTTCGTGCCCTGGTCCGGGAGGATCCCACATGCCGCGGAGCGGCTGAGCCCGTGAGCCATGGCTGCTGAGCCTGCGCGTCCGGAGCCTGTGCTCCGCAATGGGAGAGGCCACAACAGTGAGAGGCCCATGTACGGCAAAAAAAAAAAAAAAAAAAAAAATTAATGACAGTGCAACTAAAAAAAAACAGATCACCTGCCAGCTTTGTACTCTGACATCTCCCCTTTTACACACACACTTATAGGGACATTAAATACATATTTCCCTCTAATACCCCGACCCTTCTTCCTGTTAAACTCCATGACTTGTGCTAGCCTTATACAGTACTCTCTTTTGTCTTCATTTTTTATGTTTTTATTAAAAACATTTATTCTTATTACAAATGGAATACACGGCGATTGTGGAAAATTTAGAAAATACTGAAGAGTTTAAAGCAATGAAAACCTATCATTTGACTTTTGTCTTCATTGTAAGAGCCTTGAGTTGCCTGCGAGATCTCAATGCAGTGCAATCTTGGCCACAATCCGACTCCTTGGCGGCAAGCGAATTTCGCATTATGCCATATATTACTTCAAAAAACAGAATTCACAACTAGCCGGAGTATTCCATCAAGATGTTACCGGTTCACGTCAGATACGGCCTCAAAAAACATACCTGTTCGGCAGTGCTTCCAAATCCTGAAAACTGCTGCCCACTCTTAGTCACAGAACGTGGGAGTGTGGCTATTAGGTGATCAGCTACATTGAATTTTCTCCATATATTCAACAAATGTGTCGAGGCACCTGTTTCTTCTCCTAAAATCACTGAGCCACAGGAGCATATGCTATATGGAGACACGAAATGCAGTTGCTATAAAAATGAAATGCTATTCTGGGAATACCTATGTCATTCCTTGAGCCGAATCTCCTTTACAGTGAAATGGCTGCTGTTTAGCAACTAATGCAAAGGAGGAGTCTGAAGAGTCCTCTATCTTCTCTTCTTTTCCCCCCTGTAGGAGGAGTACTAAACATCTAGCATCATGCCGGTGGTGTCACTGTACGGTTTTCATGTAAACAGAATCATGAGGGTGATAATTAGGTCATCGTCCTCGTCAATGCGATATGGACCTGGTATGCCAGCCAGTGGTGGATTCCAACGTTGTTCATCGTGGTGAACAACTGAGAGAAGTTCAAGTAAGCAAAATGAACAGGACGGAAGTGTTGAGAACTCTCTTTCCAAAGAGCAGTGCAAGGAGGCAGGGCACTGAAGTGAAGGGAACGCGGGACTTCAAATCCAAAAACTAGACTAAGCCTGGCAATGCCCCGTCACTGGCATGTGACCGTGGGGCAGGCACCTAGTGGTCGTGGCTGTTTCCTGTACTGTACACGGTCTATGAAAACAACACCTGCTCTACCACTCTACCTGTTTTGAGGGTAAAATTAGATCAATCGTGTGAAAGCAATTCATAAATGGTAAAGCTCTAAGAGCAAACACATTTTTTATTATAAGTACCTAAATTCAGTCAGTATTAACAATTTAAGAAATCTGTTTTCTTTAAAAAAATAAATTCCCTTAGATTTTGTTATAATTCTGCACTGGCTCATAGAAAGCTTCTGTTTTAATCTTTAAATAGCTTTGACGTTTATTTTTGAACTAGAGATTTATTTTGCTAAGAAATTCTGAAGGTTTTCTTCAAATGTGAAAGAATGACTCAGGTTTTTTAAATGATCCTTTGGAACTTTCTAGGTGTCTATAACTACACACACGAATATATTTATGAATTCTAAAACATGCTGTTATGGAAAAACTTATATTCCAAGTACCTGAAGACTGAATAGGCCCTTCAGTTAAAGGAGAAAGACTCAACTCTTCTTAGAATATTTAAAAAAAAAAAAAAAGTACCTACTATGCCATTTCAGCCACACAAAGTGCACATAAATTGTTCCTAACTTCTTCACTGGACCCCAAGTCACTGAACTATTACCTACCTCCCTTCAAGTTCCACTCTGATTATAAGAACTCATAAGGTCTTGTACTGGAGGTGGAATTGGAATCCATGAGTACCAGGCTATAATCCCTGCAAATCATTTCCCGGCCTCAGAAAACTGGATTTATTCCCCCATTCATACAATGGAAAATTCATATAGTTTTAAAAAGAACCACCAAGGAAAGCTCTGTCTTGGCCTCCTTACAATTGCCAGTAGCATGTAGCTATTCACAGGGCTGAGTCTATGCTTGAACAGGGAAGGAATTCTTGTTTTCTTAGCCAATCAACCTTTGTAAAGCCAATCAACCTTTCTCTCTGTCCTGTGTTAGGACTGCCTGGGCCCACTACGGTGAAACACACAGCTCTCTCCTCTCAAGGGACTTTGGTCTAATGAACTACTAGACGGTAGAAATATGGCTATTTGCACACAGGAAATGGAAAAGGGTGAAGAAGAACCAAAGTGAAAAACTGTATTAGGGAGGCAATAAGCAAATATGGGCATAGATCTAAACTCTGCCATTTAACTGGCTTTGTGACCTCAGGCAAGTTGCTTAAAGTCTAAGCCCTAATGTCCTTATCTGTAAAATGGAAATAATAATAGTTCCTACTCAATTGAGGGTTAAATGAAATACTATATATAAAATGTTTAACAGCTCTCGACACAGATTAAGCATTTCATAAAATCAGTAACTTGTACTAATTAATATTCACACAAGTAGGTAGGTAAGTAAATTAACACTTGCAGTCCAATTTGAAGCAAGAAAAGCTTTTTCCTTCTCTTAGCTGCACTGCAAAAGAACTCTGGAAGTACACAGGCTGTCTTTGCAGTCTCAGGGAACAGTCTACCAGTGGCTACTGGGAAGGATGAGAACAGTGATGTCTGCTGCTTTTTGGTCATTGGGAGGAAAGGCAGGGTGCATTGGGAAGGTAGGTGGCCCCATGGGTGTTCACTCTGCCCAGGAAGACCATGCTCTGCAGCTTTTGGGGTTCAAGGTTCTTCTGCTTCCTGTCTAACTTCAGGTGCTGAAGACGGTGCTTCCACTGGAGAGAAACAAAAATACACTACAGCTTACTGATTGAGAGGGGGCCAATTTAAAAGGAAGAAACTGTTTTAAATCAGGCTGTCTTCTTAAAAACCTCTAAAGGAAGTGCTCTCTGTCTGAGAGATTGCCTGAAACCCTGTCATGTACATAGTACAATGATAAGAACAAAGTCCTTTCAATTTGAAGAATTTTCCAGAAGTTTGTCTCCAAGTGATACACGGAACCTTTCCAACTGCTTCCAGTTAAGCTTCTGTAAAGCTCCTTTTTTTAAAATCTTTAAATAAATTGCTTTCAAGTGTTTTTAAAACAAAAATTAATTTTTCCGTAGAATTTTGACATCTTATGTACAAAGCAATGACACATTTTAAAATGCTCTTTGGACCTTGCAAGAAGTCTTTTTTCTGGCTATTTCCCGAAGATCTACATGATACACAAAAGCAACCAAACTGCCCCATCTTTGCCTTTTGAAGAAAAAAAATGGATTCACTTCCTCAATGCTTACTTCACAGTCCTGAGCCAGTTTTATTTGCTCAACAAATATTGAATAATCTTCTAAAATTAAAAAAAATAAAATATGTTGTTTGGTCTGGCTGAGATAACCGATAGCACACCCCAGAAGCTGAGCCTTCCATTTCTGAAATAATCCAGGACAGGTAGCATCTGGGAGCTTTTTTCTCTGATTGCCGGGACACTGCAGCCAGCCATTGTCTGCACATACAAAGAAGACATCATCCAGCCAGGCCAGAAGACTAATAACCTCTTTCCTGGGGTCCCTGGTGACAACTCTATTTCTAGTACCTCTGGCTTTATCTACTTGTCTATTCCTGACACTGGGAAGCTCTGAGACCCTCGTTCCCCAGCCTTCCACGTCTGGCTTCCTGCTCCCAGCCGACCAGCTGGGCTGTGGGCTGCTGCTCCCTGATTCCTCTGCTCACTGCGCCTGTCTTCTGCGACCTTGGCCTTCTGCCTGATCCGATTTCCAGAGCACCCGGGAGGAGCTTTCTCCTCTTCACATCCTCTAGTACGAGTGAACTAGTTTTTAATAAACCGTGAAAGGAAAAGTACATATTCTATACCTTAATGAATGCCAAGCCTGTAAATTAAATTTCCTAAGTGTATATCTATCTCATTTTCATATAATCTGAATAACTGTATCACTAGCTACCGACATTTGATGAATGTTCAATATTTTGAAGATTAAAAAAACGGGGAGTTTGCTGGTGGCGCAGTGGTTAAGAATCCACCTGCCAGTGCAGGAGACACGGGGTCGAGCCCTGATCTGGGACGACCCCACATGCCACGGAAGAGCTAAGCCTGTGAGCCACAACTACCGAGCCCACATGCCACAACTACTGAAGTCCATGCCCCTAGAGCCCGTGCTCCACAACAAGAGAAGCCACCACAATGAGAAGCCTGTGCACCGCAACAAAGAGTAGCCCCCGCTCACCGCGACCAGAGAAAGCCCGCGCGCAGCAACGAAGACCCGACACAGTCAAAAATAATAAATAAATAAATAAATGTATAAAAAAAGAAAAAAGAAAGAATAAAAAAACGAAATCTGCTCCTTAACTGGGCTTAAGTACGGATGATACCACCCTAACAAACATACTCACAGCACTTACTTTGTGACAGGGAGCACTATCAGTGTCAACCTTCAAACAATCATACAAGGTAGGTACTATGGTCATTACCGTTAGACAGGGAAACTACGGCATAGAGGCGTTAAGTAACTTGCCCATGGTCCCACAGCCGGCAGAGGTGGAGAACTGAACCCAAGAGGTAGGGCTCCAGAACCGGGGTTCTTAGCCACTACTCTACGCTGCCTCTCATAGAATTGAAGAGTAAGAACGGTAAGATTGATTGTGGTTTAATTATTACTGTTTTAAGCTTTGAATGTTTCCCCCTCCATCCAACAAAAGCCAGACCGTTACTATTATAGCTTAACTTAGAATTGGTTCCTTATTTATGAGTCTGAAAATCTGAAGGCCATTCTCCACTTGAGCAAAACCCATGGACGTTAGGCCCCAGAACTCTCCAAGTCCCCCTCTGAAAGCCGCTGCCTTTCAAAAACAGTAGTTGCTCCATTTCAAAGGCTCACAAAACCTCAGGGCTGGAAGGAAAAAACATTCAAATTAATCTGCAAAGAGCCTTCTTCCCACCTCTACCCAACCACAGCTCCCTCCCTCAGCCAATACACACAGCCCTGATGGCTTGATTTTTTCTAAAATTACCCAAACAGTGCTCATGCCACCTCTCTGAACCCTACGGATGTCAGGAAACCCATCAGCCATTCTTCAGGGGCTTTATGTGTTACGTGAATAAAAAGTAGCTGGCACGTTTTCAAAGACTTCGTTATTAAACAAGTTAAAAACAAAACAAAGGTTTAGTTTAGAGTCACGAAGTTGACTGAGGAATTCTTCCTAAAATAGCTTTTCCACAGCAGTCAGTCAGGTGAGTCGGAAGGAGAGAATGAGTGAAGTAACAATACGGAACAGAGGTCACGGGGGTAACCTCTGCGTGGCTGGACCACGGTCAGGGCAGATTCCGGGAACATAGGGCAGCCATCTTTCTGCACGTTCTAAGTTCTACTCACAGAAGGACAAGTCAACAGAACATTCCCTGAGGAGAAAATCAATGATGCCCCTTGGAAAGGGATGAGACAGACAGAGAGCTGGAGAGCTAATTAGTGCTACTCAGAAGGCAAATTAAGGCCTTTTCTTTGACAAGCTGCAAACAGCTGGTTAAGCAAGAGATGCTGCCACCCGTCTCCAGCCTCCAATAGCTGGCCAGATGGCTGGCACAGGTACTCACACAGGAAGTTGTAAACAGAAACAGTCCTGGGCCGCTGGACAAAGTGTAAATGAGAGAAAGGCAGACCTTTCTCTGAGTAAAAAGGAAAAATCACAGCTGAGATGGACAGGGAACGCATAACATAGTAGTTTATTTAAAGAAGGCAATTAAATTCATTCATTCAATAAATATTTATCCAACACCTACTGAGCAATAAGAACAGGATTCAGAGATTCAAATGATAAGGTGCAATTTTTGTCCTCCAAGGAGCTAACAACTTAGCAGGGAAGCATACGACATTTAAAGTTAACCCTGTGCAAGGCACTGTGCCGAGTTCTCTACCTAAAGTAACTCATTTAATTCTAACAAACCTCTAAGAGAGGTATTACTATTACCACGTGAGCCTCAAAGGGGTGACATAACATTCCCAAGATCCGCTAGAACGTGCCAGGTTCAAATCTTAGTCTAATTCCCAGGAGATAAAATTACAATTCAGTCCTAACACAGCTGTTTAAAAGCATCATGTGAGGACAGGAGAGGACCAACCACCTACCACAAAAAGTGGACCCTTTTGAGTTCAAGCCTAAGGAGGAGTTTGCCGGATGAACAAGCCAGGGATGAGTTATGGGAGCGTTATGGGCAAACAGACCTAACTTGGCGTTTTTCTTTCTTTAATCTTCTATATTGCAAGGGTTTGTTATGCCTTGTAACAGGCCCAACATTCCAGCCAGTTCAAACAATTCCAACCACATCCAACCATTTGAAATTTGCCCATTTTTATAGTGATTTCAAGCAAATTCAACTTCAAAGAAACATAAAAAGCCTAACAACTTAGATTTTCTTTCTTTTTTTTGCGGTACACGGGCCTCTCACTGTTGTGGCCTCACCCGTTGCGGAGCACAGGCTCCGGACGCACAGGCTCAGCGGCCATGGCTCACGGGCCCAGCCGCTCCGCGGCATGTGGGATCTTCCCGGACCGGGGCACGAACCCATGTTCCCTGCATCGGCAGGCGGACTCTCAACCACTGCGCCACCAGGGAAGCCCACAGTGTAGATTTTGCTTTACTCCTTACCTTCTTCCCCGAGCTATCCATTCATATACCACCATTAATGCAGTAACTACTGTCCTAAAACGACAGTTATAGGGTCTCAGAAAAAATAATTAGGATCAATGTTACCAATATAACACTGCATAAGAAAGCAAATGTCACAGCCCAACATGTAGGCAACGGTCCTGCCACATGTTTCCAGTCTCAGAGTGAGGGCTTCTGAACCCACTTCAAGGACACCTCAAGGTTGGGTAAGGAATGTGTATCCCAGATCCCAGTCCAGAAAAGCCTGGAAGGTGCAGCTAGCCTGGGTCCTCACTAGGAGTCCTCATTTTCTCAGATTAGAAAGTTGAGTTCCAAAGAGCTAGTTCTAGTCTAACTGAATCTGACCCTATGAGGCAATGCTGCTGTTGCCACAGCAGAAATGAACACCAACAAAGCTCCCATCACCTTCATCATCCCTTGAGGCCACAGAACACAGTGCTGTCACTCTCCCATGTGAAAACTGAGCCTCTAAAAGATCAATTAGAGCAGATTAAGGACTCTGGACAGAAGTTCAAGTGCAATCTTGCCTGGGGTGTGTCTTGATGGAGGAAGTGTACACTTAGCCAAGTCCTAAGTAATTACTGAAGAAGGAAACAGTAAACTGGAACCAAGTTTTGGGTTTTTTTTTTTAACATCTTTATTGGAGTATAATTGCTTTACAATGGTGTGTTAGTTTCTGCTTTATAACAAAGTGAATCAGCTATACGTATACATATATCCCCATATCCCCTCCCTCTTGAGTCTCCCTCCCACCCTCCCTATCCCACCCCTCTAGGTGGTCACAAAGCACCGAGCTGATCTCCCTGTGCTATGTGGCTGCTTCTCATTAGTTATCTCTTTTACATTTGGTAGTGTATATGTGTCCATGCCACTCTCTCACTTTGTCCCAGCTTAGCCTTCCCCCTCCCCGTGTCCTCAAGTCCATTCTCTACGTCTGCATCTTTATTCCTGTCCTGCCCCTAGGTTCATCAGAACCATTTCTTTCTTTTAGATTCCATTCATATGTGTTAGCATACAGTATTTGTTTTTCTCTTTCTGACTTACTTCACTCTGTATGACAGACTCTAGGTCCATCCACTTCACTACAGATAACTCAATTTCATTTCTTTTTATGTCTGAGTAATATTCCATTGTATATATGTGCCACGTCTTCTTTATCCATTCATCTGTTGATGGGCGCTAAGGTTGCTTCCATGTCCTGGCTATTGTAAATAGTGCTGCAATGAATATTGTGGTACATGACTCTTTTTGAATTATGGTTTTCTCAGGGTATATGCCCAGTAGTGGGATTGCTGGGTCATATGGTAGTTCTATTTTTAGTTTTTTAAGGAAACTCCATACTGTTCTCCATAGTGGCTGTATCAATTTACATTCCCACCAACAATGCAAGTAGGTTCCCTTTTCTCCACACCCTCTCCAGCATTTGTTGTTTGTAGATTTTTTGATGATGGCCATTCTGACTGGTGTGAGGTGATACCTCATTGTAGTTTTGATTTGCGTGTCTCTAATAATTAGTGATGTTGAGCATGCTTTCATAGGTATGTTGGCAATCTGTATATCTTCTACGGAGAAATGTCTATGTAGGTCTTCTACCCATTTTTGGATTGGGTTGTTTACTTTTTTATATTGAGTTGCATGAACTGCTTGTATATTTTGGAGATTAATCCTTTGTCACTTGCTTCGTCTGCAAATATTTTCTCCCATTCTGAGGGTTGTCTTTTCATCTTGTTTATGGTTTCCTTTGCTGTGCAAAAGCTTTTAAGTTTCATTAGGTTCCATTTGTTTATTTTTGTTTTTATTTCCGTTTCTCTAGGAGGTGGGTCACAAAGGATCTTGCAGTGATTTATGTCAAAGAGTGTTCTGCCTATGTTTTCCTCTAAGAGTTTTATAGTGTCTAGCCTTACATTTAGGTCTTTAATCCATTTTGAGTTTATTTTTGTGTATGGTGTTAGGAAGTGTTCTAATTTCATTCTTTTACATGTACCTGTCCAGTTTTCCCAGCAACACTTATTGAAGAAACTGTCTTTTCTCCATTTTATATCCTTGCCTCCTTTACCAAAGATAAGGTGACCATACGTGCATGGGTTTATCTCTGGGCTTTCTATCCTGTTCCATTGATCTATAGTTCTGTTTTTGTGCCAGTACCATATTGTCTTGATTACTGTAGCTTTGTAGTATAGTCTGAAGTCAGGGAGCCTGATTCCTCCAGCTCCGTTTTTCTTTCTCAAGATTGCTTTGGCTATTCAGGGACTTTTGTGTTTCCATACAGATTGTGAAATTTTTTTGTTCTAGTTCTGTGAAAAATGCCATTGGTAGTTTGATAGTGATTGCACTGAATCTGTAGATTGCTTGGGGTAGTAGAGTCATTTTCACAATGTTGATTCTTCCAATCCAAGAACATGGTATATCTCTCCATCTGTTTGATCATCTTTAATTTCTTTCCTCAATGTCTTATAGTTTTCTGCATACAGGTCTTTTGTCTCCTTAGGTAGATTTATTCCTAGGTATTTTATTCTTTTTGTTGCAATGGTAAATGGGAGTGTTTCCTTAATTTCTCTTTCAGATTTTTCATCATTAGTGCATAGGAATGCAAGAGATGTCTGTGCATTAATTTTGTATCCTGCTACTTTACCAAATTCACTGATTAGCTCTAGTAGTTTTCTGGCAGCATCTTTAGGATTCTCTATGTATAGTATGTCATCTGCAAACAGCAACAGTTTTACTTCTTCTTTTCCGATTTGGAGTCCTTTTTATTTCTTATTCGTCTCTGATTGCTGTGGCTGAAACTTCCAAAACTATGTTGCATAATAGTGGTGAGGATGGGCAACCCTGTCTTTTTCCTGATCTTAGAGGAATTGGTGTCAGTTTTTCACCACTGAGAATGATGTTGGCTGTGGGTTTATCATATATGACCTTTATTATGTTGAGGTAGGTTCCCTATATGCCTCCTTTCTGGAGAGTTTTTATGATAAATGTGTGTTGAATTTTGTCAAAAGCTTTTTCTGCATCTACTGAGATCATCATATGGTTTTTCCCCTTCAGTTTGTTAATATGATGTATCATGTTGATTGATTTGCGTATATTAAAGAATCCTTGCATTCCTGGGATAAACCCCACTTGATCATGGTGTATGATCCTTTTAATGTGCTGTTGGATTCTGTTTGCTAGTATTTTGTTGAGGATTTTTGCATCTATGTTCATCAGTGATATTGGTCTGTCGTTTTCTTTTTTTGTGACATCTTTGTCTGGTTTTGGTATCAGGGTGATGGTGGCCTTGTAGAATGAGTTTGGGAGTGTTCCTCCCTCTGCTATATTTTGGAAGAGTTTGAGAGGATGGGTGTTAGCTCTGCTCTAAATGTTTGATAGAATTCACCTGTGAAGCCATCTGGTCTTGAGCTTTTGTTTGTTGGAAGATTTTAAACACAGTTTCCATTTCAGTGCTTGTGACTGGTCTGTTTATTTTCTTCCTGTTCAGTCTTGGAAGGTTGTGCTTTTCTAAGAATTTGTCCATTTCTTCCAGGTTGTCCATTTTATTGGCATACAGTTGCTAACAGTAATCTCTCCGGATCCTTTGTATTTCTGCAGTGGCAGGTGTTACTTCTCCTTTTTCATTTCTAATTCTGTTGATTTGAGTCTTCTCCCTTTTTTTCTTGATGAGTGTGGCTATGGTTTATCTATTTTGTTTATCTTCTCAAAGAACCAGCTTTTAGTTTTATTGATCTGTGCTATCGTTTCCTTCATTTCTTTCTCATTTATTTCTGATCTAATCTTTATGATTTCTTTCTTTCTGCTAACTGTGGGGTTTTTGTTGTTCTTCTTCTTCTTTCTCTCATTGCTTTAGGTGTAAGGTTAGGTTATTTATTTGAGATTTTTCTTGCTTCTTGAGGTAGGATTGTATTCCTATAAACTTCCCTCTTAGAAGTGCTTTTGTTGCATCCCATAGGTTTTGGGTCATTGTGTTTTCAATGTCATTTGTTTCTAGGTATTTTTTTATTTCCTCTTTGATTTCTTCAGTGATCTGTTGGTTATTTAGTAGTGTATTGTTTAGCCTCTATGTATTTGTATTTTTTACATTTTTTTTGTCCTGTAATTGATATATAGTCTCATAACGTTGTGGTCGGAAAAGACACTTGATACGATTTCAATTTCTTAAATTTACGAAGGCTTCATTTGTGACCCAAGATATGGTCTATCCCGGGGAATGTTCCATGAGCACTTGAGAAGAAAGTGTATTCTGTTGTTTTTGGAATGGAATGTCCCTATAAATATCAATTAAGTCCATCTTGTCTAATGTGTCATTTAAACCTTACATTTCCTTACTTACTTTCATTTTGGATGATCTGTTCATTGGTAAAAGTGGGGTGTTAAAGTCCCCTACTATTATTGTGTTACTGTCAATTACCCCTTTTATGGCTATTAGCATTTGCCTTATGTATTGAGGTGCTCCTATGTTGGGTGCATAAATATTTACAATTGTTATATCTCCTTCTTGGATTGATCCCTTGATCATTATGTAGTGTCCTTCTTTGTCTCCTGTAATAGTCTTTATTTTAAAGTCTATTTTGTCTGATATAGAATTGCTACTCCAGCTTTCTTTTGATTTCCATTTGCATGGAATATCTTTTTCCATCCCCTCACTTTCAGTCTGTATGTGTCTCTAGGTCTGAAGTGAGTCTCTTGTAGACAGCATATATATGGGTCTTGTTTTTGTATCCATTCAGCCAATCTATGTATTTTGGTTGGAGCATTTAATCCATTTACATTTAAGGTAGTTATCGATACGTATGTTCCTATTACCATTTTCTTAATTGTTTTGGGTTTGTTTTTGTAGGTCTTTTCCTTCTCTTGTATTTCCTGCCTAGAGAAGTTCCTTTAGTGTTTGCTATAAAGCTGATTTGGTGGTGTTGAACTCTCTTAACTTTTGCTTGTCTGTAAAGGTTTTAATTTCTCTGTCAAATCTGAATGAGATCCTTGCTGGGTAGAGTAATCTTGGTTGTAGTTTTTTCCCTTTCATCATTTTAAATATGTCCTGTCACGCCCTTCTGGCTTGCAGAGTTTCTGCTGAAAGATCAGCTGTTAACCTTATGGGGGTTCCCTTGTATGTTATTTGTTGCTTTTCCCTTGCTGCTTTTAATATTTTTTCTTTGTATTTAATTTTGATAGTTTGATTAATATGTGTCTTGGCATGTTTATCCTTGGATTTATCCTGTATAGGACTCTCTGCACTTCCTGGACTTGATTGACTATTTCCTTTCCCACGTTAGGGAAGTTTTCAACTATAATCTCTTCAAATATTTTCTCAGACCCTTCCTTTTTCTCTTCTTCTTCTGGGACCCTTATAATTCGAATGTTGGTACATTTAATGTTGTCCCAGAGGTCTCTGAGACTGTCCTCAAGTCTTTTCATTCTTTTTTCTTTATGCTGCTCTGCATAGTTATTTCCACTATTTTGTCTTCCAGGTCACTTATCCGTCCTTCTGCCTCAGTTATTTCCACTATTTCCACTATTTTGTCTTCCAGGTCACTTATCCGTCCTTCTGCCTCAGTTATTGTGCTATTGATTCCTTCTAGAGATTTTTTTTTTTTCGGTATGCGGGCCTCTCACTGCTGTGGCCTCTCCCATTGTGGAGCACAGGCTCCAGACGCGCAGACTCAGAGGCCATGGCTCACGGGCCCAGCCGCTCCGCAGCATGTGGGATCTTCCCAGACTGGGGCACAAACCCATGTCCCCTGCGTCAGCAGGCAGACTCTCAACCACTGTGCCACCAGGGAAGCCCTTAGAGAATTTTTAATTTCATTTATTGTATTGTTCATCATTGTTTGTTTGCTCTTTAGTTCTTCTACGTCCATGTTAAATGTTTCTTGTATTTTCTCCATTCTATTTCCAAGATTTTGGATCATCTTTATTATCATTACTCTGAATTCTTTTTCAGGTAGACTGACTATTTCCTCTTCATTTGTTTGGTCTGGTGGGTTTTTACCTTGCTCTTTCATCTGCTGCATATTTCTTTGCCCTCTCATTTTGTTTAACTTACTGTGTTTGGGGTCTCCTTTTCACAGGCTGCAGATTCGTAGTTCCCATTGTTTTTGGTGTCTGACCCCAGTGGGTAAGGTTGGTTCAGTGGCTTGTGTAGGCTTCCTGGTGGAGGGGACTGGTGCCTGTGTTCTGGTGGGTGGAGCTGGATGTTGTCTTTCTGGTGGACAGTGCCACATCTGGTGGTGTGTTTTGGGGTGTCTGTGAACTTAGTATGATTTTAGGCAGCCTCTTTGCTAATGGGTGGAGTTGTGTTCCTGTCTTGCTCGTTGTTTGGCACAGGCCATCCAGCACTGGAGCTTGCTGGCCATTGGGCGGAGCTGGGTGTTAGCGTTGAGACAGAGATCTCTGGGAGAGCTCTCGCCAACTGATATTGTGTGGGGCCAGGAGGTCTCTGGTGGACCAGTGTCCTGAACTCAGCTCTCCCACCTCAGAGGCTCAGGCCTGACACCCAGCTGGAGCACCAAGACCCTATCAGCCACATGGCCAGGTATGTGGGGATTTTCTTGCCTTTTGGGAAGTCTGAGGTCTTCTGCCAATGTTCAGTAGCTGTTCTGTAGGAGCTGTTCCGCATGTAGATGTATTTCTGATGTATCTGTGGGTAGGAAAGCGACCTCCATGTCTTACTCCTCCGCCATCTTGAAGGTCCCCCTTCAATAGGAGACTCCACTGAAGATGCCAACCTCCACAAGAGCTAGAGGTGCAGAGGCATTTGTTTCAGAGGGTTTGCAGCTTGCTTTTTTTTTTTCTTTTCCTTTGTGCTTTGTCTAGTTTCACTTGTTCACAAGGTGCTTCATGCTGAGGCCTCACACCCAGCACTTTAGATCAGAGTGCCTAGTAAGAAATGGCTGCGCTGACACCTCCAAAAGCCAAATTTTTAAAAACCTCCTTTCCCCAGCTCAGTGTGAAGGAAGGTCTTCTCCAGGCACATGCCACCAAGAAGGCAGGGCTGCCTTTCCACCTTGCTCCCCATCCAGGGATATGGTTTCACCCAGGGAGGGGGTGACCACCAGCACTTCTCATTTCCAGCCCGCAGCTCTGTCTTCCAGAAGCACTATTCCAGGCAGGCTTGGACAAGAGAACCTGTCTTCTTTCCTCAACTCAACTCCCATTCACAGAGAGGAAACTCTAGTCCAGGGGCAGTAGGTAGAGAATCTAGAACAAAGGTTTTAATCTGATCCTGAAGTCTCTAGATATCAAACAAATGTGTAAAGAGCAGACAAAAAAATTCAAAAATAAAATAAAAGTATTTACAAAGGAGGATGCTTCATACTGATATTCAGGAAAAGAAAACTTCCCCCCATACAATATTGATTCTCATACAAGGAAGACAATGTCCATGCTCTCCTACTTGGCTTTCAACATTCCAATAGTCTTTCCTAAAAATCACAATCTTGTGTTGCAGGATAATACTCAAAACAGAAATACTTTGTTCTTATCAACCTGTAAAGAGTGATAGACCCTTTTTTAGCTTGCAGCGTAATCTAAGAAGTAAAGGCTCCTTGCTGCTACTTTTATCTCATACCAAAAACTCCCTTTCAGGAAGGTCTGGTATTACCATCCTGGTTTATAAGTAGAGAAACTGAAGCACAGGCATTACTAACTCATAAGTAATGGTAACTGTCCAGTCCTCCTTACAAACAAAATCACACTTCAACATTTATTCTGTGCTGCTCAAAGAGGTACAGACAGGCCAGCTCTTCCCTGGATCTAGGTTCACCTATACAACTCCTGTGTAGTTTTTATTAAAAGGCGTATAAAATTCTAACCTGGGTATCTTCACAGAGATGGCAGGTGTCATGCAGGTGGTTTTGTTCTCAGAAGCAAAAGCAATATATTTTCTGGTGATCATGAATTTATATTCATTTCTATCTCAGAAAGAGTAGAGGAGTTACTTAAAATTATATGGCCAAAGGGACGCGGTCCAAAGAAAAAAGTATACAAGAGATAATAAATAATGACCTGTGATATATTACAGAAGAGATCAAAGAACAGCTTACGCTGCACACACCCATGCAAACAGATACCCAAGGGAAGAGTTCGAGCCAGAAGTGAATGGTTAGGGAAGCATGATGGTGTGTAAAGAGAATGTCATTTAGAGTCAGATCTGGGTTTAAAGCTGCCTCTTACCCAAGGTCTAAGCCTCAGGTCCATTTATTTATAAAATGGAAATAACCATAATCACGTCATAAAACTGTCACTGAATAGTAAATAAGATATAACATGCAAGAATACTTAGCGCAGTGCCTGTACACAGAAGACAGTGAACATCAGCTACCTTCTCCTTCCCCTCCCCTGCATGTTTCTAAATGATTTTTTTGAAATTTTACTGACTTTAATGGGAATTCTTACAGTGGTTAAAAAAAAACAGTTCCTACACATTACATAGTCATCGGCACATATGTATCTGTTGCAGCACCATAATTTGCAAAGAAAAAGGAAGTAGTAATTTTAAGAGAAAAGTACCAGCTCACTTGCACTGCCTTCTAAAACCTTCAGCTTTACAATCTACGGAGACTATTTGCTCTAGGGGAGCAGAACCTGAAATAAAGGAAATATTCTCATGAGGAAAATGGTTCCCCAAAAAAGGAAGAGAAGATAATGAGGGGAAATCGAGCGGTATATAAAGGAGTTTATTTTACTTAACAAAGTAAAAGTCGAGCAAAATGAATAATCTGCCTCCAGAAATGGTTATTTAAAGGTTTTCTGTAAAGGGCTCTGGTTCCTAAAAAGACAGGAGTCATTGCATATGCCCACCCACTCCTCATTTATTTTTAAACCCTAGCTTATATGTTCCTTAGCAACAGAAGGAGCAGATGAGACCCCCACACACACACGCACACGCACACCATCTCCCCCAGCCCCCTTCTTCTCTCCTGTCAAGTGTCATTCCGCAAATACCCATGTTCTTCAAAAGATTTTTTTGACCACCTGCAGATCTCTTCTTCCCCACCTCAAATGATCCCCCTTACACAGCAGCCATACTTCACACCCTAACTCAACCCCTTCACTTAGATTCCATTCTGTGAGGTCTTCCTGACCCCTCTCCATCAACTTCCACCAGAAGCCATCCTCAGGTGCCCCCCAGAAGTGAGGGGATGTGGTCCTCACTGAGAAGCCAATGCCCAGCTCCAGCCAAAGCTGCTCTTTTCTTTCAGACCATTCCTTAACCCACCAGCGAAATGGCCGGGCCCAGCTACAACAGAGTCCAACATAAATGGCTGCCCTGGTGAATGGGTAGGCCATTCACCATGACTCTAAAAAAATCATCATCATCATCAAAATGGAGACACTCTCCAGGTTACCCAGGACAAACACGTGCCAGATGAAATGCCTACCATCTGCTGTCTTTTCTCTGACTTTGGGACTGCCTGGCCTTGTTTGGCTGGGCATGGCTTATGAGTTCAAAGATCAATTGTTCAGCCTTTGGAAACAAGGAGCAGAGCAGCAATCCTCAGATATTAGTGTGCTTATGCATTGCCTGAGGAGACTGTTAAAAATTCCTACCCACAGAGAGCTTGATTTTGTAAGTGGGGGGTGGTGGGCATTTTTAACCAGCCATCTGAGGTGATGCTGTTGCAGGAGCCTTCCTGAATTGAGGACTGTAAAGCTTTATTTAAAAGGAAATGATGTTCACAAAGTGGGATCCACCTCTGTGGATTGTAAGGCAGATGCGGTGTTATCCTTTTGCTAGAAAAACACCGCGTCTCTGGGTCGATGTCTATGTTTGCGTGTGCACACCCTTACACGTGCATGTGTGAGCATGCAACCCAGAAAGCCATGGCCTCACAGAGTACTCATTTCCAAGAGAGAGGCTCAGGGAATGACCCCTGCCAAGAAGTGAGCTGAAATGATTTCCCTTGCAAACCCTGGCTTTGTAGCCCTACCCAGTGAGGTGTCACGATGATGAATACCAACGACACAGGAACGATTCTGGGCCCAGGAGCCCAGACCCACAATGTGCTCTGCATTATCAACCGTCCCTCCCAACTCGCAGTTCCTAAATTAGGCTGAATGTAGCCCCTGGTCCCCTAAGGGCCAGACAGGCCATCATAGCTAAGAAGTAGAACTGCCTGTGTCCTATCATACCTCCCTAGAGCTACCTCACTCTCCACCACATGTCTATTTTTAGAAACCAAAAATATAAAGAGAAAGATCCATTTTCGTCCTGATCTACATGAGTAACTAAAAGAGCAAGTCAGGTGGGAAACTCCCTCAATGCACAGTGAACAAAACGCACATGGGGGATGAGGGAGTAACACCCTCCCCAGGAAGGCCGTTTCGGAGTCATCAGGCGCCAACACTGAGACACAGAGCACATGCCCTAGTGACCGGGGCCTCCAGTCCAGGCAATGCCAATGGGGATCCCGGTGATTCACATACATGCTCCCAGAAATACAACACACACCCTCACAAACCCACACACCTCTGTCATCTGCTTTTGCTTACATAACACCACATGGTGTGACAGGCTTAAAACTTTATAAGCACTTCTGGAAAGGACTGCTAACTTAAAATGAGGAGGGTCACAGGATGCTTTTACTGACCCCTTTTCAAGAAATACTCCAGGGCCAAGGAAGTGCACATCTTTGTAATTCTATGCTTGTTTTTCACCTCAACTTTTAAAATTAACAAGCAGTAAGGGTCTCCAAAACTCTCCAAATCTATCAATACCTTTATTCTTGCCTTAAGGTGGGGGGCAGGGGGGAGGAGAGAACCTACTGGATCCTCATTTCTCATTCGTGAATTCTGACACAATTTGGGGTAGTCTTTTGGCATCATTCGGTGGCCATTTACCCCACACTGTCCTTGTCTTGTAAATACACCCATCCTAGGGCAAGCACGGGCCCCATTCTCTCCCCCATCCCTTGCTCGCCAGCAGGCTTCCCAAGTCGTCCTTCTGGGCACACCCAGGAGAGAGGAAGAGACCACGTGTACGTGTGACCCTCCGGAACCAGTTGCGTATCTACAGACACAGATTCACAACGACTCTTCCTTAATGGGATATTTCAATGCAGGTTCAACTTCCATAAGGATTTCTCTTCAGGATAGAACGCTGTTCTTTTCTGCCTGTCCGTGATCTCAAGTATCAAGTTAGTGCCAAAGGTTCACCCAGTAAAATCGGCAAGGTAGGGGGAGTGGTTGAAGATGACCCCGGCGTAGGGACAACTTTGAGGACTTCTCTCAAGAAAACCTGGCATATGTGTGTGTGCACCCCGCTCCCACACACACACACACACACACACACACACACACACGCATTTTTACTGTTGTTGTTCTGACCTCAGGGACTCAGTCTTCTCTCCAGTTCCGGGGGGGAAACCTGGCGCACGTAGCTTCCCTCCAGCCCAGAAGGATGGGATGAGAAGTGAACACATAGCCCAGAAGGGGGAGGGAGAAGGAGAGAGAGAGAGGGAGGGAGGCAGAGAGAGAGAGAGAGAGGGCGCCAGGTGCCCCCAAGTCCGAGGAAGCGCCTTTCGGGGGCGCAGAGAGGGTCTCGCACCCCGCGGCGGCACCTGCCTCCCGGCTGCCGGGCTCGCGTTCCTACCTGTAAGAGACCTGCTTCCGGAAAGTTAAGTTCCGCAGCTTCTCCTCCAGAGCCTCGTCCTTCTCTTTCGGGCCGGCGGCCCCGGGCTCTTCCAGGGCAGCGGCCCCAGCCGCCGCCGCTGCCCCCGCGCCCCTCGGGTCCGCACCGCCCTCGGCGCCCAGGCAGCAGCTCCCGGCGCCGCTTCCGCTGCTGCTGCTGCCGCCCGTTGCCCCCTTCTCCTCTGCCGCCGAGGAGCTGGGGTTCATGGCGACCGCTCCGGCGGCCGCGGAGGGAGCCGAGGCGGCGCCGCTGCAGAAGCCGGACAGACGAACAGCGCTGACGGCGGCCGCCACCGCCGGAGAGCGAACAGGTCTGCGCGCCGCTGGCAGGGGCGGCAAATGGCAGCCCCTTCCCGCAGCATCCATCCGCGGCGGCCCCGCACCGGGGCATTGTGGGAAACTCCGTGCCTCCACTCCCCCTCCCCGACCAATCAGAAGCCACCTCCCTCCGCCTGCCCCTCCCTCCCCGCTGCAAACCCGCGCCCTCCCGCCCCCCTGGCCTTTTCCTAAATCGGGGGCACCGGCCAGGGCCGAACCTGAACTCTGTCCTGAAGCGTCGGGTCGCCGGAGAGATAGACAGAGGGCAGGTGATGAGGAGGCGCTGGGCTGGGGGCGCGCGGACACTGGCAGCAAGAGAGGAGAGCTCCGGAGGGAAATTCGGAGGACAGCGTGCCGCACCCCGGTTAAGACACGAGGAAGCGGAGACCGGGAAGGGAGAGGTGCCCTGCCCAGGCAGCCGGCCCGGGAGCGGTAGCGCCCACCTTCGTCCCCGTCCCCTGATGCCTGAAGTCCAGGGCGGCATTCTCCCCACCGCCGCTACCCGACCGTGCAGAGCCGGAGCCTGGCAGAAGCCTCCCTACGTGGGAAACCTCGGGGGGAATGCAGCGGGCGCGTGGTCGGGGCGAACCTGGGAGAGAATTCGTGAGCAGGGTAAATTAAGGGATGAGGAGGAGGTCCAGTTTAAGATGCAGGCGAAGCGCCTACCTCGTCTCGAAGGGCGAGGTCTGGGACCCTTTCATCCCTGAATCCCCCAGCCCAGAGCCTTCCTTACACATAGAAAGATCTTCCTAAACAGCTGTTCATAGATTGAATCGGATCACAGGCCCCTCAGAGAAGCAGAAAGACTGAGAGAATCCAGGAGGCAAAGTGAGGACGTGAGCGCTGGGCGCTGCCGCGGCAGAGCGGAAAGGAAAGGAAGGGCCCGCTCGAGGAGGGGCTTCCAACCTCTGCGGACCCTGCTGCCGACACAAAGCCAAGCTTGCCGTCTCTGCAGATTTAATTGTCCACCGGTCTCTTGTTTTTGTTTCTAAGGTTACTGAAAACTCTATGAGGTTTGAATGCTGTGCAACAAAGTGTGTGAGACAGTTTTCCAAATTAGGAATTTTCACGCAAGAATCACTGCTGTCAACAAACACGAGAAAGATTTATACTGAAGGCTAAGTGTAGTAACCAAAATCCATGCGTATTCAATACATGGACAGGCAATGAGAGAACCAGACCAGGGAAGAATTTCAGGTCGGTGTTGCTGACCCCAAACAAGTCGCTTGATTTCCCCCCCCCCCCCGCCCTTTATTTTCTCACGACTAGAATTAGGAGATTGAATAAGATACCTCAGAGCTCTCTCAACTCCCTCATTCTGTAATTTGCTGCATGTGTACATTATAATAAGCCAAAGGGTCAGGGCATTTCCAGAGTGGAGTGAGGAAAGGTAATAGTAATAAAAGTAATTTTAAAAAAAGCTAGTGGTTATTAAGCCCTGGTTTTTACATGACGGATGTTGTGCTAAGCACTTTGCATGCCTATCTCTGTGCTTTTTACTCTACCCCTCAAACGTATGCTCCCCGTTGCTCAGGCTTATGCAACTAGAAATTGGCAGAACCAGGTATTACACCCAGGGTGCCTGATTATAGGTCTCTGCCCCTCACCCCTCAGCCCCCCGCCACCCCCCATGCAGCGTGCTCCATTTTCAGAGGAGAATGGGCATATTAGGTGCTTCAACAGTCATGGTAAATGAGATCTGTGACGACCTAGTGTATCATGACACCAAGGAAATGTCATCTTACCTGAATTACTAGGCAGCTTCCTAACTCCTCCTTCCTGCTGGACAGCTCTCCGTACCCTCCTCCAATCAATTCTCTAGCTCAACCCCCCAGAGACTTCTGATATGTTTTCCTCTACCTAAAAGTCTTCCAATGACATCATATTGTCGTTAGGGCAAAGTTCAATTAACCCCTTCACTGATTTTCAAGGCCACATGAGTGGGTGGTGTGCCAGCCCTGCCCACTTCCCCTCCACCCTGTCCTGATAGTGTCACTCTGAACTGGACTGTGTACCAGTCCCAGATGCTCTCTGCTCTCTCTGCTCCCATCTTTGCATGCATGGGTCCACTGCCTCCTTTTCTGAGTTCCTCCCATCCCTAATATTAGCCTAGCTAACTACATGGAAACGACCTAAATGTCCATCAACAGATGAAGGGATCAAGAAGATGTGGTATATTTATACAACGGAATACTACTCGGCCATAAAAAAGAATGAAATATTGTAATGCCATTTGCAGCAACATGGATGCAACTAGAGATTATCATACTAAGTGAAGTAAGTCAGAAAGAGAAAGACAAATACCATGTGATACCACTTATATGCGGAATCTAAAATATGGCACAAGTGAACCTATCTACAAAACAGAAACAGACTCACAGACATAGAGAACAGATTTGTGGTTGCCAGGGGGAGGGAGGTGGGGGAGGGAAGGACTGGGAATGTGGGATTAGCAGATGCAAGCTATTATATATAGGATGGATAAACAACAAGGTCCTACTGTTTAGCACAGAGAACTATATTCAATATCTGGTGATAAACCATAATGGAAAAAAATATTTTAAAAAAGAATGTCTATACGTGTATAACTGAGTCACTTTGCTGTACAGCAGAGATTGGTACAACATTGTAAATCAACTATACTTCAATAAAAAATTAAATTAAAAATTAAAATAAATTCAATTTTAAACTATAATATGATGCCATTTTTTAGAATAAACAATTTGAAAATAGATGGTATTGGCTGAGGAGGCAGGAAAACCAACACTTTCTCAAATTGTTGGTAGAGTTTGGTATAGTCTCTGATGGGAAATTTGGAGAGATCCACCAATATTTGAAATGCCAACCTAACTGACTTAGCAATTATGCTTCTAGGAATCTGTTCTCTGATATCCTTGAAAGTGTACACTAAAAATTTAAGACTAAAAACAATGTAAATGTTTGTTAATATAGGACTAATTACTTAAATTATCATTCACCTGAATAATGGAATTCTCTGCAGTCATTAAGAGGAATAAGGCAAACTGATAAGGTATTGATATAAAACCATCTCAAAAATATAACTTAAAAAAACACCGGGTTCATTGTACTTAGTATGCTACCATTTACAGAAAAAGAGAGGATAGCTACAAACATAATATTTCAGGAAAGATACATAAGAAAACAGTGATAATCAGTCAGAGTTGAGTGGCCTTAGCTAGAATCTTGAGTTTTGCCTGATTAAATAAATATATACCAACAGGAGACAGAATGTCTTCCAGGCTAACAGGAAAGCCAGATGGACCAATCAGGTGTGTATTTGCATGTTTAAAGAGTGTATGAACACAGCCACTATGGAGAACAGTATGGAGGTTCCTTAAAAAACTACAAATAGAACTACCATATGACCCAGCAATCCCACTACTGGGCATACACCCTGAGAAAACCATAATTCAAAAAGAGTCATGTACCACAATGTTCATTGCAGCACTATTTACAATAGCCAGGACATGGAAGCAACCTAAGTGTCCATCAACAGATGAATGGATAAAGAAGATGTGGCACATACATACAATGGAATATTACTCAGCCAGAAAAGGAAACAAAATTGAGTTATTTGTAGTGAGGTGGATGGACCTAGAATCTGTCACACAGAGTAAAGTAAGTCAGAAAGAGAAAAACAAATACCATATGCTAACACATATATATGGAGTCTAAAAAAAAAGGTTATGAAGAACCTAGGGGCAGGACAGGAATAAAGACGCAGAAGTAGAGAATGGACTTGAGGACACGGGGAGGGGGAAGGGTAAGCTGGGATGAAGTGAGAGAGTGGCATTGACATATATAAATACCAAATGTAAAATAGATAGCTAGTGGGAAGCAGCCGCATAGCACAGGGAGATGAGCTCAGTGCTTTATTACCACCTAGAGGGGTGGGATAGGGAGGGTGGGAGGGAGACGCAAGAGGGAGGAGATATGGGGATATATGTATATGTATAGCTGATTCACTTTGTCATAAAGCAGAAACTAACACACCATTGTAAAGCAATTATACTCCAATAAAGATGTTAAAAAAAAAAGTCTATCAACAAAAATGCGCCGCTACACAAAGGAAAATAAGGTTAAAAAAAAAGATCACTGAACATGCACTCGATTTTAAGACAGAGAGAAAGAAAGAAACTTACACCAGAGAAGCCCTAATAGTTCCAGCATAAGACAAATGAATTCTTGTTGTGGGGTGGCCTTCTGAGAAGTTACTTAAAATATCAGTTATCCTTTTAGACAATTTATTTTCCTTCTTGTTTTTCAGTGGTCACTAAGCAACCTTGTAATATTCATTCAACTTCTTAGTTACGTTGACTCTAAAAAGTGGAATCCTTGGGCATAGGTCAAAACCACTCCAATCACAGGAAAAGAAATGGACGTTCAGGTTTAAAAATATATCATGTATGATTTGGAGGAACGTAAGTACATACACAAGAAAATGAGCTTCTCTGGGTATACTGAAATACGCTGCTTCTCATCTCAGACCTCCCCTGGAAAAACTCTCCATCACCGGGTCCAAAGCCATGCCCCACTAGTGGGCTCCTTACCTTATCTTCCTATTATTAATTACTGTTCATTCTAACATAGGTATCAGCGCAGTCTTACATACCAAACTTGAGTCTCCCAAATTCTAGGCCTGATCAAAACAGCCTCAAGCAGGAAATTTTAAAGAAAGAAAAACAATTTTTTTTAGAGTTTAGATTAGCCAGCAAGACAAGTAATAAAGAGAACATCATGTCTAACATTTTAAAAATGTATGTAGTGATTAAGAATTTTCAGGAAATAATACAGAATCATTTATTATTTTAGAAAGCAAGTCACACACATAAACCACACAAAACACACATATACCACATACACACACACACACACATACCATTTAGGGTCTAAGTTATTTAAAGACCAATCTAAGGTTAATAGAGCTTTGGAAAATATTGTCAGTAAAGGAAAAAATTAAAGGAAGTTTCCAGGTTGGAGCTGACGTGTGTAAGCTTATTCCTGCCTACCACCTTTATACTTTCTACTTTTGCTGCCTGGAATGCTCTACCTCAAAGATTCCCAAACTTTCTCAGTTTACAGAACACTTACCATCTCAGTAATTATTTTTCCTGGAACCTCTAGACCAAAAGAAGAACCGAACATTTAGGTTTATTAGGTAGTTAAGTGCTAACGATTGAATAACCATTTTATGCCTCGACGACATTCTTTGCTGTTTAAAAAATTGATACATATACATTGAAAGGAAAAAGGTAATGTTTGTATTTCATCCTTAAATAGCCCCAATTATTTACTAATGAGATAGTAATGGGCATGATACAACTTCTCAAACCTTGGAATCATAATAGATACCACTTTGCTTTTTATCAGAGCAACCACTGAACCCCCAGCTCTGCCTAGATAATAATGTCAGTGAAAATAATGTAGCATGATCCGGTGTGGAAATTGTCAACTAGCTACAGTAGTTTGCATGGTGTCTAACAGAGGTTGAGTATCACTGTTTGCCCTGAAATTTTTAAATATCCTTCAATGCCCCTGTGAATTCACTGCAGAGACCTGAGCTCCTCCATGGCGTTCAGAAACCATGGCTCTACCCCAATATTTTTACATGATGTTTGTTTTTGCACGGGTTCCCTAGAAAACACATTCTTAGGCAAAGCGTACAAGCCAAGGCTTTACGGAGAATTGTAGTCCCAGGACATTATGAAGGGAAAAGAGAAGTAAGGCAGAAAAAGAGGGTGAGTATGAGATGGCTGCATCCTCACAAATAAACATACCTGGTTGCTTGGTCACCAGAACTTCGTCCAGACAGAACTTACATCATCACTGTATCTGGGAACATTCTGTCTGCAAGAAGAAGGGGCATTTCTCTGCCAGTTTCTTTCTGTCTCCTGACTCCTGTCTCTCATTGGTTGAAGTTTGTCCCTTAGGGAATTGACTCACTCTCCCTTCCAGGTTATGTTCCTGGGGAACCCAGCATCCTGCCACACAGCTGGAGTTCTTAGTCCTTTCTGGAAGTGATGGGAGGAAACTCTAAAACTAGAGACCGGTTGAGTCTGAGCATCGAGTTGTTGAGCTTCCTGCCACTCCCTGAGTCCAGCCCTTCTTGGGGGAGGCTGAGACAGCTGGAAGAGGTAGGATATCAGGCAACGTCAATGTCAATGGTGGAGGCTTTCCATTAAGCAGAAAAGAAACAATAGGTTGGGGGGACAGGAGGGGCCAATCAGTCTGGAGACACACATAAACTGGGTCCTGGACACTCTGCTTCTTCTCATCGTTCAGGTCTTACCTCTCATGTCACATTTTCAAAGAAGCCTCCCTGACACTCCCTAAAATGCCCTTCTTAGCCATAGCTGACACAAAACTGTGTGTTTTTTTCTTAAATTCATAGCACTTCCCACTGTCTAAATTGTACTATTTACTTCTTTGTTTTCTCCACTTAGAACGTGAGCTCTATCTTAGCTAATGTCTTCAACAAAACTACAAGACATACAGTAGGTACATTAAAAATGTTTATTGAATGAATGAATAAATGTTATCTAACATTCATGGGCCTAGAAAGAGAATCAGAGGGCCAGTCAGGAAGGTGCTGGGATTGTAAATTTACTAGGCAATAAGGAAAGGAGAGATCTGTACGAGGACTGTGTGTTAAAAAACCCAAGATTCCCAGGCTTACACCGTTGCATACAAAATATGAAGCTGCCATACAAAGTATGGATACCTGTTGAAATAGAATGGAGAACAATCTTTTATGTTCTATTGATAGGAATTAATAGGAACTTATTAGCATGGGCAGTCTCTAAGCTAGATTTAAATTAAAATAGAGCTATTATTTCTCCAGGATGAAAGGGGTCTTAAACTCATCCAATCCAGCCTCCCATCCACGCACAGTACTCCCACAGCATCACTTCACATGATCCTTTTCAGCCTTGAACAACTGCAGTTATGGGGAGTCACTACTTTCTAAGACAAGTCAGTCATTTTCAGCAGGGTATGTCATTTTCAACAGGGTATGTCATAAATTTCTTCTCAGTTTTCGTTATTATTCCTTACTCTGTTTGTGCACCCAGAAGAAATAACATAATTTACAATGTTCTTGTACTCGAGCAGCTGGCTTGGGGGCCAAATTGAAGGAATTAACATTTATTTTCATTAAATTTCCCCTTGCTGTGTTCTGACCATCATTCACCCATCCAAGAGTCTTGGGGATCTGAAGTATGTCATTCATTGCATTCACAATCCCTCCTGATTCTCTATCAAGAGCAGATCTGATCTGCAATATACTGTGACGTTGCCGTAAACTTCCTGAAAAAGGATAAGGTCAGAAACAGAATGAATGGTGTACCCCTAGAAACCTCGATCCAGGCTGATAGTCATTGGTTTTACAGGCAACCACTAAACAGTGATATATACTGTTGTAGGCACTAGCAATTCATCAGGGAAAAACTAAAGACCTCTCTCTTTCTGCTCTTTTGGTGCTAAACATTCTAGTGGTCTATTAATCAATAACTTTTGTGAATAGTTATTAAAATCCAAATTAAAACATTGAGCTGAACTTTTATCTGCATTTCTCTATTTGTGGACAAATTTCAATTGAGGGACTATGGGCAATACTCTATTTCTATTACATTTCCCCAAAGTATCAGACAAGAAACCCTATCAGAGAAAATGAGGCTAATCTAATGTGACTTTTTAATTAACCCACCCTAATTTCCAAAAATCATATCCTTCCTTTTTCAACATATACGAACACTTCTTCAGCCTCTCCTATGGAAGCAGTATGCTAATGCTGAGGATTCAAAGATGGATACAATTCAGTAAATTTCCTGAAAGGGTTTACTATTTAATTGTAATAAATGAAAACCATTTCCTTTCTTTTTTAGTGAAAGTGATGAAAGCCATGTGGCAGACCCCAAAGCCTTTTTATTCAAAATCTTTCATGTCCCCTTTCTCCCTCATCTTCCTAGACTACAGAGATATACAAATAAAATACTCCTTCCCAAACTGCCCTGCAGTGAAGTGTGACTATGTGACCTGGTTCTGAACAATGAGATTAAATCCAAAATAACCAGATGAGGTTTCTGGGAGAATGTTTTACTAGTACAGAAAGATAATTTGCCCTTTCAGTCCTTTGCCCATCTTCCTTCTTCAATTCAGTGCCTAGATGTATAATAGACATTTTACAACCATGAAGATGCAAATCATTTACTAAGAATGGAAAAGTCAGTTGTAACGCGCATTGGTCCCTAATGACTTCCTTGAGGAGTTGCTAGCCCAAGACAGTTCATCTATTACTAGACTTTTTATTATAAAAGAAAATTAAACTCTTATCTGTTTAAGCCACTGTTGACTGGATTTTTTATTTGCTTGCAGCTAAATGCATTTCTAACTTTCAGTTGGCACAAATGAATTCAGGAAAAAAATCAATATATTGGTTGAAATATTCATAATAACCTAAATCAAACAGGGTAGTTCAGTGAGAGCCCCCTCCCCAATTGTATTTTGTGAATAATTTCCAAAGTTAACTATGAAGTTAATAATATTACTCTTTAATCAAATCATTCCAATTCTAAAATGTATCTTAAGTAAAAATCCCAAGTAAGAAGAAGTAAGGAAAGGAAAATATTTGTTGTAGAATGATTTATAATGATGAGGAAGTGATCTAACAGATAAACAATAGGAAAATAAAATTTTCAATGTCCATTGAAGGACTATTATGCAGATCCCCCAAATAATAGTTATGGATCCATGCAAATTTGTCATACAAATTGCTGATGATGTACTAAATGAAAACACTGCGATATGAAGTTGAATAACAACATTATTGAAACTATATAAAATATGGGTAGATAAGGCAGAAAAGGAATGCACAAGTAGAAAAATAATTGGTTTTGAGATGACTCAATTTTTTCAAAATTATTTATACTGTTATAATTTTATACTTATAATTATAAGACATTTTAGATGATAAATATTATTTTATTAAATACCATGTTCTTTCAAAAATATCTTTTTGTATTCCTACCAGAGACAGAGGTATCATAAACTTTTGGTTTAGAATCACTGTAAATTTAAATAGATATTTAATTTAAATAAATGTCATAAAACAGTTTAACTCAGAAAACAGATGAATTTTTGTAATATTAGGAAAGTTCATTAAGATTAGAATGGTTACTCTCAAGAATGAACATGAAATGTAGAGTCAAATGACTTAAACAAATTTTGTTTTCATTTCCCTTGCATGTCATGGACAACAAAATTATCTTAATGATTAAGATTGTTTGTTTTCATTTCCCTTGCATGTCATGGACAACAAAATTATCTTAATGATTAAGATTGTCTTTTGCACAACTAAAAATGGCAATAATACGATGTCAGAGCTGGGAGGAATTTAGGAGATTGTCTGTCCCCACCTTTCATTTCAGAAATGAAGAAACACCTAGAGAAGTTAAGTGACTCACCAAAGTTCACATAGCTAGTCAGTGGAGAACAAGGATAGTGTTCAGGTCTTCTTTAATGTTATTCATTCCCCACAATAAACATTTATTCATTAAATAAGCATCTATTAAGTAGTCACTCTGTACTGCTATACTGGACAGTGTGCTAGGAACTGTTTTCAAAGATAAGTTGGGGATAATATGCTACTCTGTGAGGATCAGAGTTTTGTGGGGTGAACAACAGGATAATAATTATAAGCAATATTGACATAAGTGCTTTATGTTCTACTAGATTCCAAATGTCTTGGAGTATGATCTTGGAGGACCTAACAGATGATGTCTGAGGAGCTCAGGGAAGAAGAGACTTTTGCCTTACTTCTGAAGATTTGAGTGGAATTTCACCGTCCAGAAATAGTACATTGCAAAAGTGCAGAATAATAAAAAGAACCAGGTGTGCTGAAAAATGCCAAATACTTTGATATGGCATAGACTTGGAATGCAGGAGCAAGGGAGAAGTGGAGGTAGATGAGGCTGGGGGGTAAGTTACAGACACTTTGAGAAATCCTTCTATTCTCTGAGGATTTTGAACTTTGTGGAATAAGCAAATAAAAAGTGCAGATTATTCCTAGGTAGGAAAAATAGTATATTTAGATTTGTTTTAGAAATCTATAGAGGTGTGAAGGACAAAACTGAACAGGAAGAGGCAGAAAGACAAGTTATGAGGTTATCGAAACAGTTTGTGCAAGAAATACTAAAGGCTTGAACTAAGGCAGTGGCAGTGGTCTAGAAAGAGGAATAAATATCTGAGAGATATTACTGAGATAGAACCAAAAGTATTTAACAAATTAATTATAGATATTGAGGGAAATGGTAGAATCAAAGCTGAAACAAACAAATAGTTCTAGAAATTTTAGGCAAATTCTCATAACACAAAGAACCTAATGGAATTTAACATGGTCTTATCTATATGTCATAAATTGTTGCTCAAGACTTCCATATCTAGTATATCAAATTCCTGCTAATCAGACATAAGTTATGCAAGGGAGAGGTTAAATCAAGAATACTTGTTATATTTACCAAGACTGAATTATGAAGAAATAGAAAATCTGAACAGACCAGACCTATAACTAGTAATGAGATGCATTGGTAATCAAAATACTCTCAGCAAAGAAAAGACCAGGACCAGAGGGCTTCACTGGTGAATTCTATCAAACATTTAAAGAAGAATTAATACCAATTCTCCTCAAATACTTCCAAAAAATTGAAGAGGAGAGTACCCTTCCAAATTCATTCTATAGGGCCAGCATTACCCTGAGTCAAAGTCAGACAAAGATACTATAAGAAAGTTATAGGCCAATATCCCTGATGAGTATTGATGCAAAAATCCTCAACAAAATACTAGGAAACAGAATTCAGCAACACATTAAAAGAATTATACTCCATGACCAAGTGGGATTTATTCCTGGAATGTAAGGATGGTTCAACGTATGAAAATCAATGTAATACATCACATGAACAGTATGAAAGGGGAAAATGTGATTACCTCAATTGGCATAGAAAAGGTATCTTATAAAATTGAACACCTTTTGGTGATTTAAAAAAAACACTCAAGAAACTAGAGATAGAAGGAAACCTCAACATGACAAAGCTCACATATTAAAACAAATAAACAAACAAAAAACCAAAGCTAACATAATACTCAGTGACAAAAGACTAAAAGTTTTTTTCTTTACAATCAGGAAAAAGACAAGGATGCCTGCTTTTGCCACTTGTATTCCACATGGCACTGGAAATTCCAGCCAGAGCAGTTAGGCAAGAAAAAGAAGTAAAAGGTGTCCAAATTGAAAAGGAAGAAGTAAAATTATCTCTGTTTGCATACAACATGATCTTATGTGTAGAAAATCCAGAAGATTCCACATACAAAAAAAAATTGTTAGAATGAATCAATCAATTCAGCAAAGTTTCAGGATAAAAATTCAACATGCAAAAATCAGTTGCATTTCTACACACCAGCAATGAACAATCAGAAAATAAAAGAAAACAATTTTATTTACAATAGCATCAAAAAGCATAAAATACTTAGGAATAAATTTAACCAAGGAGGCGAAAGACTTATACACTGAAAACTACACAATGTTGTTGAAGGAAATTAAAGAAGACACAAATAAATGGAAAGACATCTTGTGTTCACAAATTGGAAGACTTAATATTGTTAAGATGTCAATACTACCAAAAGCAATCTACAGATTTAATGCAATCCCTATCAAAATTCCAGGGACACTTTTTTCAGAAATAGAAAAATTTACCTTAAAATGTACTGTGGAATTTCAAAGAACCCTGAATAGCCAAGACAAGTTTGCAAAAGAAAACAAAGTTGGAGGTCTCACACTTCCTGATTTCAAGTTCCTTACAAAGCTATAGTAACCAAAAGAGTGTAGTACTGGCATAAAGGCAGACATATAACACAGTGGAACAGAAAAAAATGCTCAGAAGTAGACCTTCACATATATGAGCAAATGATTTTCAACAAGGCTGCTAATATCATTCAATGGATAAAGGATAATCTCTTCAACAAAGGTCATTGGAAAAACTGTCTATCCACATGCAAAAGAATGAATTTGAACTTGCTTAGTCAGCCCTAGTTGTTGTAACAAAATAGCATAGGCTTGGTGGATTAAATAACAGACATTTATTTCTAACAGTTCTAGAGGCTGGGAAGTCCAAGATCAAGGTATCAGCAATTCGGTTCTTGGTGACAGCCCTCTTCCTGGTTTGTAAACATCCTCCTTCTGCCTGTATTCTTACATGGCAGAGAGAGGGAGCTCTGATGTCTCTTCCTCTTCTTATAAGAACACTAATCTCATCATGGAGGTTCCACCCTCATGACCTCATATAAAACTAATTACCTCCCAAAGGCCCCACCTTCTACACTGGTGGTTAGGGTTTCAATATATGAATTTTGGGAGGACACAAACATTCAATCCATAATACTTACACTTATAGAAAAATTAACTAAAAATGGTTCAAAGACCAAAAATGTAAGAAAGACCTAAAACTATAAAACTCGTAGAAAGAAACACAGGGGAAAAGTTTCATACCTTTGGATTTGGCAAATATGCCCTAGATATGACACCAAAAGCACAGGTAACAAAGTAAAAATAAACAAATTGGACTATATCAAAATTTAAAACTTCTGTATATCAAAGGACAGAATCAGCAAAGTGAAAAGGCAACCTATAGAATAAGAGAAAATATTCGCAAATCATATATCTGATAAGGGGCTAATATCCAGCATATATAAAGAACTTATACAACTCAACAACAAAACAACAAATAACTTGATTAAAAAATGGGCAAAGGACCTAAATGAACATTTCTCCAAAGATGATATACAAATGGCCAACTAGCATATAAAAAGATGCTCACTATCACTAATCATTAGAGGAATGCAAATCAAAACCACAATGAGATTTCATCTCATATGCATTAGAATGGCTACTATTAAAAAAATTTTTTTAAACCCAGAAAATTACAAGCTGTTGGTAAGAATATGGAAACATTAGAACCCTTGTCCACTGTTGGCGGGAAAGTGAAATAGTATAGTCACTATGGAAAATACTGCAGCAATTCCTCAAAAAATTAAAAATAAAATTATAATATGACCCAGCAATTCCACTGCTGGGTATATATCCAAAAAGAATTGAGAGCAGGATCTCAAAGAGATATTTACACACCCACATTCATAGCAGCACTATTCACAATAGCCAAGAGATGAAAGTAACCCAAGTGGATGAATAGAAAAACAAAATATGGTCTATACATACAATGGAATATTATTCATCCTTAAAAAGGAAGGAAATCCTGATATATGCTACAACATAAATGAACCTTAAGGCCATTATGTTAAATGAAATAAGGCAGTCACTAAAAGACAAATACTGTATGATTCCACTTACTCGAGATACCCAGAATAGTCAAATTCACAGAAACAGAAAATAGAATGGTGGTTGCCAGGGGCCAGGAGGAGGGGGAAATGAGGAGTTATCTGAATGTTAATGAATACAGAGTTATAGTTTTGCAAGATGAAAAAGTTCTGGAGATTCACTGCACAGCAATGTAAATATACTTAACACTACTGAAACATATGAATGATTAAGATGGTAAATTTTATGTTATTCTTTTTTACCACAATAAAAAATTTTTTAAAAACTGCTTGTGGAAATCCTCTGAAACAAGGGGTTAAAAACCATGTTTGAGGAAAAAAAAATTAATTAAAATAAAAAATTAAAATAAATTTATGCTGAGACCACAAATTATTAAATCTGTCTTTGACTTTACGTCTCAGACCTTGAGCAAGGAACATACATTCTCCTAAGAAGATGAGTTCAAATGAGTAGGAGTCAGGCAGGGGCAACTGCAAAGCAAGGGAAGAAATAACTTCTTGATGGAGCTTCTCCACTAAGATGCCATCCCTGTTCCAGATTTCAGGACGTTGGAGCTTGCTCTTTCCTCTTCATTCATCAAAGATAATGAAGAATTACAGGGTGGAATTACTTGCCAAAGAGCTTTCCATTTTCCGACTGCCTCCCTCAGATGATGCTGATTGGAATGAGAAAAGTTCCCTGAGGACAAATGCTCGTGCTCTTAGGACGAGAGTTTGCTTGCAGCAAAAACAGAATGCTCAGAGGTCTGGTTTTGTTATTATTCACAGTCCCTTGGGCGAGCCAAGCACAGTCAGCAATACTCATCCAGGCCAATCCACCATTAGGGAGCTGCACGTGAGAACATGGGCATTTCCCCTTTTCTTTCAAGCGAGTCAGGTCTTTAATTGGATTGCGGTAAGGTAACCTTCCTTGTCCAGCACTGCTATCCAAGGGGTGTGAAAGCAGCTCGTGTTACATTTCTTTGAACTCCTATTTGACTCATAGTTTATACTACTGTTTCTCAGTCTTCCCTCATATACTGAACTCTCTTAAAGGAAAAAAGATTCTTATAGACTCCCGCAGATTCATTTAAATTCTTTCTATTATAATTTTAATTATGTTTGGCAAAACAAGGCAAAAGTCTTTATATTAGTTATAAAGACCCCCCAAAAATTTCAATACAAAAGCACACAACCCAGATATTCAAAATCACAATATTTATGTGTGATGAATAGCACTGTTTTTCTCAAACTGAATCACCACTTTCAACAGGAATATGGTCGTGTTTGCTCCAGAGCAGGCTCCTGAGATGGGTGCTTTGTGACTACTCAGCTCTCTGGTCATATTTCTACACTGAAATTACTATTAAGCCTTTGCTCATACAGCCCATTCTGATGCCACTTGGCCTTACTTAGCACAAAGGCATCATATACATAATAATTCCACCTCTATTCTTTACTCATTAGCCCACAGTCACAAAACAGTGCTACTTGGTGATCGGTGTAAATGGGGCTCCTGAAATTACAGGTCATTTAGTAATGAGAGGTAATCCAAGTCACGCAGAATTGACATACACTAATTTTTTAGACAACCATATAAATTAAAACAAAATAATTAACTTTGAAGATAAATGACAGAAGATTTAGTTTCTTGGAATCAGCTGAGGAACATTATAGTACACTTCCCTTAGCATCTACTTAATACTTAAAGTATTTCATTGTCTCCTATGTATCTCCACCAACTTAAAGTGACAGCAACTTAAAGGCAATAAGTTCAATGGTTCTATGGCTTCTCCTACAGAACCCAATAAAACTATGCCCATTGCCACAAATTATAATTGACCAGCTATTGCGTCAGAGGCTGCTGAACTGATTGATTAAGGTTTCCTGAATGTTTACTCCTTTGGAGTCTGTACCAGTCAATTTATTTTTTCCAGTTTTATTGAGATACAATTGACATAAAACATTGCCTAAGTTTAAGGTTTACAATAGGTACCAATTTATTGAGTTAAAGAAGATAGTATTACTGGGACCAGGAAATGCATTCAGTCCATGTGTAGGCCATTTTGAGACATGAAGAGAAGTTCCTCTGGCTCACCATGGATAGCGTTCCATTGACCGCCTGCATTCAGACCATACCACCTGAGCATTCAAACTTGTTGGCTTCCTTTCAGTTGGAAAATGGGAACTGGACAAGAATGACAACTATGAAAACCTATACCAAACCTTCTATTGTCAAAGTCCTTTGCAGAAGGACTTTGTAGTGGAAAGGATGCTGGGTGAGAAAGCCAGAGCCCTGCTTGCTCTATCTTTATCACAAGTAGTTGTGTGACCTCAGGCAAGTCACCTAACTCCTCTAATATTTAGTTATCTTATTTACAAAATGAAAGAGTTGAAATAGAAATTCTCTAAGATTCTTTCTCACTCCAACAATATAATAACTATGAATGAGGGGGAAACGGGAGAGTTGAGGTAGGCTGCCACCTTATCCTATATTTTGCTGTCCTAGAGCAGCCTGAATAATGCCCTTACTACTGAATTGTTTCATTTTTCTCTCCCGTCTCTCTCTTTCTCTATCTTTCCCTTCCTTCCTTCCCTTCCAGATGGTGATCAGCCTCAGGGAAGAAAGAGGAATGGCAACAAGAACACTTTCAAAGGGTATAACCGCAGACCATCTTAAACATACGCATGTGTTCCCCTTCTCTCAGGAATAGATATGGCTCTTTTGATGTTTTTCTGTCTCCGAAAGTAATTTCATGCGAATTTGCCAATCTGAATGTTGAACGTTTTCCAAAACATCACTTCATCAAAGCTAATGGGTAACTGTGTCTGGTAGTCAAGAGCTCATTGATGTGTTTCCTGTTCCATTACTCAATAAGCATTAAATAACAACAACAGAAACACTACTATTAAAACCACTCTGGAAGAGTTCTTTGAGATGGGAGGAAGTAGGAAGGAAGAGGAGAAAACACATTATGCAGAAAGTTGTAACTCATACAAAAGGAGATGCGTTTGTTCCCTACAGCCCAAAAGGACTTTGTGATTTGCTTTGAGTGTTACTCTGGCAGGTGATGAGGTGGACACTTCTTCCCTCCCGTAGGGATGTGTAATCACACTGAACACACTAGCTCCACCGTGCTGGTTAAATTGACGTTACTCTAAGAGAAGATATGGTGAGATTTAAGAGAGTTCAGAAGCAAGTAATGAAGACTACTAAAAAAAATGGGGGAAATGAAATGAATTGGACATGTTTTATGAGTTTGAAAAGGGTGAAGCTAATGGCTAACTCACCTACTATCTTGTGGGAATGTTGGTATGGCTGTCAGGGGACAAAGCTAAAGAAAACAAACTTTCTGTGTCCCTCTAATAAATTTTTAAATTCAGAATTTCTTTTGATTCCAAAACCTCTAATTTGTTCTTTAAGCAAATAACCTTAATAGCCCTCATTATATTTTTAATTAACATTGTCTTCAGTTCTTCCATACAAAGAACCTAATCTGATGATTCAGCCTGAAGTCACCTTCTCGAACATCTCTATCTCCTTCAATGGCTAGTGATAAATGGCTGGTGATGTTTCTTTGCCTACTTGTGCCAGCCAGCCTGTGGTGTCCTTAACACCAGTGTAGTCAGGCTGTTGGGCCTCTTAGGTAGAAGTAGTCAAGAAGTGAAAGGTAAGGAGGGTATCATTTCTCCCTCCAGGAGGCCTGCAGCAAAAAGGCTGGTCAAGAAGGGAGTACCACGAGAACCCCTCTGGTGCAGAGGGACTCTGCCAGAGTAAGTAGGAACAGGCAGCCTCTCTCCCAGCCAGCTCCAGAATGGTCCACTGGCTCAGCCAGTTGGTTACCCAAGGCAGCTAAGCAGACGACAGGCCTCCTTTGCAGCTTTCTGGTGTAGGGACCATCCTGTCTGGTATAGTTATCTGAGCTGTCTACCAGCTTCCTAATTTGGGGGATGGTCCTATATGGACTGTCTACCAAGTTCCAATGTTTGGCCCCAGTTACTTTAGCAGCTTTACCACGCAAAAAGCAGAAAGATTAGGGAGTCTGAAATCTGTACTCAAGTCATCATATTCCCCAAACCCATTCATCTAACCTAGAGCTTGAGAAAATGATGGGGAAATGTTACATGGATTTTGAGGAATTCTTGGTAGCCCTAAGTAATTTAGTGATTTCTTTCATTTTCTGTTCCACCCACAATTTCATGTACCTATTTTCATTTCCTCGTGCTTGTCTTGGCCACTTAAATTTTTCTATGCCAAAAAAAAAAAAAGAAAAGAAAACAAGAAAACCCCACAGATTCTTTCCTCCTCCCTACCTGCCTATTCTTTTGCATGTAGATAGCCATTAAGGTGGATAGGAATGTTTACAAATTTCAAAATGTGAGTATCTCAGTGGAAGCATGTAAGACATACTGATGGCTGAACTTCGCCTCAGACCAAATTACTCAAGACTCTCTTGGAATGAAGCCCAGGCATCAATACTTTGAGAAAAACTTCCTAGGCAAATCTAACATATAGTCAGGTATGAGAACCATTGATCTGGAAGCTTGGTTTCTCCTGGGCACCACAATCTGGGCAGTTCCCGTGAAGTGAATGTTGGTACCTGACAAAGTAACATAGTTCCCCAATGCTCTTGCAACGTAAACCAACGGTGTTACAGTAGTTTCCAGACGGGAGAGCTTGGGGGTGGGTAGGGCTATTAAGGAATGTTTTGTTGCAGCAGTGGCAATTCATAGAAAGTTTAAAATTACAGGTATATTTCTACTCTATGAGGAATCTCTGTCTAGAAACCTTGTATACACAATAATAATAATTATAACTAACTCTTACGTGGTGTATACTATGTCAATTATTAACATATTACTTCTGTTAACTCACTCTATATTCACAATAACCTGTAAGGTAGGTAGTATTTTTATCCCCATTTTGCACATGAAGGAACTGAAGCAGAGGCTAAGAGACTTGCCTGAGACACTAAAGTAGTGCACTGCAGAGTCAGGATTTTGAACCCTGACTGTCTGTCTCCAGGATGTCTGCCCTAAGGTGGCCAAAAAGTTCATCCGGGTTTTTCCGTCTTACAGAAAAGCCCGAATGAACTTTTTGGCCAACCCAATAACTCTACGATAGGAGTATATCTCTGGGGCCAAATCCCATTATAGAACCACTTGATTTGTCTGTGATCCCTTAAGCTGAGCTAAACATTTCCTGTTTTCCAACTCTATTTATGGGTCCTAATATTGCTGTTTGAAGACAAATCTGTTTCACATACAGGCATACTTTATTTTATTGTGCTTCACAGATATGGCGTTTTTCACAAATTGAAGGCTTGTGGAGTCAGACTCTCAGTGCTATTTTTCCAACAGCATTTGCTCACTTGGTGTCTCTGTGTCACATTTTAGAAATTCTCATATTTCAAACTTTTTCAGTATTATTATATTTGTCATGGTGATATGTCATCAGTGATCTTTGAAGTTATATTACTACTATGATTCACCGAAGGCTCAGATGATGGTTAGCATTTTCTAGCAATAAAGTATTTTTAAATTAAGGCATGGACTTTCTTTTAGACATAATGCTATTGCACTCTTAATAGTATATGGAATAGTGTAAACATAACTTTCATATGCACTGGGAAACCAAAAAGTTTGTATGACTTGCTTTATCATAATATTCACTTTATTGCTATGATCTGGAACTGAACCTACAACATCTCTGAGGTATGCCTGTAATAAAGGTCTTATATATATAGGATTACAGGATTATATATAATCTAGGATTAGGGCTGGAAAGGCCTCATAAATCAACACCATCAGTGTTGCCCCTGCATTTTATGGATGGCCAAACTGAGGGCTAGAATGTTTGAGATATTTCCAAGGCTACACAGCTCATTGACTTAACTCCTGGCAATACGGTGGACTAGCTGTCCAAAGACATTTCCCTTGGTATAGACCACCTACAGTTCTGGATAGAAGACAGATAATATTTTTTTAAATGAATGTCTGATTTATTCATTAAAATCCTTCATTAAGCTGATCCCTTGTTAACTAGAATGGATGTTTAATGAACTGTGGAGTTGGGGAACAGGAGACTAAACCTAAACAGGGTGATAAGTTGGAATGAAGACCCACACACAGCCAAAATCCCTGAAACATTGCATCTACAGTGGGAGGTCTAGAAAAAGCCCCCACCACAGAGGAAGTGGATAGGGTTGACTGCAGTGTGGATGCTTGGCGAGCAGTTAAATACGATACAGAAAGGGGAGGAGGAGAGGCAGGAAGAGGAAGAGAAGGTGGTAGAGGAGGAAGATGAGGAAGAAGAAGAAGAAAATCTCCTCGGAAAATTTCTCATCACATTGGTGTAGCTTTGGGGTCAGAATTCATGCTAATTAAATGAACACAGCTAATGATCTGAACACAAACTGGAGATTTAGTTTAAAGTAGTGCCAGGTAGGTTGGTACCTGGTAAGATAAAAGCAGATTTTCTTTGGAGGAACACAGTTTAAATCTAGGTCTCACTGCATTTCCACAGAAGAAGTTTCAAAAAAGATGAATTCACAATCAAATTTCACAAAACCCATAAAAAGGCAAGGCACCATAAGCAAGAGTCCACAGAAAAACAAACTGCAGAATCATCCTGCCAAAAATTCAGATCTGGGAACTATTAATACAGAATATAAAATAATTATGTCTAATATGTTTAAAAAACAAAAGAAGATATTGAAAGTGTGATGTAAGAACAAATGACAGTCAAAACAACTAGGCATTTTCTAAAAAACCCAATAGAGTTTCAGGAAAAAAAAAATTGAAATTAGAAATGTTGTAGACAGATTAAGCAACATGTGATAGACTCAAAGTTGAGCCATTAAGGTTCCCCTTCAAGGAAGGACTTATTCAACTGCAAGGAGTACGGTCATCAGTCTGCCTCCAGCTGTCACCTCCTTCAGAGTTTGCCTCAGATGTGGAAAGCTGCATTTGCCAAGGTCACTGGAGCAGCCTGTATCCGGTGACTAAGTGATGAAGGATACAAAGACCCTGTTGGTTCCATCCCAGTGCAGGACAGCTCTGACAGGAGATATTCACTTCTGAGCTCCCTGATGGATTAGCCAAGGATTTTTTTGGACTTCACTGCAGTTTGCTTTTTCCCTCCACCCAGTCCTTCTTCTTTCTCCTTCCTTTCACAGGTTTTGATCCTTAATAAACAGCTCATACCTCAAACTCAATTCTACCATCTGCTTCCAGAAAACACAACCTGTGGCACAGCAGATTAGACACAATTGTAAGGAGACTCATTAACTTGGAAAATAAATATGAAGTGATAGCCCACAGGAAGACAAATATGAGGGTTAAGATACTGCAGATAGAATAAGGTCTGGAACAAGAGTAGTCAGAATTCCATAGGAGTTAACAGAGGGAGAAGGGAAGAGGCAATATTTGAGAAGACAAATTTTGGCAGAGAATTTCCAAAAATTGATGAAACATACCAGTCCTCAGATTAAGGAAATACAATGAATCTCAAGTAAGATCAATAAATAAAGCACTGAGTTTATTCTTAGACAAAGAAAAGATCATAAAGCAGGCAGGAGAAAAGGCCAGATTACCTTCAGATCATCAAGAACTGATTTCTCAACAGCAAGGTAGGAACCCTAAAGACAGTGGAATCAAAATATTGAGAGAATAACTGTCAATCTAAAAGTGTCAAAGAGGGACTTCCCTGGTGGTCCAGTGGGTAGGACTTTGTGCTCCCAATGCAGGAAGCCCTGGTTCGATCCCTGATCGGGGAGCTAGATCCCACATGCATGCTGCAACTAAGAGATCTCATGCCACAACTAAGAGTTTGCATGCCGCAACTAAGAAGTCCGCATGCCACAACTAAAGATCCTGCATACTGCAATGAAGATCCTGCGTGCTGCAACTAAGACCTGGCACAGCAAAAATAAATAAATATTTTTAAAAATAATTAAAAAAAATAAATGTGTCAAAGAAATGCTAATTATGTGACATGATGTAGGTGTTAGTCAACATGGTAATCATATTGCAATATATAAAGATATCAAAACAATACATTGTACACTGTAATGTTTACACAATGTTATGTGACAATTACACCTCAATTAAAATAAAATAAAATTGTATACCCAGCAAAACTCTCTTTTAAGATTTATGAAAAATAAAAGACAATTACAGACAAATTAAATCTTAGAACAAGACCCTCATCTAACCCTTTTCCTGTATAACCCTTAGCAGGTATTTTTCAAATTCTTTCATAGCTGCCTGATCTGCAGTACCTGCCTCTCCTGCAACTTTAACATTTTTCCACATCTTATAGCTTTTTGAAATGTGTGAGCCAGCCTGCACTAGCTGAGAGGGGTTTAACATTATCCTAACCCTGGGTAATGCGACCATAAATTTCTTTGGCTTCCAGCTTCATAACAATGATGTCTACTGTGCTTTTTTTTAAATCAATTCTCATCTCATGAATCCAGAAACTTAGCTGCTCTTCCACCTGTTCCATAGCTTCATCACTCATAGATGTTATTTTAGCACTTTTTGTTTGTTTGTTTGTTTTGGCCGTACGCGGGCCTCTCGCTGTTGTGGCCTCTCCCGTTGCGGAGCACAGGCTCCGGATGCGCAGGCTCAGCGGCCATGGTTCACGGGCCCAGCCGCTCCGCGGCACGTGGGATCTTCCCGGACCGGGGCACGAACCCGTGTCCCCTGCATCGGCAGGCGGACTCTCAACCACTGCGCCACTAGGGAAGCCCACTTTATCACTTTTCCAAGTAGACTCGTGTCCAGGTCAGGATTTCCTCTTCCTTTTTCTAAATGTACTGCATTGTTGATTTATTAGCATTGACCTTATAGCCAACAGCACTGTAACTCATGACTGAATGAACCTTCTCTAACACATACTTTCTCCATAAGGCAAATCACAGCTTTTTTTGCACTTAGTAACACAGACAGAATTTCAGCACTATGCTTGGGGGCCATTTTAAACAGCAAAATCACTCCAGAAAGCACAAAAATGCAGAAAACATGACACTAAATAGATCACAAAAAGGACACTTGTATACAACATGAGTGCTGAAATAAGAAGGCAGAGTGTCACCTTGTTCAACCTTCACTGGGTTCACATGCATCAGGCAACTCACATTTTTCGCTGTCCTGCACAAGTTCATGAATTATCATGAAAGTGCTGTGAGGACTGATTTCGGGGATACAAGTAAATTTTAATGAGTAGACAAACTCACAGATAAGCTCTCTGTAAAACATGAGGACCAACTGTACAACTAAAATATTGCACAAAAATTTCCTGAAAATTGGAGAACTGCTCAGAATTAAGGCATGCTGAGGTTCTTAGGTTGCTCAGGGGGAGAGTAAACATACTGATTAATTTTAAATGTTTAAGTTAAATGTTCATGAAAAGAATAAAAACATTATGTTTCAAAAGAATTAAAAGTGTGTTTTAGTTCAGTCATAACCACAAGATGTCATTTTATACCCGTCAGAATAGCAAAAATTAAAATCAGATCACATCAAGCATTGGTGAGAGTATTGGCAAACAGGAACATATATATTGCTGGTGGAAGTGTAAATTGACACAACCATTTTGATAAAGTTTGTCAATACCTAAGAAGGCTTATGATACATATTTTGAAATGCGGTACCCAGAACAGAATGGACTACTCCACACGCGAATCAATTAACTCAGGGCAGAGTGTACTCTTGCTTCCTATGACTTGGGGCAGATTCTAACTTTGCACTCACTTCACGACAGTCACACTCCAAAGTGTCAACAGAAACTTTTAGATATATTGCCAAGCCAGAGCTTCCTCAATCTATGATTGGAAAGGCAAGGTTTTAGACCTAAAAATAGGCATTCCATCACACCAAGTGGTCTGCCTCTATCTGCTACCACCTACTTCATCCTCTTAATTTTGCCTCCACGGCTCCTGTGATCAGGTATCCAGGAAAGGCAAAGGGAGCAAAACTTACGTGTGTGAAATGCCATGCGGTCCTGATGGGAGGTCTCCTCTTTGCCATGTCATCCTCTCCCACTTTTCACCCAGGACATGAAAGTGGGACTTCTAATATATTTTTAATCCCAGATTAGAAATTGTTTTAAAATTTGGGTCCAAAGTTCTGGCTCTTGTTAACAACATCTACCCTTTCAGACATGCAGAGCTACATGACCTTGGTTCGTGCAAAAACTCAGGCACCTCTAGAGGAATGAAAACAGCATCAGAGACCACTGCAGGCTTGGCAATGTCAGAGGGGGATGGAGTTTGGGCAGAGAAGAGAAAAACTCACTCACGGCCAGTCCTTGGTGCCAGCCTTTACAACATCAGTTAGGCAATGGTGGGTGAGAGCAAGTGCTGAATCATCTGGAAGATTCCTGGAGGTTCTTTGATGGAGATAATCCAAATAGAACACAGCTTAAGCCACCAGAGACAGAAGAAAACAGAGGGGAGGCGTGGGACGAAAACAGGAGGATGAAATAAACCACATACTGAACAATTAGACTCTCCCCGGTGCCGTTCCCCACCATGATCCCAGAATACCTGTACAGTCACATTCCCCTGTCAGGACATAGAAATATTTTCCTCTTAAGAAACTTGAATGGTCCCAGGTATTCAAATACTACCCTTTGGAAACCCTAACAAGAAAACACTAACTTATCATCCTATCTCCATAAAGAGAGAGAATTCAGTCAGTTTTTTAAATTGAAGTACAGTTGACTTACAATAATCAGGTGTTGTTCAGGTGTACAACATAGTGATTTGATATTTTTATAGATTATACTCCATATAAAGTTATTATAAAATATTTGCTATACTCTATGTGCTATACATGAATGCTCTTTTTTTTTTTTGAGAATTTAAAACATTTTTATTGGGACCCTCAGAAAGATATAACTTTTAAGCTGTGACCCAGAACAACGCTTACATACACACAAACAGAACTGAAATTAATGTTACATGAAACAGTGTTAATCTCTACTAAATGCATTCTGATATTTTCTATTTTCTTCAGTGAAATTCCATTCTATCCCATTCCATCCCAACCTCATTCTATTCCATTCTATTGTTTCTCTTTGGAAATTGTTGGTTAAAAATACATGAAATTGATTTCCCAGCCCTTTGGCCCTCAGTTTGAAGAACACTAGGTTAAACAAAAATGAACATTCGCTTACCCTGACTCTCAGATTTATAACTAATCATTATACATCGTCAATGTTGTTTTATGCATGAGAATGGACAATAGCCATTCAGATCTTTGAGGAAGGCTGGTAATATGAAAGAGAGGCCACATGGGGACAGAAATGCGTGTGTGTGTGTGATGGTGGTAAAATTCTTATATACCATGAAAAGAACTAACAGTAAGAGTCTAAAATTTATACATAAAGTATTAGAACATAAACACATTATTTACAAATATAGAAATAAATGCAAGAAGAAATTTAATTTGGTTACTTCCAAGAAGTAGGACTGGTGGATGGAAAAGATATAGAAAAATGGACTGCTACTTTTCAATAAAAGCTTTTTAGTACTCTAATTTTTTTAGCTATGGACAATATCACTGACAATATCATTGAATTCTGAATATTACATATTTCAAAATTTAGTTGTATTGCAGGAAAATTTTGTCGTGGGTTTCGATAGCACGATTTCCACCTCTCTCTTTTCCCTGTTACACCATACATGCAGACCCTGACTCTCACTGACCTTTTCTAAAGCACCCCTCCTGGTTCAACCTATATCCCCTGTCAAGTACTGCCCCTGGGGTAGGATTGCATGGAATTATGTATGCAATATTGCACATACTATTTCAACTGTATTTTCTTTTCTGCATTCATTTACAATTTAAACTATCTCAAACCAGGATAAAAAGTTGTATCATCTGTTGAAAGCATTTAAATGATAATGAAGCCAAGAAAGAAAATATTGGGGGGATTAGAGGCACCTTTTCCATCCTGGTGGTCTCTAAATATGTAGGCGATTATAAATTTACATTTCTTCTTTGGGGGGAAGTTGTTTTCTTTGAACCAGCCCAAGCACATGGACCCATCAGGAAACTCAACTTGCCATCTGTCTTGCAGTAATATTGGGGAGGACATTAGTTACGAACACGCTGGCAGCCCCGATTCCCAAATGCTTTTCACTTAAGAAACGATAAACATTTTGAAACAGACTTCTTGGAGAACAGCACAGCAGCCTCTCCAGCAGCTTTCATGGTACCCCTCAATGGTTATTTTTGCTCCTCCATCGAAAAATGACAGCATAGAGGGAGGAGGGGGAACACATGGGCTCCTCCTGGGGCGAGAACTCTTCTTTAACATGGCCAGAAGATCTAGCAACAGCCGTGCCCATTGGAAGACAACATCAACTTGTGCGACCTGCCCAGGCTCATCAAATGATGAAGGGAGGGATCAAGTTGTAAGCAGCCTCGCAAATGGTGGCTTGGATTATTTTGCAGGAAAGAACTGAAATGAACCATCTGCCTTCTTCTCCCCTCCCTGTAGAGACAGGAGCCTTTGGGAATGTCCCAAATCCTGGGCTAAAAATCAATCCTGAGAATTCCAGGCAAAAGAATGTGGCAGTGCCACCTTGCCAAGTGATTCCATTAGAGAAGTGATGGATGATAGCTAGAGTGTCACCTGCCCCAGATCAGGCATGGTTGAAGGAACTAGTACTAGGCTGGAAATCAGGACAGCTGGTTTGTGATTCTCCTCTGCACTCATTCACTGTGTAACCTAACGTGGAGCCATTCGCGTCTCTAACTGCCTCCACTTCCTCAGCTGAGCGACAGGGACAATAACAATTGCTCCACCTTCCTCGTGGACGATCAGCAAGTTACATTAGAAGGCATGAGGAAGCACTTCGTGGAAAGCACAGGGTCTTACGCAAGGGGGATCATTAAAAAGATTTTTAATATAAAATTTGAGATGAATGAAGATTTATCTCTGGGACTAAGGAGAACAGAGCCCGGATTGCAAATTGTTTTTTCCTGTAGTGCCTATAAAGGCAATCACTGGGTAGACTCCTCCCCCACTCACAGCCCAACTGCCTCCCTACTCAGGCCTCTCACTTCCTGTCCCTCAGGGTGAAACTAACCACCTTCCTCACCTCCTAGTCCCACCATCAATACAGTATCTTTTCCTTTATTCCCTCTCTCATGAATCCCAGAAAGTCAGCCACCATCTAGTCCAGAGGCTGTCAATTCGGACGATGGAAGGACCAGGTAAGTGACATAAATGAGTGAACCAGCCTGGGCGTGGGAAATGTGGCCAGGCAGAGATGACCTACACCATCTATGGGCCACCATTATTCAGCTCCTGAAACTGCCACGTCTTCAAGTCTTTCAAGAGAATATGGAAATCTGGAGTTGTGTGAGAAATCTTTGAAGGTTGAAAGTTAACCAGCAATATTTAAATGTTTGAATCATCATAGGGCCAAACCAGAAGCATTTGTGCATGAGCTGAAGGTCTGCAACCTTTGATCTAGGCTAACTCCTGTATTTTTACAAGTACAAATTCTCAAGCCCTAAAAAACAGCATAGTGTAGTTCAAAGACTATGTCCTTGGAGTCAGCAAAGACCAGGGCTTAAATCTCTCATCAGCACCTAATTTGCCATATGGTAATTTGAGTAAGAGTTTTAATTTTTTGAACCCCAATTACCTCAACTGTGAAAGGGGATAATTATATATCCTCCATAAATGTTCTAGAGGAAATAAACAAGATCACAGATAATACATGAAAATCACCTGGTACATAATAGGCACCCAGTTAAGTGTCTCCTTTTTCCTCAAGGTCAACAAGTTAATGGTATTACGAGGCAAGAACCCATAACCTTTATCTCCTGAATCCAACCTGCTTTTCCCCCCCTGCACTGTATCCCATGGTTCCCTTGCCTGGAAAGCTCTCCTTTTCAGAGACATGAGGTATGATTCACCCTGGAAACTGTGCACAAGATTAGCACTCTAGACACCTGCGTTCTGATTTACTTTTATTCCCGTGAACATGCCCCATCAACCTGTGTAGGTCTCGTTTATTTTCTCTGTAAACTGAGGCAATAAATCTGTGTTACGTTGCTCTAAAACGTCGTAGGCCCATCCGTGAAACCCAAATGCCTGTGAGCCTGGGATCAGACTCTGATTTGACATTCTGATGCCTAAGGAATGTGTTTTAAAATGTATGTTTTATTATTATTTAGATGTGGTGAGGCCAACAGATCAGGAGACAATTGCCATTGAAAAGACAGTTTGTTTGTAAAGAAATAAAATAAAAGCTTAAAAAATGTCCACTTTATCCAAAAAGTGATCTATAAGAAGATTTAGACTACATATTAATTAGCAGAGAGGTGAATCAAGTTGAAAGAATATGGAACATTGTCAACATATTTACTAATAAACATTGAGTCTTTTTTAAGTTAATGTCTTATAATTTCCTAGCTTCTCCAAAGTAGACAAGCTTTATGATAGTGTTGCAATTTGTCCTATATCAGTTAACAGATCTCAATACACAGTGGGTACTTACTAAATATGTGATAATGATTATTACTTTTAATTAAAGCTGTTGAATTTTTTTAAAAAAAGAAAATGTAGATTGTTACTCACAGTCCCCAAGGTGAGGGAGCTTGCCACACCATGCAGGGCCACGCAGGGAAGCACCAGGGTTGATTGGGAGGCAGAGGGAGTGAGAAAAATTAGGCAAGAGGCTTTACTGTAGTTTCTGCAGAAAGGAACAAGCAAGGCAATGAAAGCGGGTTTAAGGGTGGCTAGTGTGAAAAATTTCAGTGGGCTCTGAGGTATAGCAATTGTTTCTAGTTGTCTGGTACCTCGCCATGGTGATTAGGCGATTAGGTTGGGGGGGATAGTGAGGTCCTGAGAGCCCATAAAGGAAGCGGTTGGGGAACGGGCTGTGGATTGGTTGGCTTGCATATGAAAGTTGTGCTTATAGACAAGTCCTTTACTTTGTCTAGTGATGGGCTACCCCTGTGAGGAGCAGTCTCTCGCGAGTCAGCAAGGTCCCAGATGTCAAAGCATTGGAAACACGGAAAATCCAAAGGCACGATTAATACAGAGTATTTTCAAACCGGTGAGTATTTGGCCCCTCCACACACCCCTGGAAAGATATCAGAATGTCAAGGAGGAGGTTTCCATTATAGGCTCACAGAATAAGAAAGAGGGAGGGTGTATGACTAAAATCCTCCACTGGGAAAGGACCCTTGCATAGGAACAGAAGAAGAGAAGGTCAAGGTGCTCAGAGAAGAAAGGCAGCAGGAGATTAAAGCACCCATGAGCTCAAGGAAGGGTTCGGCATTCTGCTGAGATTAAAAAAAGTGGGCAAGGGGGGTGGAGGTCCAGGTAAACACGGTCCATGTCCTTAGTCTCTAACATCTTGGATACTCTTTCTAAGGCTAAACGAAGCCCCACTCTCTCTGAGTAGAGAAAATTAAATTTGAATACAGAGATTGCAATGGAATAAAGATGATTCTGCTCGAGTGCGTTGACCTTTATCTACCATTTCATCAGAATTTCTGGAGCGTGAATATGTGTTAGGTGTCCTCTGCAGCTGTTCACATGAGGAAGGATCCTTCTCTTCTGCAACAGGTCCAAGGAATCCTCAAGCGTCCCGAGATGGGGAAAGCAAAATCAAATCCATGGAGTTCTGAAATCTAGTTAGAGAACAGTTGTAGGAGACAACGAAAATAGCAGTCAAGCAGCATAAATCTCCGGAGAATACTGTCTTTCCTCCTGTGACTGACTGAAAAAACAATTACATTTCTCAATATTCCTCCAGCTGAGACTTGGATTCAGTGCTAGATAACATACAAATTGCTGGTTTGAGGCTCTTCTTTCAGGTGGACTAGATAGTCAGGAAAGAATGGTTAGGCGCACATAGGCAGATCCATGCTTAATGAAAAGCTTTTAAAAACAGAGTATCAGGATTTTCAACTTTCACTATTTAAGAAAAAATATTTTATTTGCAAGAAATAGAAATACAAAAGCATAACAATTTCAATTCATTTTTTTCCAAACTAAATACAAGTATCCTACAGAGCATTTACTTTTTTTGGTATTTACTTAGCTATGATAAAGAATAAAAAGCCATAAAAAACAGCATGATATGACAGATAATAGACTCACAATGTATTCAGACTTAAACACTGCTGGTCTGTATAACGTGTAACCAAAGACAGCAAAGCCCAGCCTGTCAGCAGAGACATTAAAGCTCATGGTTTCTTATAGTCCGGAGTCTGCTCAGCATTGTTTAAAAAGGGTGGCTCACAATGTGTCAAAGAGAGCTGGTGTTTTTCATAGACTCAGACAGTGTTTCATCTGAAAGGGAGATTTGCTGAACAGCATAGGCCATGGGTCCACGGTGCCAAAAGTTCATTGTTCTCAGCCAGCTAGTGCGTAAGGAAGAGGAACAGAGAAACAGCTAAAACCGCTCGTGGTGCTTTTCCAGGATGCAAAGGCTGCTAGCTGGAGCTCACAGACGACTGCATGAACCGGACAGGAGATGAACATCTCCAGCGTGAGGCAAAAACCTGAACTTTGCACAGCAGGGCCAGCCTAGGGAGTAGGCACTGCATTCCCTGCCCAGAGGACCTTAGAAGTTTACAGCGTGTTCGCGCAGAAAGAGATCTGCTCAACCTGACCCACAAATTGCTGCACTTTCCATATCACTTAGCTGTTTATCCATCTCATAGTAATTCGTTGCCCTTGTTTTCTCTTTCTATAAAATTAACTTATTTAGCACAGCACCCAGCATCTAGTAGGTGCTCGAGAATTATTATTTCCCTTCCTTCTAGAAACCAAGACAAAATGAAGCATTCCCAGATTTTATGTTGCCCAAAAGGACAAAACGAAACAATACCTAGTCTTGTCCTGTGGTAGGTGCTGACCCTTTGTCCACGGAGACATGGAGCCTTAATCCTCAAATGCGTCAGGTTCCTCTGAGCTGAGAAAATGTTCTGCTCTGAGGATTTATAATACCTTTAATCCCGGCTGGCCATTTTTTGATGTGATTGCACCTCTGCAAGATGGGATTTTCCTAATGGACATAACTCTTCCTTTGCTCCTGATGTGCAAATCTGATCATGGCTCACTTTTAGGAAACCATTTTTGAGCCTTTGGAAAAAGTTCCTTTTCCCATGTCCACCTCAGTCTAGTACCACAAAGCTGTATATAAAATCTCCCAGCCCCTAGGTAGTTCTCAGTCATCCTGGATTCAAATATAAGGCACATGTAAGACACAAACGAGTGTCCAAGATGAGGGAGGAACGTGTGTGCGAGTGTGCGAGTGTGCATGTGTGCGTGTGCCTGCGCAAGAGGGAGAGGGAGAGGGAGAGGGAGAGGGAGAGAGAGAGAGAGAGAGAGAGAGAGAGAGAGCGAGAGCTGGCACATGGGTCTTTTGAAGAGCTATTGATTAATGAAGCTTCCTCAGTCCCCTTATTCCCCAATATTCACTAGGGCCTTCAGCAACACTCTTCCTTGGGAGTGAATGACTGACTCAATGAATGAATGAAAAATCTGAACTCTGTCTCTGGCTGCTTAACAGCCCCCTACTCTCTCCTGTAGCTGCCCTCCCAGAGGGGCTTATGCGATCACGTCTCCTAATTGTCTCAGCTGAAAAGCATTCAAAGAAAATGACTCCGACCAGGGCACTACCTGCTACTGGTCTGTCTCACAGGTCCTGCCTGCACTGCAAGCAGGAGAGCTGGTGTCTGTAATAAAGGTTCCTCAAAGACTGGGTTCAACAGAACCGAACTAGTGACAAGAGCTCTTGGCAGAGAAGGGGGAGACCAATGCCTTCTCCTCCGTCTCCCATCTCCCCACGTTAGCAAGGCCGGCACGGACGCTCTGTCTCCTCGACGGGGAGAGGGAGGTCTCTGAGTGTGTGACGTGCTCACGTGACACGTGTGTCCGGAGGAGCTGCCCCTGAAGGGCCTCTGATCCTTGTCTTTTGCTTGGTGTGAGGACAGAGGAGGAAGGAGGCACAAAGTGCTAAAAAAATTTTAATAAAACACCTCTGTCAAAAATTCTGGACAGTGACTCACTGCCAGAACAAAGGTGAACCAATGCAAGACCCCTGCTCCAAGGGCACACGAGAGTCACAGCCCTCTCTCGGCATTCAGGCTAAACCGAGAGATTTAGGAAGAAAAAAAACATGGTACTCAGAGTTGGTTTGTAAGTAAGTTGAGCTAAAAGCTGCTTTCACCATCTACAAATTAGGTCTTTAAATCAAAATCATTTATATTCATAAAAAGGTTATCTAATTCTGCCTGTACTGGTGTCAAACCTCATCCCCACCCCCTGTCCAAAAGGAGCAACCTAGTTCAGCTCTCAGATTCTTATATAACACTCCCTTTATGTGAGCTAGGCTCCGGAGTCCTAACACTTCACAGAAATTCTTTCTTAAACCTGGTACTGAGGCCTTTCATTTACAGTATCCATTTCTAAGTGCAAAGTCAAGAGCTGTGAATAGAATCTCACTGGGGGGTCTGGGTTACTCAGGTCTCACCCAGTAAAAAAGTACGTGTTCTCTGAACTTTTGCAAGACATCTCCTCCACTAAGCTAATAATCAAAGAAAGGAAAGAGGAAAAGCTGTTGACATAATGAAAAATATATTAATATGTTTATCATTAACATTGATTCTTTATGATTGATGGTTGTGCTAACAGTCTCTTACTTTCCAAAACTGAGGTTCAGAAACCAAAAGGCTGCCACTGTTTGACACCTTCAGGGCTAACCAGGGATTACTGACTCATCTATGGGATGGCTCTGGGGAGGGAAACAAATCCACTGACATTGTGGGCTTAACCCTGGAACAGAAAAGGTACACACACCCATTAACTATTTGGAACCAATCTGGTATTATCCAACTCTTCTGCATCCTCTTGACTCCATTACGTCCTCCTAAAGGGATAACTGTTTAGTTCCCCTTACTCACCCAAGCAAGGAGTAGAGGGCAGAGGTCTTTCTCATAATAGCAGCAGTTGGTCCTTGGATCCCCTTACGATGGCCATTTGAGCTCTCATGCTGAGGTCCCTGGTCTCTAGACACATATTCAGTTGTGGGAAGAACGGTTTCCCAGAGATCAAGCCCTGCTGTATGGAGGGCTGGAGACAGTGACGTCAAGCAAGGGTAGGTCAGGGAGGAAATAAAATCCTCAAGGCACTAAAGACAGGCGCTCGGAGTTTGCTGCGCTTTTCCTTCTCCCTCCTTCTTCAGAAGAGCTGGTTTTCTACTCAGCCTAATCCAGGAGACTTAAAAACCCGATGTGGTTCCAGTGCGTCAGGTGGGTAAGCTGACCCATTCCCACTGACATACAAAAGCTTGCCTTTCTTATCGTCCAAATACGACTTGAGTTAATTCTATATTCTTACCTTCTTAGCCGCCCTCTCCCTCCCCATGCACACAGGCTGCCTGTGTCTGATAATTACATGACATTTTAAAGAGAGGGATGGTTCAGTAGTGGCCCATGGTTAGCAGACACCAGCCAGGCCCAAGAGGGTGTAGAGCAGAAGAGAAGGAGAGGAGAAGGTAGAGAGAAACAGAAGCAGGGCGCATGCTAGCAACCTTTCCTCCTGAACAGCCCAGCCGGTCTCAGCCCTCCCCGGCCAATGGAAGGGACAGTGAGAGGCGTGCAGAGGACCGAGAGGGCTGCCAGGACCACTGCAATCCTGATCCAGCTTTACATCAGTGCTAAGAAGATGAATTTGGCTGTCTCCCAGCCAGAACTCTCTCCATCACAGTAGGGAGAGAGGAATCACTGACGGTGAGCCCCAAAGGTACCAGATCTGCTTATGAGGTCTGACGGCAAATGCTAATGACACCAAATCCTGTGTCTGCTATGGAACAGAAGGCCCAGGTATAGCTTAATCTCTCCTAAGTACAGGTTCCAATGACAATGTAGATGAGAGACAGAAACGGAGACAGAGTGAGAGTTAAAGCCAAGGGTGCTTCAGCTGCTACTAAAAATAAAATACAAAACGTGAGCAAATTTCTTACACGAAATCTTTTACAAGCTAGGGAAAAACACTTAAGGGGAGTCTTCTACATTATACAGTAAAAAGTCAATTTCCATTTCTTATTTGTATGAAAGAGGAAAGTTCTTTTTTTAAACTACAAAAGTTACTTTTAATCATTAAAAAAAATAAGAGTAGGTTGGGGGATTAGGTCGTGTCTCTTTGGGTGAGCTGCAAAGTAGCCAAACCTGACTATAAAAGGTAAGACTGTGGATACACAAATGTCACCTACTCTGACCCCAGGAACAGGCCTCAGGCTCACCTCCTGTGTTGAGGCAGAAGAGGAGGGGGAAAGCAGAAGTGTCAGGGGAGGTGGAGAAAGACAAGCTAGCAGGGTTGTCTGAAACGCCTGCTGTCAGGGACAGGGCTTCCCTTCCCTGTTATGGGTATGGGACAGAAAAAGCATCTATCCACAGAGCCCCAGACCTGAGCGAGGCACTGCTCCATCTTTCCCTGTGAGTTCATTCTACAGGAGGACACAGGCTTAGGGAGATTTCCCAACTATAATTATAGGGCTCCAGCAAAAAAGAAGAAAAGAAAGCAAAACATGGCCTGGAAGGATTGGGGATCCCAGAGCCTAGGGTACCCTCCTCGCTCCAAAGGCCAACAGAAGACTTTGCTAGCTTGGAGGGAGGCGTCCGGATGTCTTCAGTGTGGTTGCCCAGGGAAGCCTCAGCGAGCTAATAAATACTATTTACAAATGGGGAGGAGAAGCCAAGGAGGCAGAACTAGGGGCGTGTGGGGACACAGATTGTGGAGAAATCCTACAAGCAACATGATGGGGCAGGTTTGCCTGGAGTAGAAAAGCCTGATTCCTTCAGGCATTGCACTTGCGGCCTGAGAGTACGAAGGGGATGCCTCGCTCCAGCTCCAGGGCCGGAGGACAAGTCAGCGGGGGCTCAGCGCAGAGCGGCAGGAGAGACCCAGGCTGAGCAAAGGCAGGACGTCAGTCGGTGCTTTGCCAGATTCCAACAGGCATCCTGGTATTTTTGTGGCTCGAATTGAACGAACAAGCGTCAGCTCTTCTTCAAAGAGGCGGTCACACCCACCCCGGTGAGAAGCAGGCAGTATCTTTTTGGCACTGTCGGTAGAAACAAGCCTGCTCGCCCCACCCCTGACCCTAAGATAATTTCCTATGGCAGTAAGCAACAGGGAGGGAGAGAAGCGGGCTCCCTTCTGCAGGGAGGGACGTGGGACCGGGGGGAGGCGCTCTCTCACCGTGGGTGGAAATCCCAGGCTGTCCTCGTATCCAAAGCCATGACTGCACATCCAGGTCTTCGGTCAAGATCAGGTGGCAAAAAGGAAAAGCTTATGACAAAGGCGGTTTGGAGACATAAAGGCAGAGTGAGGAGATAGAGGGAGGTGGTGACGGTCTCTTTAAAAGGTGGCGTTCACTCTTCTGTCGAGTTCTACAACTTTTAGTGTTTCATTCCCCTCCAGTTTGGTGCTGACCCTGCGAAGGCATCAGAAGGAAAAAGAGGTCTTACTACCAATTACCTCATGCTCGGTAGGATGACACAATCATTCCATGACTGCGACTCTGCAGGCTGGCCCAAGCATGCTTCTCGTCCTCTCCCCTGTTCCCGAAGTCTCCCGCTACCAGCCTATCCGTCATCCGCATTCCTGCCTCTAGCCTCATGCCAAAGGAGACATTCCAGCCCAGAGGATAAACATGGCAGTTTGATACTGATTTGTTGTACATTGCTTTAAACGATTGTATTTCTTGAGGATGGTTAGTCACCCCTATGCTAAACTCTGGGAGGGAGAAAATAAAAGGATAAAGACTGATCCTTGGTCTAGAATAAATATTTTTTTTAAAAATCTAGATAAAGATGAAATCTTTATAGAGATTAAAAGATTCTAGGTAAAGACTAAAAAAAAAAAAACACCCAAACTAACTTGAAATAACAGTAAATATATAACAGAAAATAAATACATTATTAAATTATGTAACAGCCTAGAAAGACTCTAGGCATTCAGAGGAGGGCTATGAGGGCTCTGGTATCAGGAAGACATCCCAGAACAAGAGGGATTTCAATGGGGCCTTGAATAGCTGAGACAAGAGGAGAAAAGATTTGTGTCATGAGTCAAGTAGTCGAGCAGCTGATTCTTCTCTACTCCTAGTGGCAGCTCTACAATTTGCTAAAATAGGAATAATAATAATAATGTCTAACCTCTTCAAGTATTTCAAAGGATTTACTGTATATGTCATATTTACATAGTGCTTGAAATAGTAAGTGCTATAAATAATAATAATAAATAATAAAGCACTATATGCATGTATAATATAATGTAAACATATAATAGTATATATAATTACAAACTTTCCCCTGCAACATTAGGGGAAGAAAACTGAAGAATCTGAAACAAAGTCTTTCCCACTTGCATTGGAATAGCATCATTTCTGGGAGGCACAGAGGCAGAGTTCAGCTAGACCACGAACCACACCATGTATAACCAGGATTGGACGCAGACGCTCCTTCCCGTGCCATTTGGTGTACCCAGGTATCTCCCCAGCGTGACAACAAGCCCAGCAGTTGTACAAGCCTTTGTGTTTGCACAAGGACTGTTCCTCATAACTATCTAAAGGAAACACCTCATGGAGAATTGGAGACAAATGTATGTTATTTTCAATATGGAAACACATACAGGCATAGTGCCTCTCGAAGTGTCCTTCAATATTAACATGTAATTATAACTATATAATTAAGGTATGTTTATTTACATAAATCATAAACTACATACTGACATATAGCATGACATATATGTATCTCTAGTTGGAAGGAAGCTGGGGAAAGCCTTGAGGCTGTATTTGCATAGCGAGTACGCTGCTGTTACTGGACTGTATGTTTACTTGTGAGGCTTTGAGGGAGGAAGGGAGTCAAGCCCTTTCCCCCGACTCTTGGAGCCACCACTGCCAGCTCCCCAGTGGCGCAGCAGCCACGGGGCCAGCTCACACCAGGTCTCTTCCCCAACCTCTGCTAGGGGCAGCTGTTCACAAGCAATAGTCTCTCCAGAGTCCGGGTGCTGGAAATAGGTCTTGAAAAAGCCGAAGGTACGACTAGGCCAGTGGGAAAGTCTACACCCCACACTGCACGTTGCTGATGCATAACCCATCGTCGGTGCCTTAGAGGAGGTGAATCTGTATCTATTTGACTCACAAGTGCTGCTGCAGCTCCAACAGCACTGATTTCTCCAGGCTGGTCTCATTTGATATAATGAAACGGGGAAGATCCACGTCAGGCCTGGACTCCAGCCCTGATGCCCTGAGCAGGGAGGAACCTCTGTCCCAGCGCCCAAGCTCCCCAGCCGAGGCCGAACTGGACGGCTCCTCCAGGGGAGAATGTTCCTCATAGATCAGCAGGTTCCTGGATCTCACTGAGAACAAAGCAAAGACACAGGTGTTACGAGAGACCACAGGGGTACATCACATCCCCTCACTCGATGCCCAGGGCTGGGAGCAGATGACAACTCATGCGTTCTTGTTGCCCAGGACACAGGGTGCCAACTGGAGTTGGCTTCCTATAAAGGCTTCAGGATTTCAGAGTTTTGTGCATTGAAAAATGATACCAATTATAAAAAGTCTGGAAGAACAATAGAAAAGCAAATAAACAGGAAGCATACTGCCACCCCACTGCTTTGAAAATAAAACTCCCCTCCATGCCCCACCCCCAACCATCTGAGGGAAACAATTTGTGGACAATAGGAGTCAAATACTTGGCGATGTCCAGACGCAGCTAAAATAAGCATTCCCAGTGAGTAGGTTTTGCAGAGGGAGAAGGTAAAAGGGCAGAAAACTGTGTTTTCATTTAAAACTGGAGAGAAGACACACAGCCAAAGTCATAAATCAAACAACGGAAACATTCTCTTTTGTTTTATAGGATAGTTGCATAGCTAGATGGCTGGTAGCAATTTTCTACAACAGAGAAACTATGCTCCCATTGGCTTCCAATCAAATTTAGAGATACATTCCCTTAGGGAAAAAAGAATTTCCCGGGAGACCACTGAAATTATTTGGTTGAAATCCTAGCCTTTCTGTCATATACCTGGCAGGGATACACCTACCTCACAAAGACCACAGATCTTTCAGAACCACAAAATTATGCCTACCCCCCAAATCCAGTACCCCCTAATTCCACCCTTGTTCTTACTAGTGTATCTATTTTATGATCCCTACATATCACCTCTTTATTTCCTACATACTTAAAAGAGATCATTGATCTGGGTGAGAATATCACTTCTGACACCTGATTCTCCAAATTTTCTAAATCTTAGGCATAATATTTTGTAAGACAGGCTGATTCTTTAATTTCATTTTACAGATGCTTACTATGGTCGCATACAATTCCACTGAGTTGAATTCCTTGAAAATGTCATGGGAAACTTAATGTTCTCCCCACTCCTTCCCCCCAAATGCGCATCCCTCCCCCTTATCAGAACTCAAAAAGAAGACATCAGAATTTGCCAGGGAACACAGTCTAGAGTAGTAGTTTGCAAACTGTGCTCTGCTGAGCTCTAGAGAATTCCAAGGGGTGTCTCAGCCCAGTGGGTGAGTGCCACAAGGGGAGACCCAGCAGCCTGGGCGCCAGACACCCCCATGGCTCTCTTCCTCCCTTCAGTGGAAAAGCTACACTTTTACCAGTTCTTAAAAATTAGACTTTCATATGGAAACAGAAGCCAAGAACACTTCCTGCAATGTCTTGGCGGTCACAGCGATGACAGTTAACTGCAGAGTAACTAATTCGGGGGCAGATGCTTGTGTGGGCCTATTCAATGAATGTTTTTTATGGGGGAGAGGGAACAGTGATATTGAATTGCCTTCTCCCAAGGAACGGATATATATGCATTTTTATGGATAAATGATTTTGAGACCACTGCTCTGTACCCAGGGACGTTTATCATATAGCTATTCTAAACCAAGTGGTTTAGCAAAGTCCTCCCATCTAAAAAAAAAAAAATCAGACTCTCAGATAAGACTTCTTTCAGTAAGTTAAGCTTTGAGAAGTGAAAGAGAAAAGAAACAAGCCACCTCCCAAGTTGCTGAGTGCTGTCTTACCAATGGAGGCTGTGTAGGGCTCCTGCATGGAATGCTGGCTGGGCAGGGCCATCTTGGTGGCAGAAGGATAGGGCCCATAGCCCTGAAAGAAGGTGCCGAATGCAACGGCAAAGCATAACACAACAACCTGCAGGACGAGGAGAGAAAGTGGAGAGCCGTCAATTCCGAGATCCACAGAGCAAACCTTTACACCTGCAACACCTGGGAGGTCCAGAAAGACAACTCCCCCCCATCAGGCCAGCAGATCGTACGCAGTCCATCACCGTCACATCATAGTGGAGAGACAGCCTCGGAGTGAGCTGTGTGGTCCCTCAAACACCCCAGCACTTGGACGTGGCAAGCTGGGGAGAGACTGGAGATTGGGGAGTGGGCCTGGGCAGTAATGGTGTTGTCCCTTCAGGAAACTCACCATGAGGCAGGTGCCAGTCTGTGTGCCAGCCAGCTTGCAGGTGCGAGAAACCTTGCCCATCACCAAAGTCTGAAGCTTCTGCAGCTGCTGCAGGAGAGTTCTGCAAACACAACAAATCAAAGCCAAGAAGGGCGTCTGAGAGACAAAAGAATGCTTGTGGGTGATCTCTGCCCCAGGCTCCAGGGAAGTGTCTATGGCTTTGTGTCTGAATTTGAACACAGTACCGAGAAAAAGGTTCCTCTGGTGAAGACACATACGCCACTGTCTTCCAGCACCAGAGTCATAGAGCTTACGGGGCTCAGGATCCGCCCACGTGAGCAGCTTGTCCATTCTGTGCTGTTCTGAGTAACAGTCATCTCTATGCCCCAAATCATCCCTGATAATCCCGGGATTTGTTTGTCAGCCATTGAGAAAAAAAATAAGTAAAAATTGGCTGGTGATGGTGAACCAAGGAGAATTCGTTCAACCAAGAGAAGAGAAACATTGAAGAAGATACAAGAAAGGAGAAAAGCATGAAGAAGAAGATGCCGGGCAGAGAACACGTGGAGGGGTGGCCAGAGGAGACGGCTGTGACAGGAGGTGGTAGCAACATCTCTGAGCAGCCGATGCTCAGATGGCAGATCTGAAGAGAGGGAGAGAGACGGAGAGGAAGGCAAGAATGGCGGGGAGGCAAACAGCCATGAGCACCTCAAGCCTGTGGCACTTGAAGGCTCACAGCACCTCCATAGGCAGAAATGAAGCCCAAATATGAATCAGGAGCAAAAAAGCCTGCTCAGCTGGACACACCTTCAGAGCCAGGATCTTGGAAGCCGTCCTCTGATGCAGATTCTGATGTTTCTCCAGGAAAATACACAGAACAGGAGCAAAAGAGAGTTGTTCTATCCCTAAAAGTGGACAGCTGTGCACACCCGTGCAAGGGAAGGGTTTGAGGATGAGAATAGTATGTTCTGCTCTGTGTGACATCAGGTCACAGGAGGAGCAGATGGTGAATTTCTTTGCAAATTCTGAACAGTGCAGCCATAGAAAAGGATCTCACAGCACACACGCCTGAATTAGAGCCTCGGGGATGAATTCTGCGTGAGCAGCAAAAAGAGCAGAGACTGCCCCTCGCCCCCATCCCTCCTCTCCAAGCCCAATGCACTCGGCAAGGTGGAGAGGTTTTACAAGCAGATGCTTTTCTCTTGGGTCTCAAAGATTTTCAGAAAATTCATGCTGTGATGGAACATTAGAAAGTCAGACAAGTTCACTGAAAAACACTGAAAAGCAAATCACTCATTTGCAGAAGAATTCTGGGCTTTGGCAGATAACTTGCCTCCACCACAGCCCATCTCCTGAACAGCTTCCCAGTGCTGGAAGGACATGCAGGTTTTCCCAAGTTTGCAGCTTCCCCTGTGACCAGTACCAGTGAAACAAGTTCTCTCAGGTTTAAGCCAACTAAGGACAGGTTGGCAGTAAGACTATTGCTTTTAGCAGTTTAATGGATAAGAGCAGAGGCAGAATTGGAGCCCACAGCACATACAGCGAAGGCTCTCTGAACTCAGTGACCCCATGTGGTCCCATCTACACCGTATTTTTACCTTGTACAGTGGTTTTAATTTAAGCAAAACAAAATCATTCATCCCATTATTTCAAATCGTTAAATTCTATTAATATGGAGGTCTTTTTAGTACTTAGCTGTATGTTTTCTTGCTTTATGGTTATCTAGAAGCATAATCACAAGTAGTATAGACTGGTTTATGTTTCTGTACATTCAAGCAACACATTCTTTAAAAGAGTTTTGTGAGTTACTCAAGGCTGAGAAATACTGATAGCATGATTACTATAAATTCTACTTTAGGAAATTGTGTCGTTTGTGACAACATGGATCAACCTGGAGGGCATCATGCGAAGTGAAATAAGCCAGACAAAGAAAGATAAATACCACGTGGTATCACTGACACATGGAATCTTTAAAAAAAAAAAAGTTGAACTCATAGAAATAGTCGACAAGCGGTTGCTAGGAGCTGGGGGTGGGGAAATAGGGAGAGGTTGGTAAAAGGGTGCAAACTTTCAGCTATAAGATGAATAAGGTCTGAGGATCTAGTGTAACATATGGTGACTCTAGGTGATAAAACTGTACCATATAATTGAAATTTGCTAAGAGCGTAGAACTTAAATGTGTTTACCAAAAAATAAAAATAAGGTAAATAGGTCATTAACTTGATGTGAAGAAGCCTTTCACAACGTATACATGTATCAAATCATCGCGTTGCACACTTTAAATATCTCACAATTTTACTTGTTGATTACACCTCAGTAAAGATGGAAAAAAATTAGGAGTTTGCAGTTAAATGATCGTATGATGCAGCAAGTGTTTTTCCCCATCACACTTTCTTCTCCCAGGACCTCCCAAGAGCACCCCATTCTTACTGGCTTGCACGGCTGCCTTTTCAAAGCTAAGAGCTGAGTGACAGACCCACTTCCTGGGTGAGCGTTGCTTCTGGCAGAGCTGAGATCTAGCGGGCAGTGGCACACATTTTATTGACAACATCCTGTAATGCCAGCCCCAAAGCCCTCTTTGGGTTCTCCCTGCTGTATCTCTGGAACTCGTGGGGAAGATACACAGGCGAGCCATAGATAAGACCTACGCTTGACCGTGTGGCACAAACCTTTTCTCTCATATCCTGGCCTCCTCCTGTAGGGTCTTTGTTACCAGCTAAACTACAGAAAGGGGCCTCACTGTTTCCTTGGTGGCCTGCTGAAGAGCCACGTCTGTAATGCTGGCTGCCACTTCTGATGGGCACCTCAACTCCCATGGGGCACCCTGCTGCCTGCGCTGGCAGCTCCAAGGTGTTGAAGCTCAGCTGTGCTCTGTGCATGGAAGAGTTGGTGGAGGACATTCCTCTAACCAGGCTTCCACTAGACAGCAGATTTCCAGATGTTACCACAGCCATTTACTTTTGCTCCAAACTCTTAAGGTGTTTTTAAAGCAAAATCGCCATTTCCATTTTTACCAACAGTCCCCACTTACCCACAACCTTCCTGCACCTCCTCCCTGCCCAATCCCTGCCCTTTGTCCAGTCTTCAGAGCATGAACCACTGAGAAAACCAATTCCACACAATACTCGGAATCACTCCTCCCTTCCAATTTCTGATTGTGATCACGAGGCCTGGGACCCCTTCCCTAGGATGAACAGTCTCCCAGGAGGCTCCACAGTCTGTTCTGAAGACAGACCTCTGACAGGCCAGACACACCTAAACCCCAATGGTATAATGCCTTAGGCTCAAGTTGGGAACCTCAGCTATAGGTGTAAAGTGCTATCAGTTTGGAAGAAGGACCATCTAAGTCTGGCTGGGCGAGCAGTAAGGGCTGTATCTTTACTAGTGGTGTGGCGCTTTACTTGGCATTCATCAGCACATCCTTTCCAAACTCAAAGACAATTATATTCTGAATCCACTGCAAATGAAAATGTTTGTTTAATGGCCCCTGATTTCTAACAGTTTATAATCCAACTCTTTAAGATGAGCAAACATGTAGTTCAAAATAGATTTTTCAGTTTGAAATTCTGGTGGAAAGCAACAGTGATTTATAATGTGCTGTTTGCTGCTGCTTCTCCTACTCGGATTAGCAAAGGTGAACTCATGGGAATGATGACACTCTGAAGGCCCCATCCATCAGCAACAGAGAGATTTCACCCAAGGAAAGCAGGTTAACTCATCCATTCCCCAATATCTAAATAGATTTCCATGATGTGATAAAGTTTGGGAAATTCATAGACATTCATAAAACAGAAACATTCTTTTTTTCTTTCTTTTTTGCAGTACGCGGGCAGCTCACTGTTGTGGCCTCTCCCGTTGTGGAGCACAGGCTTGGGACACGCAGGCTCAGCGGCCATGGCTCATGGGCCCAGCCACTCTGCGGCATGTGGGATCTTCCCGGACCGGGGCACGAACCCGTGTCCCCTGCATCGGCAGGCCGACTCTCAACCATTGCGCCACCAGGGAAGTCCTGAAACACTCATTTTTGTCATAAGGAAAGAAAATTATCAGTGATTGAGTGTCCACTGGCTGAGTTCTAGAACTTCATATACTGAGATACTATGTAAAGGTTTCAAAGACATGTAACCAGTAACTAGAAGACCTAAGATGTAAACCCAAACCTATCTGACTCCATAGCTCACGTACTTTCCAATTCAGCGCACCATGGTACACAAACCTATAACCTAATAAAATTAATGATCAAAAGATTTCTTAGTTAAGTAGATTTTTCTTAAATCCAGTGACATTAACATCTTATTGAGGGAATTCCCTGGTGGTCCAGTGGTTAGGACTCGGTGCTTTCACTGCCGAGGCCCGGGTTTGATCCCTGGTCGGGGAACTAAGATCCTGTAAGCCGTGCAGTACGGCCAAAAAAAAAAAAAAAAAAAAAAGCATCACATTGACAACAGCACAACCAAGAGATGTGTCCACCATTAAATAAGAAAAGATTACAGTGACCAAACTGCAACAGAAGGGCCACAGTGAATCTGATGGCAGTGAGATATATACTAACAAAGTTTCAGTGATCTGATACAAATAAAAGCAATAGGGTAAAAATAAACATTTCCTGGCAGATCTCTGGATATACCAAAATAAAATGCAAATGATGGATAAAGGAATAAGAGGTATTTCTTAGCCCACGTCAAGTGTCAGGAAGTCAAACCTGAGCTTTGTTTAGGAAACTGGAAGCTATAAGACCTGTCCCTCCACTGGACACCAACAGAGCTGATGAGATGGCTTTAGGATTACTAAGTCAGTAATATTCGCCAGAACACGGCGATAAGCTCCCAGGAAGAGAAACCTGAATTTAGATCTCAGTACCATGGTTTTTAATCACTTTCCTTAAGTCCTGAGTTCAGGCACTTAGTCAAAGTTAATTCTCTTGACCTCACCAGCTAACAGAATAATGAGAGAATCCCCTTCTGGGGTACTCTGGGTTTGCTGAAACAAATACACCTTTGCAGAGTGCTTGCTATTTCTTTCCACTGATGACAGATGAGTCTCTTTACAGGAAAGCCTGGAATCTCACAACTGATATGTTGGTCTGAGATGATGTGGTACCTTCCCTGATGCCATTGGGATAGATGCCACGGCATGAAGCATTGGGAGCTTGGATGACAGCTGTTACCCTGTTTGCATAAAGGGCCGGCTGGAGAAAAGGCAGCCAACAGATGAAATGGAAGAATTATTTTAAAACTAAAGCTATAAAAAGTCAATCATAGGACAGACTCTCTTTGCAACGGTACGTTCAGAACTCAGTTTAAACTTCTCCTTTATTACTGTATGTTAAATCATCAGTGATCATGGCTAATTATGGCTTAATGAATTCTTGGGCTTCCGGGAGCAAGGTCTTAATTTAGAGAGCCGTTTATCTGGGCCAAGACATTTTTCACAATTTGTTAAATTGGAGGGTCCAACACTTGATTGAAAATGTGGATTTTGTCCTGTGGTGAGATGTAAAAATAAACCTTATGGCTGTCCTCACACAGCTCCTAGTAAAAGAGCAGTTAGAGGCAGCTGCCAGCCTTGCCCAAAATAAAGCATCACCCTGTATCTTGGGAGGCATATCAAAGGAAATTGGGCAAAACATTCAAGTAGCCGACAGTGTGAGACACAATCTTATAAAAACTGGGAAATGCATCAACAGCCTCGTGTGTTTTCTTGTATTTGGTTTAATTTTGTTTTCTTATGTTTCTGTTATTTAAGGGAAACAGCAGGGGTTGGTGTGGGGAGGGAGCGAGAGAGAACAAGCTAGTGATACAGTTACTGCATCTTATACTTTGAACATTCTAGTACCTAATTTCCCACTGGCGTCAGAAACTAGGACCCAGGAAAAATAATAAACTGGTGGTTCCCAATTACTTGCTGTGCCAGGAGCTTCAACCAGGTCCTCTCCATAAACACAATTGCCACCAAATACTGTAACACACCTTACTCAGAAATGGATCTAGCTGGGCTATAAGGCCTGTGTGCACATTTGTGTGCGTAAGTACATCACCCTCTGGGTGACTCAGCCTCCCACAGGAATGAAGCAACTGTTTTTTACTTATGCAACTACTTAAAGCAGTAAGTTCTAAATTCCAAATCATGAACCATTCGTGGGTTGTGAAAACAGCTGGGGTGTGACTGGTGTATTTAATTAAACAGAATCAAATAGAACACACAATATCTGAGGGCATCACACATAGTAAATAAGTATTCATTTGTGAAACATTCATATTAGTTATGAATGTGATGTATATGTACGTGTGGTGTGTCTGGGTCACTACACAACATGTAAAACAATATGATCAAAAAAGTCTAAGTGCTACTTATCTAGTGCACACATGCAAAAAAATTATATGAGTGAACATTAGGTGGCTTCATGATGGAAGAGGCAGACATCCATGTCCTTTGGAACCAAAACCCCACCTGAATCCCTCCCCACCCACCCCAGTCTTCTAGAATTAGTGTACAAGATCGGAGGGTTAGGAGAGAGGTGTCAAAAAGCAAAAACAGGGACTTTCCTGGTGGTGCAGTGGTTAAGAGTCCACCTGCCAATGCAGGGGACACGGGTTCGAGCCCTGGTCCGGGAAGATGCCACATGCCCGGAGCAACTAAGCCCATGCGCCACAACTACTGAGCCTGCGCTCTAGAGCCTGTGAGCCACAACAACTGAGCCCGTGAGCCACAACTACTGAAGCCCACGTGCCTAGAGCCCGTGCTCCGCAACAAGAGAAGCCACCGCAATGAGAAACCCGTGCACTGCAACGAAGAGTAGCCCCCGCTCACCGCAACTAGAGAAAGGCCGCGCGCAGCAACAAAGACCCAACGCAGCCAAATAAACAAATAAATAAATAAAATTAAAAAAAAAAAAAAAAGCTAAAACACCTACCTCAAAATCCTCAGGCAGAGGGTGGGGAGGTAGTAGGATATAATGTTAATAATAATTCAAAACATTGCATAACAATATTTAAGGAGACTCTTGAACTACCTCAAAGACTTTTAAATACTAAAGTGCAAACTCTTATACAAAAGATAATTACATTCTGCTAAAATCCTAAACTTTGAATAAATACTCATTTATTTATGATCTTTCACTTAAGTTTTGAAAGTTGTTCATGGGGCTCTGGCCTAAATTTTTAAAAATACAAATTATCTCCTTTCTCTTACTGTGTAATTGCCACATTATAAGGAGGTTTATTTTTCAGGGACCAGAGGGCACTTCTGAAATATTCTATCACCTACTCACCCAGGAACACAAGAAAGAGAGAGTTCTAGAATGTTTTCTGGGGCTGAGGAATGTCTAACTTTACCATGGAATCCTACTAAAATGCCTTTGTAAACTCTCTGGGAAACTTAGTCTAGTATCCAACAATCCTTTGAAGTTTGTAACATTTTCAACTGAAAAGAAAGCTTATACTCTTCCCACAACTAGAAGTTAGAGATAATGGAGAAATGAAAAGTGAGTTAAACCAAGACAAAGGTCTACAGAGGGTCATTCCTGGACGTGGGTCATTCCTGAGCACTCTAACAGCCTCTCTGTGCACAGCAGGAAAGAGGGACCAGCTGATTACAGTCAGTCGAAGAGAAGACTTCACATGTGGAAGACACAACAGTGAGGAGGAAGCCGACAGACAAAACTGGTGCAAATGGACGCAGCTGTGCGTCTAAACAAACAAATGAGGACAGCACAGTCAGAGCCCAGTGGACTTGGCTGGAAAGACCGCCATCAGGAATCATATGTAGATTTTTTTTTTTTTTGCGGTACGCAGGCCTCTCACTGTTGTGGCCTCTCCCGTTGCGGAGCACAGGCTCCAGACGCGCAGGCTCAGCGGCCATGGCTCACGGGCCCAGCCGCTCCGCGGCATGTGGGATCTTCCCGGACCGGGGCACGAACCCACGTCCCCTGCATCGGCAGGCGGACTCCCAACCACTGCGCCACCAGGGAAGCCCCATATGTAGATTTTAAAGAACAAGAAAAGTAGAGACAGAGAGGAGGACTATAGCTAAGAGGAAGGTCAATGAGGAAAACTAATGAATTCTTGTTTCTGATAACAACACAGACAGGACAAGCACATCCCTCACCTTCTGTGAGGTTCGGAGAAAGAATACCAACGAGGCCCACATCCCATACATGTCACACATCCTAAGGTTTCTCCTCACCCCACCTACCCCAAGCCAGGCAAACACTGCCCATGGGCGCCTCCGACACCTGCTATGTCGAGCTCCCTCCAAGGCCAGGTTAGAGCTCCAGACAGATATATCACCTTGTTCCTGCTGACTTCTCATCCCATGGGGAGGGGTGTGGCTCGGGGAAAGCTAGAGCAGGGCCCCCTAAAACACAGATCCCAAGCTGGGCCCTCTTGTTTGGAGCTACGGTTGACCCTGTGCTGGGAAAGGCAGTGGTCCTTGGAGAGAGAACACAACAGCGGCAAAAGAGACCAAGGTCAGGTCCAGTTGAGAAAGTAAGTGGCTGAATTCTAGTCCCTGTCCTACCTCTAAATGGATGATCTTAACCTCATCAGCCCTCAGTTTCCGCTTCTGTAAAAGGAAGTGATTAACAGTTAAATGAGATGTCTAAAGTACATTTCAAGTCTAAGCTCCTTTAAGTCTACAAATCAGGGCTGAGGAGAGGGATAGTGGCTCACAGCCTTATAGCCAACAGCACGAGGGCAAAATTAAAAATGAATGGAGCAAACTGGGCCACAAACACCTCAAATGGATGGGCTGGGCAGTAGATGTGCATCACTTGTGCAGAAGAAAAGGCTAGAAAGTGGGGGAAAGACAGGGTCTCTCAAGAATGAGACATGCAGCTCGGAGAGGCGAATGATAAGCAAGGAAGGCCAGGAAGACCCTCCGGCGCCACACACGGCCTCGCCTGGACTTTGCAAGTGCAAATGTATATCCTGATTGAGCACAGGAAGCAGAGCCCCCTGGGAGACCACTCGCTCTCCGCTCACACATTTCCTGGTGGCATGCGATTCGCGGATCGCCTTAGCAAGGAAGTGTGAAGGTGCCTTCCCACCGCTTCGGCTGCTCTTAGGCTCCTGGGGTAAGGCTGCAGAAGTCTCCTCTCCTGTCTCCATCCTCTTCCAGCTTCCTGAGCTCAGATAAAAGGGGCTTTTTTGCCTAGAAGCCAAGAGCATGCTAATTGGCTGCTGCTGAGGCGAGTACTAACCGAAGAGCTGGGATTGATTTGGAATCTGAGGGCTCATTCTCATCTGGACAGATGGAAAGTCCCTCGTCGGGGGAGCACAGAAGTGGTAAAATGTAAAGAGGTATAATTTGTCTTTATTTTGGTCCACGTACCCACTCGCCTTTCCCGCCACATCGTGCCAAATGAAACAACGGCACACAAGGTCTCCCACCCCACTTCTGGTGACCCAGGGTCCTGTCCACTTCTCACAGCCATTTCTACCTCTGCCCAGCTACCTCCAAAGGACGCTAATACAAGAAGCACGAACAGGACACAAACACAGGTGTGTGTTCACTGGGCCCTACCCTGTACTTAGTTCAAACACTGGGTCACTCACACGGTGTGACGAATAAAGGGTCTGAAAACCTCCCCTTACCACGGGCCCAAAACACCAACTCCTCCTGACTGGTTTAGGGCAAGAGATTGCCACGGTTCATGTTACAGTCACTCTGGCTACCGCAGTGTCCTCTGGCGAGGGGAAGCCCTTGGCAGGAACAGAAGAAGAAGGGAGAAGAGGAGGTCGGGGGCAAGGAAGGCCCTTCCTTGTGTGAACAAGAGCGGCTCTGCTTTTCTTCCCTGACTTCTCAAGCCACAGCACATTAAAAGCTGCTGGACTGAGAGATTATGACTATAGGAACTATAGATAGCATCAGACCTATATGACTATAGGAACTATAGGTAGCATCAGACTACCCGTGGGAAGACTGCAGGTTAATCAAGTAGCAACCATTTCCACCATAAAAGGTTGTCTACCAGGAGAGGTAAGTTTGGAAGAGGGAAGAGACGGCACTTGGGCCTCTGGGGGAACCACAGTGGAGGCTCCTACAGTCCAGGGACAAGCAGAGCACCAGTGGCATAAGATAGACGGTTTTCTCAGTCAGGGTTCCAGCAGGCTGAATGGCCGGGAGAAACTTCCACAGTCAGTGAAGAAAGCAGAAGGAAAACCACCGCTGGCTCTCAGGGAAGAACGCCAGATATGCCGACCCCAAGCTCAAATATGCATATGCTCCCGCAACTCATTGCACAATAACCAACAGCATAATAAAAGGCTGCGGCCATTATCGCAAAACATAAAAAACAGCTGCGAAACACGGACTGCTGTTACATAGAATCAGATGTGCTTTATGTCAGTGCTCCTCAGATAACAGCTCTTTATCAAAATCTGAAAGAAATAGGATTCTGTAGAAATAGATTTACTGAAATGAAAATATATACCCAGTGTTTTTTGTCAAATGGAAAAGGCTCTTAACAGAGGAGGATGTACAATATAAATACATATACATAAAATATTCCGAAATGTAAACATCTCTCTAGGTGAAAAGATTGTAATTTTTTTCCCTTTTTAAACTGTATTTTCTAATTTTTTATACAATGGGCATATATTACATGTGTGGGTTTTTTTCTTTTTAAGTTTAGAAAAATATGATAGAGCGGGGTCAGCCTGGAGAGGGGCGGAGAGACCCTTTTTCCCAGGAAAGGTGGCAGCGACGCCGTCTCATCGCAAGCACCGACTGGTCTTTGTGCCTCTGCTGCCCCCGTGTGGCTGTGGATAGACATGACACCCAGAACCCCTAGACTAGACCCAACCTGGACCAAACTCCACGGTTATGTTGGACGGATTCCTCTTCCCCTGTTCACCAATTCATGACATGGATTTGTCTCATTCATGAACACAGGACTTCTGCAACAGCAAGTGCTAGGACAGGGGGGTGGGAACACTATCAGCTCAGGACGCTAACAAGATGGATACAGACGCTGGTGGGGTTCAGGACCCTGAGAACCACTCTGGCAGGTGTAAAGGTGGAGATAAGAAGAGAGGAAGCCTCAGGAGACTAATGGCCAAAGGCAACCATGAAACCGGAAACCTGAAGTCGTACTGGAAACCAGCTCCTTTGCCTCAGGGGATCAAGGTGATACCACATGGAGCTGGTGACATTTACTTACTTCTGTTGTTTGTCCACAGAGCAGTAGAGGTGATTGCCCTTGACTTGCTCTATGACCACACATTCCCAGAAATGCAGGGAAACCCAGCGGGGTCACAATGTCCACTGTTCCTACTGATGGTATTTTTACCTTATGACTAGATTAGCCTGCTGTTTGAGCAACAGACCATGAAGATTTAGGAAATGGGAGCCAAATTGAAATGACACGCAAATAGATTTACCCTGATCCCTTAACATTTGCAAAATTGTTACTAGGCATTAGTGCTAAGCCTTAAAATGATGAATTAAAATTTTGCTTACCTAAAAGTCAATTTTTCTCTGCTTGGATTGTCAGATCTATAACAACTAAGGGCAACAGGATCCCTTGACTAATGAACACTTTAATTTTCAAAGCATAGGCAGGCTCCGTGAGCGCACGCACATGCGCGCGCGCGCACACACACACACACACACAAACACACACACGATGAAACTCCCCAACCGCCATTTCTCAGCCCTATACCTTAACCCCCTTCTCTTGCGTATGACTCTGGGTAAAGCTCAGTATGCTTCTCCTACACCAAGGCTCCAGGACCAGATTGCCTGCCTTCAAATGCAGCCTTCTAGCATTTACTGCGTGACCTTGGGCAAATCACCTAACCTTTTTGAGTCTCAGGACCTCCTTTATATAATGGGGATAGTAATAGGACCAGCTCATAGGGCCATTAGAAGGTTAAATGAATTAATATCTATAAAGTGCTGAAAACAGTACCTGGCACAGGAGGTGCTAGAGGAACTATTCTATAGTTATTTTTCAAAATGGGCTTAAAATGTAATTAATTAATTAACTATTAAAAAAACAAACTTGGTATTCTCTCCATTTTTTTTTACTAAAAAACACCATTTATTACTCAAACTGGGTGACAAAAAAGTGGTCAGGCCCTCTTTGTCCACCTCTTAAGTCTGATGTCATTTTCAGGAGAATCAGACTCATTGACCTTATTCTTTTCCAAGCCTCTTCCTTAACCCCTTCATCATAGCCCTTATCAGAATCAGCCTCTTCATCAATCCCACGTATTTTAGGAAAAGTAAAGGACGTGCATGTGTGTGTGTGTGTGTGTGTGTGTGTGTGCATGCACACACACACACACACGGGAGGAACAGGTGAGAGAAGTGCGACCATCCTGAGCATCCTGACACAACTATCCTTTCAATGTCATCTCCTCCCTTTTCCTCCCAGCTCTGGCCCTGGATCTCCCCCTCTTTCCCCACCTTCCATCAGGCAGTTGTGTCGGTTCCTCACGCCAGGGACCCTCACCTGTTGGTGTTCTCCAGAACCTCCACCTTTTTCCGGAGCTCGGAGTTCTCCGTTGAACAAGACTCCACCCTACAGAGGAGAGAGAGAGAGAAAAATAAACTTAGTTTTTTATCAGGGGAGCAAACACTAAGCCAGGAGCTAGGATGGAGGCAGGTGGGCTTGAGAGAAAAAAGACAGGGAAGGGCTTCCCTGGTGGCGCAGTGGTTGAGAGTCCGCCTGCCGATGCGGGGGACGCGGGTTCGTGCCCCGGTCCGGGAGGATCCCACGTGCCGCGGAGCGGCTGGGCCCGTGAGCCATGGTTGCTGAGCCTGCGCGTCCGGAGCCTGTGCTCCGCAACAGAAGAGGCCACAACAGTGAGAGGCCCGCGTACCGCCAAAAAAAAAAAAAAAAAAAAAAAAAAAGACAGGGAAGCAGCTATTCTAGGGAGGTGTGGGAGAGAACATGGCCAACCTGAGTTGGGGAAAAGGGTGAGTAGACAAAAGAAAAAAGAGAGAGAGAGATGGGTAACCAGTGCCTCAGTAATGTAAAATGAATAGGGATGGTACAAAACATAAACTTCTTTCAGGGTGTTCCAACCTTGATTTCTCTCGACTCTTCCCTATGGCTCTCAATGTCCATCACAATTCTCCCTCTATGCTACAGGGTCTGGGTGCTGCTGGCTGTACTCTTGACCTGAAGGACTGACAGGAAGCCCAGGGTCTTGGGGCAGGGGGAGAGTGAAGGACAAGAACCCGGGACCTCAAGACAAGGAATCCAGGTGCCGGAGCAGGCATGCCCCAAAGAGGCAATAAAGAGATTTTCATCGAAACATCTTGACCCTGGATACCTACAGACAATAACAAACAGAATGGGACTGCTTAATGCTATATTACCAACACCTAAATCAGGAAGAAGACACACTGACTTTCAGTAGGAACTTCAAGAACCAGCCAGGATCCACCAACTGCTCTTCTCACCAGACACACATAAAGATTCATTTCTAGGTCCCGGGACTCATTCCAATGGTATTAGTTTGCCAGATGGGAACTAGTTTCTAGGGCTAATACAAAATTGTATTTAATTTACGTTTTTCTAACAGCGCTCCTGATATTCCAGGCTATTCAGAAGAGCACAAGGTGCCTTCAAGTGTTTTTGTGAAAAGTCACTCACCTATAACACAAATTATAGTGGACAGAAAAAAGAGAACGCCAACCTGCTTTACTTACTTCATCCCCTGTTGCTTTCTCTAGCGTGCGAGGGTGTGTGGCCAACAGGAATTGATTACTTAGCGCCTCTCCTCTGAGGAGTCCAGGAATATGCATGAAGGTTAGCATTTGTACTTATTTGAAAGGAAGGCTTCAGGGACTTAAGGACCCTTGGTTGGAAACTGTGCGGTACAAATGCCTACTAAGACTGAATGTACTTTTTATCACCAGCCAGATCTATAAGCTTTCCCCTCTAAAAACCACTAGGTGGCAGGCAAAACATAGCTGATAAACCAACGGCCTTTGCCGGGGTCCAGACCAAGAAATTGAACCCCCTTCTCATAGAAAGCAGGGCCCCCCCGCACTTACATTTCTCTACATGAATTGCTCAATACACACAACCACTTTGGCAGGAGGCTTACTTTTTCTCCAAACTGTCCATGTATTCCTTCTTCTTCCTCCTACTTTCCTGGGCAGAAATCTGCAATGGAAGGGGAGAAAAAAGGATTATGTTCCAGCTATCTCAGTAAACCAGTATTGACAAGAGGCCATGAGCAAAGAAATCACAAAAGCCCTGCTCACTTTTGTGGCCACTTCCCATTTGTTTAACCTACTGGCTCATCTACTAATCACCTCTTCTGTCCTCCCTGGTTTCAACCAGCTGATGTTCTCATCTACTTTCCAACACACTAGGCCCCCAGTGAGAAGGACAGTGGTCCAGGAGTCAGAGTGGAACATGTGGGTCACGAACCATCTGTATGGTCTTAGATAAATGATTTCAATTCTGTGGACCTAGTTGGCTCAACTATAATACATAATATAAGCCAGTTGGGGTTAGTCGTATAAAAATTCCCTGGCGGTTCTGCACATGGACGAAGAATTTTAACTCTAAGCTCTTTCCTTCCTCTCTCTTTGTCCCCTCCCTCCTGCTCTGCCCACGCCCTAGCCATGCCCCAGGGCCTCTGCACCCCTGATCCCCACTGTAGGGGCCTAGGACTAGGAGACTGCTGGACCCAGGTATAGAACAGTGGTCTACAGAATTTTTTATCAAAAACCTCTATCAAGAAAAAAAATTAAGCAAGCACCCATAATACATTTAAATTTATTCATTTATAAATTATATACATGCCTACTAGAGGGAAATATTGTGTATCTAATAAAACAAATTTTAAAGGCTGAGATTTTTTCAAAATGTAAATGGGAGTTCTAATATTTTCTTCCCGCCCCTGTATGGGTCATCTTAGGCACCACAGAGTGTGCACGCCCGACCTGGAGGCCCACTGACCAGAAGATGTATGGGGAGGTCTGGGGGAAGACAGGGGCAAGCCTTGGTCCCCACCACGGGACGGGCCAGTGTTGGCCACCGGGAAGGGAGGGTGCGCATCCTGGCCAGGTTTGCTCGCTGTCTCTGCTCACAGAAGCACCTGCATTTGAAGGGCTCACCTTGTTCTTGATTTTCCTCCGGATTTTCTTCAGGGCCTTCTCCTCTGATTTTGTCAGGGGCAACTTGGTGGGGATGGGATAGCCCTCAGCAATCAGGGTCCTCTTCTCTTCCTCCGTCAGGACCAGGGGGCCTGATCCCTGCAGCTTCTGTGCAGACCAAGGAGCAGAAAAGGGTCAAAGAGGAAAAGCCGGGCGTGCCGGAGAAACACCTCCTGAGGGGTGAGGAGGGTCTGTTAGGATGTCTTGCCAATGGCTAAGGGAAAAGGAGGCCCATCTCTTTTGGTGAGAAATGGGCACTTTGAAGTGGAAGCAAAAATGCAGAAGACACTCGTGTGAGTGTTACAACCCAAGGATTATAAGGGAACGGGTAAAGAAACCTCCACCCATTATTTCCCAGAAAGTACCCTGCTGGCTAAAACAACAAAATTAAAGGATACAATTCATTTCCCACATCCCTAGAGATTTCCTGTCCTCGGAGTGATGAAGGATTCACTTGGAACTCTGTTTGCGGAAAGTTTTGTTGTTCTCCTAAAGATGCCATTTTGCAAGATGCTCTCTAAACACTAGGAGTTGCTTCTTGACCTCTACTTCCAGCTAAGGGGCCAGGGCTCCTAGGGACACACCTGCAGGCATGTTCCATGAAAGTCACTGGTCAGCACAGTCCCAGACTGTCCATCATAGTGGAGATGAGAACTGTAGCTCATCTCATTTCACTCATATGAGGACAATGTGTTTATAATTAGTCAAATAAATGGAGTACCTACTGCATATTAGCTCCACATCAGATGCATGGAAGAATCAAAACGAACTCCATCTCTTAAGTAGCTAATGATCGAGACCGAGACTAAATCGAAACACGTGAAAGAATGAGAGCAATTAAATGCTAGACTGTAATATTCACTCAAGGTACGTTAAAAATATGAAGAAGGAGAATGCTTATGTGAGTTTGTGTGATAAGGGAAGGCTTAGGGTAGCAGATAAGGCTTGAATTGGGCTTCCTGAAAGAAAGGGGGTGATTTACACAGAGGAGGGCATTACAACAAAGGCAGTATTGTAAAAAGTAACTGAAGAAGCCACTCTGCGTAGAGGGGTGAGGAGTTCTGGAAGCAGCGGCAGGTTGGGCACGTAGGAGGGTGTTTGTACCCAGCAGAGGTATGAGGGCTTGATGCCAACAGATAACAGGGAAACAACACAGCTGAGCCAGGGTATGATATGGGAAGGATTTCCTCCATGACCACGTGGAATGGATTAATTGTGGTAGGACCCACAAATCCATAGGATGGACACTATTTCAGTAATCAAAGGAGTGAAGGGTTAGAGGAGAGAAGGCAAAGGTGGAGTGGAAAGAGTTAATTCCCTGGCCCTCAGTAATAGTGATATATAAGAACGTGGCCACAGATCTAGAACTTTCTGAGTTTCTGACATAGACAACTCAAATTTTCAAAATTATGTTAATTAATACATGATTCTTCTAAGAATTTTTAAATAATTCATTTCATTCAAATTTTCTCTATGTGATATTATAAATTCAGTAAGGCTGACTAATTTTTAAATCCTCATAGAAATCAATCGACTGTTCAGAACAATGAGAAGTTAATTATCTAACCCTAATTTTTTTTTAATTTATTTATTTTATTTTATTTTTGGCTGTGTTGGGTCTTCTTTGCTGCATGCGGGCTTTCTCTAGTTGTGGTGAGCGGGGGCTACTCTTCATTGTGGTGTGCGGGCTTCTCATTTTGATGGCTTCTCTTGTTGCAGAGCACAGGCTCTAGGCGTGTGGGCTTCAGTAGCTGTGGCACACAGGCTCAGTAGTTGTGGCTCGTGGGCTCTAGAGCACAGGCTCATTAGTTGTGGCACACGGGCTTAGTTGCTCCGCGGCATGAGGGATCTTCCTGGACCAGGGCTCGAACCCGTGTCCTCTGCATTGGCAGGCAGATTCTTAACCACCGTGCCACCAAGGAAGCCCTACCCCTAATTTTTATTTGGAAAAATTATATATGTGAGGGATGAATGTTGACTCATGATTTCTATCCTGAGTCACTGGGTTAAGAGTTGCACCACAGACAAAAAGGGTTAAATTATATTTTTGAGCTTTAGACATCAATGCATTTACTCTCAGAGCAATTTTTCAGTTCATCAAAGATTGCTTATTTAAAAAATAAATTATTTCCTATCATAGGTCATAAAGACCACCTAAATTGATGATAAATATTTGTGATACAATTTTGAGAAGAAGAACAACCCATTTTTATTCCTCATGTTTGTAGCTATAAAAAAGAAACATGTGAATAAAAACTGGAAGTGTGCACAGGAAAGGAAGAGAATGTGTTAGCACGATGAGGTCACAGGCAGGTCTTAGAAAATGTTCTTTAAGACTGTCATCCCCCTGCTTCAGCAGTTAGACCTAAAACTTCCTACAGTCTCCAAATGGTACCCACGCTGGGTGAAGGTCCGAGTGACAGAATGGGGGATGGGGGTGCAGGGATGCAGGGGACACTCACGTGCGGTGCGGTGAGGAGTGGGGAGCTGGCAAGTGCCGAGGGGGCCCGCGCTGGGGCCCTGGCGGGGCTGTGGGTCTGCGGCAGGCCAAAGGGGTGCAGGCGCGGGCTGGGGCTCAGGCTGCCCTCTGAGTCGCTGCTGTGGCTGCTGGGAGGGGTGGGCGGTAAGTGCAGGTGGTCCACGGAGGCTGAGGGGAAAAGAACGGATTGCATCCATCAGGGAGCAACAGAGCAGGACTTGGGGCAGTTCAACATTCAATATCCCTCCAGCAGAACTCAGGACAGCCGAACGAAAGAATGAGGAATCTCTGTGTGTGGATATGGAAAGGCCTCCAAGATGTATTACTATTAAGGTTAAATTTTAAGAGTGTTTCTTTCAAAAAATTTGAAAGTTTGCATTATCGGGTTCCAGGTCCGCAGTCCTTGATGTGGCCTCATGACAGGTGCTCTTGGCTTGATTTTCAGGCTTTATTTGGGATACATTTTTGGATTGGGTTTTTCAGTTTTACTTTGGTCAATGGGGGTTTCAGTAGATGTGACGTTATTGTCTGCTGGTCTCAGCCTATAGAGGAGCGGAATAAATCAAGGTGCAAAACAGTGTATAAAGTGGCCCTCCTTTTGTATGAAAAAGGAGAGAGAGAATACAGACCCCCATTTGCTCGTATCTTTGTAAAGAAACTCTGGAAGGTATATAAGAAACTAATAAAATTATGATGTAATGGGGGCAGGGGAAATTACAGTAAGTAGGGACGGTGCTGGCATAACCTTCCCTCTGTTCATTTCATATAGTTTCCATAGTTTGACTTGTAAACCATGTTAATGTATTAGGATCTTTTTTCTTTTTCTTTTTTTCAATAGCAAAAGCAGGGAGCCCATGAGTGTTTGAGAAAAGCTCATTTGTTTCTGGAGGAATGTGCATGGTAGGGCCCATAGGCCAGATGCCAGGCATTCTTGATTCAGATAATACCCAATCCATCTGTGGATAGACAGGTAGGAATTGGAAGACAAATTGGGGGAGGGGTGTCTCCCACAAAGTCTTCCAGCATCTAAGCATCCTTCACCTCTCCTCAGGGAGACACCCACACACCCTGCCGGGGCCTTTGAGCCTTAGCCGGTGCCAATTTTGCATCTCCAGGGCAGGAGGGATGGGTTCCCAAGGGAGGAATCCACTCTGGAGTTCAACCTGACAAACGAGCTTTGGGGTCTCACTCTTTTTCTGACCTGCAAATCTTCACATTGTGCTGAAATACCTTGACAGCCAGCTGCCGTTACTGAGCCAAGGAACATGACCTTGGGTAAACCTTTCACTCCACACCCCTCCTGGAGCCCCCAGGACAACAGAGCCCTGAGTGCAGCGGCTCTGAACTGGGCAAGGAGCCTGGAGACCTCATACACACCTGGCCGTCCATGGCCAGAGAACAGCTCGGGGCCATGGAAAGGCCTCGGTCTCCAGCCTGATGTATTGTGAATGGGAAGAGACTTTCTGACACACAGCTACTCACCTAAGAGAAAGGATTCCCCCATAGCTGCCTTTGGAGGTGACAAGCTGCAACCAGACGGCTCTCTCGCCCACTAAGACACCTGAATATCCAGGTAACCATAGGTGATGTGTCTCTCTCTGCCACGCCCCGCGCCCACTCCCATTCACAGCACACTTTCGTTCTCTCTTTCTCTAACCCTCTTTTCTCTTTCTAACATACTGCTTTTCACTAGATGCTTCTCCGCCCAAGAGCTCCCTGGTTTTTTAGAGTCCATGGGCACTCTTAAAGCTAAAGAATATTCTAAACCAATCCTATGCCTCTCCACTGCCAACTCTTCTGCCACCACTTCCAGGCAGCTAAGGAGGGTAGGTATGCGCCTTAAACTTATGTGCTCACCTAGGAAGGAGTCCCAAGCGTGTTAACCAAGTTTTTCCCAATGCCATGATGACCTATGGCACTCTGTGGTGTCAGATGAATTAAGCAAGGAAGCCATCAGACTGGGGTGGCTCCAATGCTCTGGTGGCCCTACGTAGGCAAACCAAAATCTAAGCCTCTAAATGCTTCAAGGTTACCAGACTGAAACCCAGGACAACCGGTCACAAACAACCAACTTGGCTTTAAGTTATATCCAATCAATAATTTCCTTACTTTGGGCTTTCCTGGTGGTGCAGTGGTTAAGAATCCGCCTGCCAATGCAGGGGACACGGGTTCGAGCCCTGGTCCGGGAAGATCCCACATGCCGCGGAGCAACTAAGCCCATGCGCCACAACTACTGAGCCTGCGCTCTACAGCCCGTGAGCCACAACTAATGAGCCCACGTGCCACAACTACTGAAGCCTGTGCGCCTAGAACCCATGCTCCGCAACAAGAGAACCCACCAGAGAGAGAAGCCTGCGCAGCAATGAAGAGTAGCCCCCGCTTGCTGTAACTAGACAAAAGCTTGCACGCAGCAACAAAGACCCAACGCAGCCAAAAATAAAATTAAAAATTTAGTTAAAAAAAAAATAATTTCCTTACTTTGCTTCCACCTTTTCTTTATAAAAGTCTCCCCCCAGCTCCTGTCGGTGGAAACTTGTAACTGGTTTGGCGCTGCAGAATGTAATTAATTTTTGCTCAAATAAGCTCTCAAAATTTTTAATTTTTTAGAGTTTATCTTTTAACAATGCTTATCTTTTAACCATGGTAAACAAACAAACAAGCAAACCAAAACCAAAACAAAACAAAACCCAGGAGTGGCCAAACCTAACAGGGGCTCCCGCTGTCAGCCGTGCTGAGCAGTTAGTCTAGAGAACTAACCAAGAATACCAGAGCTCGCTTGTCCCTTTCACTAGGCACAGCCCTAATTATTCTAATACCGTTCTCCTTTTTCCAAGCAGAAGGTGCTCCACAGAAAATGAAAATGGCATGGCAGGAAAAGTGAAGCAAACTCGAATCTCCTCTTACTTAATTATTAAGAGCTACTGCCCTGGCCACAGGTGCCTCGGTATCAGATTTCTAAATATCACTTGAAATGTTGCTCTTGGATTACTTACTGACAGGGCTGGGGACAACTGGCTACTTTGCCTAGAAGCCCTGTTGCATTCAAGGATATTTAATTTCCTCCTCTCTGTACATCTAGGATAATGAGGAAGGACGGCCATTTACTTTACCCTTGAAATGTTTCTCCTCCAGTGATCCCAGATTCCAAAGCCACTAGGGGATTCACTGGTACAGCTGTGACATTTTCTGAAGCATACTGCAACATAGATTTAAAAAGCAAGATGCATGTGATAGTTGTAACCGGTGTCACAAAAATGAAAGGAATTACTTTGGAGCAGTATATAAAGCTGAAAGGCACTAAAACGTGTATCACTCAGTGAAAAGAAATACTGTCTCAATATGGATTTTAGTCAGTATTTCTAATTTTAAAAACAGAATCCTTTCTTTACTGATGATAAAGGGTAAATGCCCACCTTGATTAAGTTGTCACGGATCAAGTCCTGAGTATGTTTCTGGTGGAATGAAGGTAGACTTTGTTTCCGTGAGCACTGCTACTAGGTAACATCTGCACGTTACATCTACCCAGTAGCACGGATACCCTTCCCATGACAAGTGCATATACTAATTTCCTATTTGTCGACCACACCAATGAGCTACTCTTCTAACCTTGTGCCAAAAGCATAAATAAAAAGGGAGGGGATGGCGTGTCTGAAGGCACAGAATTAAGAGCAGGATCTGTGCAAAGTAACTCAATTAAAAAGGCTGAGAGGGACGTCCCTGGTGGCACAGTGGTTAAGAATCCACCTGCCAATGCAGGGGACACGGGTTCAAGCCCTGGTCCAGGAAGATCCCACATGCCACGGAGCAACTAAGCCTGTGCGCCACAACTACTGAGCCCAAGTGCCACAACTACTGAAGCCCGTGCGCCTAGAGCCCGTGCTCCCCAGCAAGAGAAGCCACCGCAATGAGAAGCCCGCGCACTGCAACAAAGAGTAGCCACCGCTCGCCACAACTCCTGAAGCCTGCGCGCAGCAACGAAGACCCAACGCAGCCAAAAAAAAGAAAGAAAGAAAGAAAAGAATAAAAAAAATGCCGAGAGAGCTTCCTAGACTCCGTGAGACTTAGGGGTCTACGTTCAGGAATCCTGACTATGGGCTTCACAGGGGATGAGAAAAAGACTGACACAGAGAAAGAAGAAAGTGAAAGTGTGATAACCCCAAGTGTGACACTACTTAATTCTAAATGGATGGCAAGAAGCCCAATAGGATGCAGGAACAAAGGAGGCTCCTTGCAACAACTGTCATCTGAAATCAACATTTAAAAACATTGAATTGGTCAGACAGATAAACCGTGAATTCACTTCACAAAGGGTTTAAACTAGAATTGTTTGTTGTAAGTAGGCCAGGTGCCTTTGTGGATATGTGCCTATTTGCCTCTACTGATCATCACTCCAGGACAGGGAGCTGGGTTTTATCCACACGATGGCTTGAGGGCAGCGGTTCCCTTGTCCCCTTGTCAGCACCCAAGTCACAGCAGTCTACGAACATGCTGAAAAGTCACCCTGCCTAGGAGTACAAGTTAAAGATTTAGCTGGAAAAACTTAGGTTTCAAAGTTTGTATTTACCATCAAGAACAGAGCTATTTCATAAAGCAAGTTCTGCCTTTGGTACCATCAAGCCCAGCACTGTCTCACACATTCCCCATCTCTTTAGACGGTGCACCCACATCTGTTAACCCAAAGGAGAGAGTGGACAGACCTTCCTTAGGAGAGAAGTTTAGGAACTGATCCACTTCATGAGGCTCCAGCTTAATCTTAGGAATAACTGTCTGGCACGAGGAATCAACCTAAAGGAAGAATTTCAAACACAGTTTTTAAAAACCAATACCAAACCTGAAGAAACACCCCGGGGAGTTATTTGTCATCTGTGTCTTCCTCCCAGGGCAGCCCTGCTTCTCTGGGGCTGGCTAGGCCCGGCCGAGTGCAGGCTGCTTCTTGGACAGGGAGGTGTTTTAGTCCTTAACATTTCCCTCATTGCCAAACCTGGCAAGACAGGTGATGGAACCCTCAGAATTCTAAAATTAAGAACCCAGGGCTCGGGAGTTCCCTGGTGGTCCAGTGGTTAGGACTCAGCACTTTCACTGCTGTGGCCTGGGTTCAATCCCTGGTTGGGGAACTGAGATCCCACAAGCCTCATGGCGCAGCCACAAAAAAAAAAAAAATCCAGGGCTCACTTATCAGTGCTTTCTTTCTATTGTTTTTATGGACTATAAGGGCTTTTATCACAAAATAGTCTGGTACATTTTTAAGGGTCATGGCCTCCAGCAGTGTGTCCTGCGGCAGGAACTGTGTGAACCCAGCTGCATCCATTCTCTCCAGGTTCCTGACAACTGACAGCAACTAACCATGAAACAATGAGTACGGGAAGGAGGAAAGGTATCTGGCCCGTGCATGGGGAGCAAGGCCATGACCCTGCCCTTTCTTAGCGACATGCATGAACATGAACTGAACTAAAATCTCATGGAGCAAGGAGACTAATACAGACTCCAGAAGCCTAGTCCGATTAACAGACTCAGGTAGCTATTGAGAAGGGAATTCTAGAGGGCAGTGCAGAGGTGCTCTGTCCACAATCCCTCATCTTCCACACGGATGGAAGGTAAGAGCACAGGAGTGAGTACTCAGCAAAGCCTTAGTGGCCCCACCACTGCTGTGTTACCTTTTCCTGAACAGGTGGACCACTATACCTCACTCAGAGGAGATCTGACTTAAAGATCGTCAGCAGAGTCATTGTTTATAACCTGTGACTTTGAACTTAAGGAAAGTTAGGACTGGATTCCAATAGCTGGAAGAAGATGTACAAGTATGACTCTGGTCCATCACCAGACGCTGAAATACCCAAAGAGAAGGTGGAGTAAAACTAAATCCTACTTGCCGTAGGTGTGGAACTGAGCAAGGAAGAAATTCCAGATTTCTTACGTTTTCCACCGGGAATACATTAGGAATTGGTAGGTGGGAGATCCCTGAATTAAGTCAGGGTAACTGAGCACTACACAGGAACTAGCATTCCCTATTGCCACGGCACAGAAAGCCATGGATCGCGTCATCATCATAACCACTCCCTTTCCACCGGCTTAAAAATCAGTTCCAGGGAGAATCTTTTTTCCCCATGGATATCTATGTATTTTTAAAATTTTGTAATAGCAATCATAGAAAAAATGAAATGAGACTTGCTACCAATTTTTCTGGAAATGCCTTTAAAGGAAGTGATATAAGCAACGCTGACACCAAATCAACATATCCTAGATATATACATAAATACATTTTTACATACATACATACATATATAGTTATATATCTTTAAACATATACAACCACTAGCTCCAAAAAGATTAAGTGCCTTATTGGAGAATGAGGATCCGTATCTTTTGATCCAATCTGTTTATATGGAGGAAAAATGATTATACCCCAGCGTTCATTTCCAGAGGGGGTTCCTCCTCTTCAAAAGGGGTAGAGATGGCAGTGATGGTCAGAGTGACAGATGGAACTAGTCCTGAGGGCGGCTCGTCCGTGATTGGCTCTGTCTTGATGGTTGTTGATGGAAAGTCTGTAGACAGGTACCATTTCTCACTCTCCACTTCATCTGTGGGAAAAAGATAAGCACATGTGTGAATCTGTTCAGGGCATCAGGTATAAGTAAAACAAATGGCACCGACCTTTCTCCTCAAAAAAGAAGCTCCAACACAGAATTGTTGTGGGTAGAATAAAAGGAAATAAAACGAGGATGTGAGAGAGGAGATAAATGGATGAAGAAATGAATGGCAAAATGAGAATCTATACTTGCATTCACTTGAGTGTAAGGATGCCTGAAGCAACTCTGGAAGGATACATATGAAAGAAAGAAACTAGGCTCTCCGGGCAGAGCAGGAAGGAGACTAGGTGGATGGGGAATAGGATAGGACAGAGAATTTCAGTGTGTAGTGTTTTATACTTCTTGGTTTTCAAACCAATTAATATATTATCCAGAAAGAAAGAAAGAAACAAAGAAATGCATTTAAAAATAAGAAGGAAAGAAGCGAATGGTTGACAACCAGGGTCTCAGGAGACAGGACTGGAGACAGGTCTCTGTCCTTCTCCCCAATGGATGGTTATTTGTTTTCTTCTTTTTCTTCTCACTCCCCATCATTGGTCCTAGTCTGCTTCTCTGCAACGTCGCTTATGCCTTACACGTGACCTAGACTTCCAGAATTTTACTTAGCCTTCTAGGAAACTTCAGAGTTTGTAACAGACATCTGCCCCTTGCTGAAATGGATGAAATGCTCATCCAGAGGAAAGGGCGGCATCTTGTCAAGGCTGGTCTTGGCTTGCCTCTGGCTTTCGTGACAATCACAGGCCTGGGGATCACAACAAAGCAACAGCACCGAACAGACAGAAGCACCTCCTTCGCTCAATGACATTCTCCTGGGAGCCTGCATGGTACCCTGCATTTCTTACCAAGTTACATCAGAGCAGGTACCTCAGCATAGCCCTGGGAAAGGAGGGAGGAGGGCAGGAAAGGGAACAACAGCAAGAAGGCTGCAAACAGGTGCAGAACGAGAGAAAACAAGTCAGAGATTCCCAAAGTCAGCATTCCTCACCTGTTACCAGTTTTACTAAAGCGAGACTAAAATAAAGCAAAGATATGCTCCCTTGCTTTATGAAAAACATTTAAACACACACACACACACACACACACCAGGCGCTTCGTGAACTATTACTATCCAGGGGAGCAAAGTCATTCACATTATGAATTATTTTACACTCAAGAATTAGGCTCAACTTTTCTTATGAAAAGGTACATGAACATCATTCAGAACTGTCAAGACGGCAGTGGAAGAGTGGGCACAGAAGCGAAAAACTAAAGTTCGCAATTGTTAAGGTTGTATTTCTTTTCTTTTTTTTTTTTTTCAGTACACGGGCCTCTCACTGTTGTGGTCTCTGCCGTCGTGGAGCACAGGCTCCGGACGCACAGGCTCAGCGGCCATGGCTCACGGGCCCAGCCGCTCCGCGGCATGTGGGATCTTCCCGGACCGGGGCACGAACCTGTGTCCCCTGCATCGGCAGGCGGACTCTCGACCACTGCACCACCAGGGAAGGTTGTATTTCATAAGCAACTTCCTTCAAACACCGGGAAAGCTTAGATTCACATGCACCATGGAAAATAATTTTCCTCCAAATCCAATTTCTAATGGACTCAATTAATTATTCCAGCCCCAATTTACTTCCTGAGGTCAAATAAAGACAGGCAAGACTTAGGTTGGTTGAAGGTGTTTGCTTTTAGAGCTGGTTCTATGGGGCTGCTGAGTGCTATGGGGTGATGGAGGATTTCCATCATTCTCGGGGTGTGCGCCACATCCTGGCCGAGCGGGAGGGGCAGGTAACAAAGGTCCTTTTGAAAACAGCCAGAGGATGGAGACCACACTGTACTTGATGCAGAACCCTGCTGGGCAGATGGGCCCCCTAGCTCAGCTTGGGGAAGCAACTGGATGAGGAACCAAATGAAGTACCTAACACCACTCCCAGAATGAGCTTAGGCATGAGGTCTCTGCCACCTGTAAGGAAGACACGCTTAGGACAGATGTGGGGAGGGGCTGGAGAGACAGAGAGAGCACAGATCCCATTTTCTCCACTCAGCAATGATGTGTTCATACCTCTGCCTTGTCAACACTTACAGCCTGTCCACACTGAGCAATATTTACCCCTAGCAGAGACTGGAAGAGAGACAGTAAGATGAAATATAGTCTCAGTATATATTAAAATTAACAGTTAAGGAGGCATCCCTGAGGAAAAGGTCACATGCAATTACCAGGGAATGGTGAGATAAGGCCAGATCCCATGGCTGTGTGGTTACAATTACTGTGACGAAACATAATTCACAAGGCACAATAGGTAAAAATAAATACAAAAAGCAAATACAAAATTACAAGCAAAATAGAGACAGGTAATGAAATTAGTTCTTCCAATCTGGCTAAGCCATTCTCAAAGTACACACATTCATAAAATAGGTCAAGATAGTCTATATTCTTTTTTTGGTTTTTTTTGTTTGTTTGTTTTTGCGGTACGCGGGCCTCTCCCTGCTGTGGCCTCTCCCGTTGCGGAGCACAGGCTCCGGACGCGCAGGCTCAGCGGCCACAGCTCACGGGCCCAGCCGCTCCACGGTATGTGGGATCTTCCCGGACCAGGGCATGAACCCGTGCCCCCCGCATCGGCAGGCGGACTCTCAACCACTGCGCCACCAGGGAAGCCCAAGATAGTTTATATTCTTAATGCTCAGTGTCCTACACCCCTATTTTAAAATTTTTTATATAATCTTTGCTGTATCAGAGATGGAGACTGAAGGACAAATAATGACATGTGAACTATGAAACAAAACTTCCCCTGAACTCTTCCAAGAGAAAACCCCAAGGAAGCTGCCTCTCCTCCCCTGAGCCTTTTGGGGACAAACCACTGGTGCTGCCTTCATGCTTCCATTTCAGTACAGCAATTTATTACTCTACCTTGAAAGATGTTTTTTGAATTAGAAAGAGGTTTAAGGCCATCAACCTCAGATATGTGTTTTTATAGATGAGGAAACTAACATGCAGGTCTAAATCACACAGCAAATATGTGGCAGAACCCAGATCTCCCGATCCATTAAAGAAACAACTAAACATGTAGATAAAGATGTGTGCACAGGGACTTCCCTGGTGGTCCAGTGGTAAAGAATCTGCCTTACAATGCAGGGGATGTGGGTTCGATTCCTGGTCAGGGAAATAAGATCCCACGTGCCGTGAGGCAACTAAGCCAGCGCGCCACAACTACTTAGCTTGCATGCCTCGACTAGAGAGCCTGTGTGCCACAAACTACAGAGTCCACACACTCAGGAACCTGCGCACCACAACTACAGAGCCCACGTGCCCTGGAGCCTGCGTGCCAGAACTAGAGAGAAGCCCTGTGCCACAACAAAGAGCCTGTGTGCTGCAACTAAGACCCAATGTGGCCAAAAATAAAATAAAATAAATAAATATTTTTTTTAAAAAAAAGATGTGTGCACAGGGCTTCCCTGGTGGCGCAGTGGTTGAGAGTCTGCCTGCTGATGCAGGGGACACGGGTTTGTGCCCCGGTCCAGGAAGATCCCACGTGCTGTGGAGTGCCTGGGCCCGTGAGCCATGGCCACTGAGCCTGCGCGTCCAGAGCCTGTGCTCCACAACGGGAGAGGTCACAGCAGTGAGAGGCCCACGTACCACAAAAAAAAAAAAAAGATGTATGCACAAATATGCTCACTGCAGCATTATTTATAATCACGAAACACTGAAAGTAACCAAAAGAGTAAAACGGAAGGGCAAAGTGAATGAATTAGGGTACATCCATACAATGGAAATGTTATGCAGCCAGTAATGTTACATGTTTAAACCCTTCTTAATAACAAGGCAAAGAGTTATGATAGAATATTAAGGAAAAAACCTGAATATAAATTTATGTACTATTAATGAAGAAACTGATAGGAAAAAGAGACTGAAAGGAAATATGTCAAAATAGTAAAAATATCTCTGGAGAATAATTCAGAACATGAGTGACTTTTCTTTTTTCTCTAGTTTCATACTATTTCTAAATTTCCTAGACTGGGAATATATTGTCCCTGGATGATCACACGTGGACATGGCCTGCTTCTGCCTGCTCTGCTTCGTATTTTATGATGGTAATTATTACATAGAAGCCTTAGTGGGTCAAGTGGCCCATTTAGAGTCCCTTGACTTAAGAAGAGTCAATGAGTACCTTAATATATGTTATAAATTGCATAACTGGCTCCAGTTCTTCGTTTGTCCCTCTATCCCTGTCCTTTGCCATGTAATTTTGCAGTGCCCTCCTACTGGGGACTAATCCCTACCCTGGGATTGGCCACATGACTGGCTTTGGCCAAGAGGATGTTAGCTTTGCAACACAAGTAAAGTCTTGAAATGCACTTGTACAACTGAACTTACACACTTGTACCTTTGCCATCACACTTATGAGAAGGATGTGCCAGGACAATCTACTGATCCCAGAAGGAGGACAGACACATAAATCAGAGTTGCTCCCAGATGAGCCTGGCCAAGATCAGCTAACTCTCAGCCTCAGACGTGTGGGTGAATCTAGCTGAAATCAGCAAAATCACCCAGCTGCCCCTGACCCTCCACGCCTAAATCAGCCAACCTCCAGCCAAGGCACAGACATGTGAACTCTAATAACAAATGATTGTTGGCAAAGCTAATGAGTTTAGTGGTGATTTGTTATGCAGGAATACAGCTGGCTGATACAATACAGCTGCATGTGTATACAAGAAATTAAATCCATTACATCAGAACCTATGGCAACAAATAGTTACACCTTGTTCCCATAATAATTCCTCTAAACCACCAACTGTGAACCATATCAATAAATATTTGTAGATTGACTGACTTGATCTACCAATTATATAATAAAATAAATGATTTCAGTTGAAGAAAGTTAGCCAGTAAGAAGTTTGGTGAGAACATTCCAGTGGCGGTTGAAATTAGAGAAAAAAGCTTTCATTCTGAACTACTAGGTATTGACTTATACTCTGTCCCTCAGTGGATCAAATTGGAGAAAACAAAATGACAAATGTAACCTGTGAGATAGGGGGTTAACAAAGGATAAAGGGAAAGGGAACCAGCCGAATATGTATTACAATTTTTCTATGTGACCTTATTTTTGTAGTTTTATTTCATTGGCAAAAGATCAGAAGAGCACCATGGCTTAGAACTTAGATGGTTGAGTTATTGATAAAACTGCAAAAACAAGATTCAGTATACACTCTATATACTGTCCAATTTCTAATACTAATACTCAGATAGTGAGTGAAAAAATTTTTTATTGTAAATTGTGTCTATATGTCTTTTAAGTTTCATTTCAGAAGGAAAACATCACCCAATAAGGTCAGTAGTGCACTGTGGGGAGTAAGAAGCACAACCAGCGTATCATCTGATTTTATTTAAACAGCTCCCTGGGCTTCCCTGGTGGCGCAGTGCTTAAGAGTCCACCTGCCAATGCAGGGAACACGGGTTGGAGCCCTGGTCCGGGAGGATCCCACATGCCATGGAACAACTAGGCCCATGCGCCACAGCTACTGAGCCTGCGCTCTAGAGCCCACGAGCCACAACTGCTGAGCCTGCGTGTCACAACTACTGAAGCCCGCGCACATAGAGCCCGTGCTCCGCAGCAGGAGAGGCCACTGCAACTAGAAGCCCGTGCACTGCAACAAAGAGTAGCCCCGGCTCACTGCAACTAGAGAAAGCCCGTGCACAGCAACAAAGACCCAACACCGCCAGAAGTAAATAAATAAAATAACTTTATAAAAAAATAAAAAATGAAATAAAATAAACAGCTCCCTATCAAAGGTCAAACTCGACTGCCAAATTTCCTTGGCATCACCACTTAGCTGTCAGCAAGAAAATAAAAACAAGCCACTGTCTCATGGTGATGAATCCTTCATATCCAAGGATGAAATGGAGCAGCTATGAGCAATGGGGCTAGATGCTGAGATTACCAAGATAGCGGCTAAAAACCCCACAAACCAAAACCAACATAGAGGCAACACCAAAATGCAGGTCCTCAATCATTTCCATATGTGCTGCGTAAATAATGGCACTGAATAGATACTGATTCCTGGGAAGGGGAAAAAAGAGATTAAACTCTAAATTGGGAGTAGGTAGTATCTTTATAAATATGTCTTTTATATGTGTGTGTGTTTTATATATATATATACACATACACTCATATACATATTTATATATGGTGTGTCTGTGTACTTTTAGAAAGAGAAATCACATAGGACAAATGCCACTTACATGATATACACATATATGTACCCATTAGCTATTTATATAATATGTCTAAAGTAAAAAGGAAATTTTTGTAAATTAAAGAAGTATGCCTCATCTAAATCCTTCAGCATTTGATAACTGTGTTTGCCCTTTGAAAAATTTCAAAGGAGCTGGCAAATCTTGGCCGATTTTTGACGTAAACATCTCTTAAAGGAAAATGCTAAGGCTGGGTTCTGGAGGCTGGGAGAGGGGCAAGAATGCAGTTGAATATGTCAGAATCATATGAAGCTGTAGCCCACTGCATGTTCAGACAGAAGGTAGGCGCCTGCCCGCCCAGAGTCCCCTCCCTGAGTGCCTGGACCCTGAAATCACCTCCAGTGGTGAGTGGCATGAAGAAGTGTTGAAAATAGTAAAAATAGCAAACACTGAACTGTGAGCGTTTACTACGTGCTAAGCATTATTCCAAGTGCTTTAGATATATATTAATTAATTTAATCCTAAGAGTGACCCTGGAAGGCATGTACTATGATTACCCTCATTTTATAGACAAGGACACTAAGAGATTAACTCCCTCACCCTACGTTACCCAGCTGGTATACGGCCAACCTGGCATCCACACCCAGGCAAACCAGACCCACAGCCCTGCTCCTGTCCCCTCTAGCATACTGCTTCGCAAGAGACCAATGATGAAACGGATCTCTAGCCAAAAGTGAGCATTCTTCAATTAATGTTATTTTGAGCCCATAATTAGCCACTACAAAAGGTACAATATTGGTTCTTTCTATACTTCTCACCTTCGTTTATATGGACTCCTAATCCAATGTTCCTGAGGTTAAGAATTCCAGTTTAACACCAGCAAATAAGAGCTAAAATGTTCTGAGAGCTCACTGTGTGCCAGGCACCGTTCTAAATGTCTTCACGTACTTACACAGGTTTCTGTGATGGATGCGATTTCCCTTGTACACCTCCCTCACTCCATGCCTTCTGTGCTTGTGCTTACAGAACCTCTTTCCCTTACTCTGGTGTTCATGTTGTGGCCAGTTGATAAACTATGTATTTAATTATGTGGTAATTTACATAGGGCAATAATAACAAGAGCTAATATGTATTTAGTGTTTACTAATTGCCAGGTGCTGTTATAAATGCTTAATACATACTAACTCATTTACTCCCCCCAACAACAGCACAAGGTTAAGTATTATTACTATTATTCCCATTTTAAAGATCAGGAAAGGGCTTCCCTGGTGGCGCAGTGGTTGAGAGTCCGCCTGCCGATGCAGGGGACATGGGTTCGTGCCCCGGTCCGGGAAGATCCCACATGCCGCAGAGCGGCTGGGCCCGTGAGCCGTGGCCGCTGAGCCTGCGCGTCCGGAGCCTGTGCTCCGCAACGGGAGAGGCCACAACGGTGAGAGGCCCGCGTACCGCAAAAAAAAAAAAAAGATCAGGAAAGAAACACAAGAGTTGAGCCACTTGCCCAGGATCACACCATTAGTAAGTGGCAGAGCCCAGATTCCAGTTCAGGCAAATTGATTCCAGAGATGAATCGCTATACTCCATCTGTGTTCTGCATTTGGCATCTCAGGTCTTCCCATAGGATACTGTGTTTAAAGTATTCATTGAATAAATATCTGTGGAGCAAATGACCGATTTCAAAAGATTTACTTAGTATATACACGCAAAAAACCCTTGTGTGTACATTTCTTTTCCTTCATGAAAATTAATGACTCTTACCCATGAATAGAGTAAGTTTAACACTAGATAGCTGTACATATTGCTTTCTTATACCATTCTAGCATTGCAATGGCCAGGCAAACGAAGAAGTCACGATTTCACTTCTAAAAGGGGGGAAAGCATCATTATTTTCTTAACCTGTTAGAAAAAGAAAATAAAAGGTAATCTCAAAAGGATGATGAATAGCAAAAAAGCATTCACCACTAGCCCAGGCTTCAGACTCATAAAGGAAGGCTGTTCCTCTGCTTGTCAACCCCAAGCACATCAGGTTCTTTCTGTAGCGCATCCATGTCAGGGGACCCAGCTACTCTCTGTAGGGAGATGACAGACACATCTGCCTTTTTTTTACCCTAGAATCTACCCCTCTAAGACAGCTCAGACCCATGCTCTTGTCAGCTCAGACCCACAGCTCTAATCAAATGTGATGAAGATACAGCTATTTATCATCTCTCTGTGACTTTCTTTCCCAGGTCCCACGGCCTTGGAATATTTCAACATCAAGAGGTCTTCCCACTGCAAACAGGAAACCTAAGTCACCCATGACTCATCTCTACCCTTTCTTCAGCAAACCCGATGGTATGCTAATCCTGCTCTGGGTTTCATCTAATCCTTTCAAAATCCATTTTTTCTTTGCCATGGATGGTACATGCCTTTCCGTTTCTCCCTGCATTGCTATATCCATGCACACCTTCCCTGCTCTGGCATCATCAGACACGAGACACCATTTTCTTCTTCTAGACTCCAAAAAGAACACCATCCCACTTTCCTAAGGCCTTGTTTCCCATCAAATGCTGAGTCTCCGCCTTCCATCAGGCTACCTCATACCAGCAGCATCTGTTCATGTTTAGCTCACAGACTATTGTTTTCATTCCCGCCTATGAAAACAGCTCCTTAAACTTAGGATATCCACACTAAGCCAATGTACCCAGCCATCACTTGCCCTACTCACTCTAGAAGTCCAACCAGGCTAACCTAAAGGAAGATGATTATCATTTATGTGCTGGTCCCACCCTCTCTAGACCTGGAAGAGCCACAGTTATAGTCCTTTATTCCACCCAAAATAAAGTTACCTTGACTTGTGCATGGTGCCAGTAGATCACTTCTGTATTAGTATATTTTATGCTGAGTCTGTTGATATTCTATATATTTCCAACTTGGTTCTTATATCATCTTGGAGGATAGGGGCCATGTCTAGTTCTCTCTGAACAGCCTTCATCCAGCACTACTAAGTTTCTTCTTTAGGAAGAAGACTGAAATTAACTAACAAAGCAAATGAATACCTAGCCTCCCAATTTAATTACAGAGGAACATGACCAAAATAGAGTAACTCATGAAGATACCCTCCAGGTGGTGAGGTGCAAGACTTGGTCATTCACATAGAAGCTTTTTATTCTTCAATCTACTTGGAAGCTTCTGCTTATCTCTTTATAACCTCTTTACTTTTTTTTTTTTTTTTTAAAGAACAGAAAACCCTGCTTAGCAGCCTTAATCATGGGCAGAAATGAACGAGCTGAATGTAGGATGTCTTTCTGGTGGTTCTGAAGGTCGAGCCCACATTCCTAGGACTGGCTCCTGTGGTTGCCAAACGATGTGAAGTCCTTTAACTCAAGTGTTTCAGAAAAGTCTACAGTCAAATTCAGCCCTGAAGACAGATGACTCCTGTGTAATCTTAGACTAGTGTTTCTCAAACTTCTTTTGGTCACAGACTCTTTTGAGGATCTAAAAAAATTATAAATGTTCTCAGCAGGAAAACTGACAAATGTTGACAGTCCAAAATTTTGCATATAATTTTAGGGGTCTACAGTCCATCTGAAGAACATGATACACTAACAGGATAAGAACACCTACATTTGCCCAATATAGTTGGCCTGGGGTTCAAGGAGGGAGGAAGAGGGAAAAGAAAGAGTGAGCAAAGAAAGAACAAGAAAGGAAGGAAGAAGGGAAGGAAAGAAGGATGATGGTGGGAAAGAGAAAGAGAGAGGAGAAAAGGGAGTAAGAGGGAGGGAAAAAAAGAGAGAAATCCAATAAACTGAGAGAGCGTCTGTGCTTGAGCTATTTAGCTTATCACTTTATTTCAGGCTTGGAAGCAATTACAGAAGAATGGCATTTAATCTCAGTAAAACTGGACAAGAAGATTGGAATCATTGGCTTTCTGAGATATAATGAAATACTATCCATCACTAGAAACAAGAATTCCTAGTTTTGCTTAAGCGGTTTAAACAATGCAAAAGATGAAGAAGATTAAATTTAATGCAAACAGCAATTTTTAAAAGTTGCCTATTTATGCGTTGCCTAAAGAACTATCATCCTCCTCGATCAGGAAGGCAATCTGCTTAAGAAAGCACTGACTCCAGAGAGACCTTTGTGAATTAATACTCCCTTAAGGCGGATGCAAATTGGGGTTCAAATAATTCTGTTCCCAAACATTTGTATATCCACAGAAAAACAGCTGAAGCCAGGAACTCGACAAAGCTTTCCCCGCAAGTTCCTCATCCGTTCATGCACGCTGTCTACCTTTGATGTCACACATCCCAAAGGGTTCCTATCCATGTTCATTATCCCCTACTTATAAAAGTACTTTTGCTGGGACTTCCCTGCGGTCCAGTGGTTAAGACTCTGTGCTTCCACTGCAGCGGGCACGGGTTCGATCCCTGGTTGGGGAACTAAGATCCTGCATGCTGTGTGGCTAGAAAAAAACAAAAGCTGGCATAGAAAGCTTTTACTCAGAGAGAAACCGGTACTTAACGAAGATGAACTGTGGATCAGAAACTCTCTGCAAAATATATCTGACCCACTGTACCTATTCTCAGCAAACTACCAGCATGGCCTATTGCAGTGTTGACTTAAAATGTTGCACAACCTAAAAGTTGAGAATTATGTTTCATTCGGCGGACTTTCTGAGGACTTAAGCCTGGAAAAGAGCCTCTCCGATAACTCTGAGGGACTGCTCCGAAGAGGTGAGGGACAAGCCGGGATATACAGGACTTTCTGCAACAAAAACCAGGTAGTCGGAACATCAAAAGATTACTGTTTATTAAAGAAAACCGGACACCTCAAGGAAATGAATTTAGCATTTTTCTCTGTGTGGGAATATGCAAGAGTCTGGGCTCATTGAAATCATTCCTTTGATGTGCACCAGAACTATCTAGGGCCAAGATCCTGCTTTTTTCCATACTGAATCCCCTCGGGGTGCAGTCTGGCTGATAGCTTGATGGCCACAACATCTTTTGTTTATTGATACGATACAGCAAGTGACACATTCTTTGTGCACAGCAGTATAGCACCTCTAAACAGAAGGAGGGGCCAGATGGGGGGAACTGAATAGTGTGTGCTTTGGCCTAATGATAAGAAAGCTTCCTGGAAAATACTGACTGATCATTTCTCCCCACACTAAGCTATCAGTATAGGTGGCATCTATGAGTTCCTTTACGCTGCCTTTATACTGATTAGCATTAAAAAGCAAAGAAATAGTGTTATCGGGAAGAGAAACGGACCCTCAACTTTTGGAAACCTGCTTATTTGCAATCATTTTAGTCGGGGTCTTGGTTTAGAAGAATCAATGTCCTAGCCCTCGGCCCACTATGTGCTTCCCTCCAACCATCACCACTGTTTCAACTCTACTCAACGCTTTAGGGCCCAAACGAAATTCTGCCTTGTTCATGCAATTCTTCCTGTGATCTTCACTGGGCGTACGCTCTGTCTTCTGAACTTCTAGTTTCTTTTCCTCTTGGGACACTGCTCATATTCGGTCTGATCAAGTATTGGGGTACAAGGCATGTTCCCTAGAGTCTGGGTGTAAGTTTTACCACCGTTGTCTCACAAGTATCTACGACAGTGCTTGACACACAGTAAGTGTTCAACAAACACAGAAGTGAAGGGGAAAGTTGCCCAGATGGTTTAGGCCAGCTCTAATCCGCATAGTCTAGAAACAAGGCTGCTGAACGGCTGACTAGCTCCACAGATGATAACTAAATACAATATAGGTATTGCTATACTGTTATCACACTCCTGACACAGGGTCTCTGCACTTGCCGTTTCCTCTGCCTAGAAGCCTCTTAGACATACACCTAGTTCTTTCCCTCATCTGCTGATCTTTGCTCAAATACTACCTTCAAAGAAAGGCCTTCCCTGTCTATCCTATTTAAAATCTCAACTCCCCCACTGCTATGGTTTGAATGTTTGTGTCCTCCCAAATTCATATGCTGAAATCCTAATGCCCCAAGTGATGGTAGTAGGAGGTGGGGCCTTGGGGAGGTGATTAGGTCATGAGGGTGAAGCCCTCTGTAATGAAATTAGTGCCCTTATAAAAGAGCTCCCCAGCCCCTTCCACCATGTGAGCACACAATGAGAAGTCTGCAACCAGAGAAGGTTCTCCCCCAACCATGCTGACACCCTGATCTCAGACTTCCGGCCTCCAGAACTGTGAGAAATATATTTCTGGTGTTTATAAGCCACTCAGTCTGTGGTATTTTGTTATGGCAACTTGAATGGATTAAGAAACTCCCCCCTCCTCCAACATCTCCCTATTTTTTTTCTGATTTATTTTTCTGTATATCACTGATCACCCATCGAATACATATATATAGTTTACTTCTTTACTTTTTCTTATTTCCTATTCCCCCCTCACATCCTCGAATATAAACTCCATGAAGCAGAGATCTTTATAAATTGTGCTCAGTCTTTATCCCCCAGTGCTTAGGATAGTCGGAGGCAGATTAAGCACGAAGTAGGTGCTCAGTGAATAGCTAAGGAATACATTTTTAAAATGAATCACGAAGCACCTGTAAAATACTTACCTCTACTTGGCACTGTGCTTGATCCTGCCCAAGACAACTTCTAGAAGCCAGGAAACTGTAACCTGATCAAATACCTGCAGCCCAGTGTGTCTGCACAGTGATGGGGCACGCAGAGCAGGTGTCTCCCCTGATGTATCACTAAAGGCTGGGAACATGCTTCATTCAGTCTCCTATACCTTCTCCCTTAACAACTCAAGAACCACTAGGAGAATGAATGGCTACACTGTAAGGCACTGATAACATGTGATAAAGGAGTTCAGACATGGAAGAAGCCAGTTTATAGACATCACTATGAGAAGAAGTGTGGTGGTCAGCTTCTAAGACATCCCCCCAGTGATCCTGTTTTTCTGGCATTCCCATCCTTGTATGGTCCCCAGCCACAAGGAATCAGGACTCCCCTGTGTGACTGACAGAATAACTTCCACAGCTGGGTCAGAAAAAGTATTTTAGCTCCTGCCTTGGTGTCTTGGCTCTCTCACTCTTTGGAAGGCACCTATGCTTACCACTACACCACCAACGTATCCCTCACTCTTTGGGAAGCCAGCTCCCATGCTGTGATGATACTCAAGCAGTGCCATGGAGAGGAACTGATTCACCAGCATCAACTTGCCAGCTATGTAACAGAACCCCCTTAGAAGCAGATCTTCTAATCCTGGAAAAGTCTTCAGATAACTGCAGCCTCAGCCAACATCCGATTTCAACCTCATGAGAGATCCTGAACCATGTGGACAAAGAATGCCACCTGCCATATCAGCAAACGAAGGATGTTGTAGCCATCAAGCCCTCAGCCACTGCATCTGTCCCCAGCTGTGCACCCTGAGGGGATCCAGGACGGGAAAGAACAAGATACTGGCCTTAGTTAAGGTGCACATCAGAGGAATGATTTCAATGAGCCCAGACACTTGCATCTTCCTATACAGAGGAAAATGGTAAATTCACTAACTCGAGATGTCTGTTTTTTTTAAATTAACAGTGATCTTTTGATGTTCTGACTACCTGGTTTTTGTTGCAAAAACTCCGATATATCCTGGCTCCTCCCTCACCTCTTCCGAGCAGTCTCAGAGCTATCAGATAGAGCTATCTGAGTCTCAGAGTCTATCTGAGAAGCTGCTTCCCAGGCTTAAGTCCTCAGAAATTCCGCCAAATAAAAAAACATAATTCTCAACTTTTAGGTTGTGCATTTATTTTTCAGTCAACAAACAGAACCACCTAAGTGAGCCAGTCCTGAATTCCTGATCCACAGAAATCATGAGAGGTAATGAATGATTACTACTGCTTTAAGCCACGAATTTGGGGAGATCTGTTACACAGCAGTAGATAACTAATACAAGAGGTATCAGAAATGACTTCCACAAAGGAAGTAGGGCTTGAAATAGAGGAATTGTAGGAATAACAGAGGCAAAGCAGTAAAGAGAATACAGGGGAAACCATGAGCAAAGGCAGATACAAATATTAAACAGAAACCATACCCACACAGAACCTCAGGATTGGAAACAAATCTTAAAGGTCAATTTAGTCCAACCTTTCATCTAGCGCTAGAGTCTACTTTAAAAATAAAACAACTAAGGCAGGGACTGCATGAATTTATCTAAGCTAAAACCCAGAAGAAGGCTGAGTCCTTACAGTGGCCCTCTGTGTAATGATAAAATGAGGAGTATTTAGTCATAACAGAGACCATATTCCTGCATTTGAACTGAGGTCATTCCTGGAAGTGATTTAATAAGAAATTGAGGGGGAAGGAAGATGGAGTACAGAGGAGGGGAGAAGAAAGACAAAAAGGAGGAGAAGCAGAAGAAACAGAAGCAGGAGAAGGAGGAAAAGAAGGGGATCGGGAAGAAGAACAATAACAACTCTACAACAACAGAAGATGAACGAGGAAACACTGATTTATTGAAATGCTGTATGGTGGGCGCTGTCCTAAGTTCTTTAAACACATCATCTCATTTTACCCTCACAACAGCTCCACATCCTCAAATTATTTTAGCTCTACTTCTTCCCTTCCTTCCCAGGAGTCTTCCCCTCACCCTGTTCTCCAGATCTGAGGTAGAGAAAGTGGACAAAACACAGAGAGGAAGGATTAAATCATCATGCATCTGACCTCTTGTCAGGAAAAATCTGAGAATACAGTTAAGGCTCCAGAGGGTCCAATCAAGAAAGAATCCACCCACAGATTCGAGGTCTTCCCTTCACTGAGGATATAAGGCCAGATTTCCTGGGCCGCTGGTCAGCAAACCTCTAATCAAAGGAAGAGTAGATCTGAGATGGGAAAGAAAAAACCTAGAGCATTCTCTGTCCCAAGATATGATGTTTACTGATCCCAGAGTTGGTTCTTTTAGAGGCCAGTAGTAGACCTAAGAACCCCAACTGGAGGAGGGATTCCTCCACAAAGCTAATAGCCTATTTGTGAAGTTAATAGGAAGCATTTGCCTTTGACCCAAAGAAGCAGGAGGGAGCTTGTTCTGTAGGTAGCCACTTCACAAGATGTTGCCATGTGTACAGTGGTATAGGAAGGGAGGGGGACATCCAGGTCAAGCCAGAGGATATCACGTTAGTGACCATCTCCCACACTTTTCATCCTCCTGGGAGAAGAGAGCATATGTGAAACTAGTATTAGAGAATATAATTTTCAAAACTTAACTCAAGATACTAAAATAGCTGATTATACTTCTAGGAAAACAAACATAGAAAATTAAAGTTTAAAAGTATACATACAGCCTATACCAATTAAAGGCCTATGGATTAATAGTCAAAACATCTGAACATCTCTAAGGTCAGGAAAACTAAACCTTTAACACATACCATACTAATGGCATTGATAATGGACATGAAAGGGTAACCAATGAAAAAAGTCGTAGGGATGCTAGCCAAGATCTCCTATACATGGGGTCAATGAAACATGCTGAAAATAGGTTAAGAGGAGGCCCAAGAAGTGTTTACGGAAAGAATGGTCATAAAAATGATTTCTCAGAAAAAAAAATGGCATGACCTCTGAAACAATGGATGTACTGGAATTATCAACCAGATAGGCCAACTTGATTTGCAAAAGGATGCTTTGCTGCCCAGTCCACAGGGTCAGAGAAAGCAATTAGTACCATTCCGCTCTAGCAAATTCCCAGAGCACACAGTCTCAGGTAGAGAGAGGTATTCTGTGCCTCTCTGCATTTCCCCATGGCCCAAGCACAAGGCCACACACAGCAGGTATGTGGCTGAAGGGGGCGCTAATGATAACACACACTCCACACCCTCAAGGAGGTCAGAGCCAAAGGTGCCGAGGTCCCAGCTGCTTCCCCTGCTCTGGGTTTACCATCATTGAAGCTGTCACTGGCGGTGACGTGGGCGAACGGTGACTGGGCCCGAGGCTCCTCACACAGGGAGTAGCTGTGCTCAGCCTGAATGAGAGGCGCCGGGGACGTTGGGGACGGCTCTACCTCCATCGACACACTCTTCTCTGAGAGGAAAGGGTCGTTCAGGAGCTGGCCCAAGACGTTCTGGGAAAACTCATCCAGCAGCTCCGAGAAGTGCTACAAGAAACAAAGGAGGAAGGACTCAGTTTCTCTTAACGATGATCTGACATTTACACACATGTTCTAAAGCAAAAATATCATCCACTGCTTCAGATGAAGTCCCTTATACACAATGTCCAGTTATCTGTTGCTGTGTAGCAAAGCACCCCAAAGAGTGGTGGCTTACAACAGCCAAGAGTTATTATCTCTCACCACTCTGTGGGTTGGCTGGGTGGCTGTGCTGATTTCACCTGGGTTCACTGACAGAGGCACAATGAGCTGGAAGGCTGGAGGGGGCTGGGCTGGGACACTGGACGCCTGGGCCTTTTTCTCAAAGAGCCTCTAGCAGGCTGGGAGTCCTCATAGGATTAGGATGGTAGAGATGTTCCCAAAGGGAGAAAACCAAAGCTGCATGGCCTCAGAGGTCACACATCATCACTCCCTCCACATTCTTCAGGTCAAGGCAAGTGACAACGCCAGCCCAGACTCATGGGGTGGGAAAACAGACACCACCTCTTGACCAGAGGAACTGCAAAATCACATCACAGGCAAGTGTAAACAGGATGGCATGACTCACTCGGGGCCATCACTGGAACTATCCACCACATTTTGCATTGGGAATATTTTAAAATAAGCTACCTTGTATTTTTGAAGCATGAAAGTGTTATTTATAGCCAAGTGCCAAGTTCAAAGGCATCAGAGGCAGCTTCCCTCTATTCTCCCAAGTACCTGGACTTTGTCCCTTTCTAGTTTTTCCTTAATCTCCTTAATCTCTTCTCATCTTCCATCTCCAACAGCAACACCTCCCTACCCACCGCCATGCCATGACAATGATAAAGAAATGGTCTATACATATATTCACAGGGAGTCCTATATCCCTCGTTCCATGGTCCCACATTAAAGAACTGTAGCCCCATCTACTCTCCCTCACTGATAGGGGGATGTTCATGATATGAGGGTCTGTAGAGCTGGGTTTCTCAACCTCAGCACTACTGACATTTTAGATGGGTGATTTTTTGTTATGGGGGGCAGGGTTGTCCTGTGCATTGTAGGATGTTTAACAGCATTCCTGGCCTCTACTCACTACATGCCAGTAGCACTCCCCTAGTTGTGAAAACCAAAAATGTCTCCAGCCACTGTCAAATGTCCCTTGGCCAGGGCCAGGGGGGTGGGGGTGGGGGTAAGGGGAAGATCACCCTTGGTTTAGAACTACTGCAGTAGAGTATATTAAAAATAATTATAATATAATTTAATTTAAAATTTCACTTGATACCGGCTGTTAGAGCCACTTCTACCTTCTTAATGTTCCCTGAGTCACAGACCAACAGGTGTCATCCTTATTGATTAAACTTTAGGGACACCTCTGGTATAGAAAGGCAGTTAGGAAAGCAGGTACAGCAATAAGAGAACTGATTGCAAATGGTGATACTTGGGGTAGACAATGAAAACTCTTGGGATTTGCAGAGCAACTAAGTCCTACCATTGAACTGAAGTGTCAGTGAAGGTGTTACGAAAATGAATGCAGCTTAGGGAAGCAGGGGGCAGGTGGTAACCCTAAGGTTAGAGCTCTAATATTAGGATAGTTGTAGGGCAGAACTTCTGCTTTTGTAAAGGAGAGAAGCAGACAACAGAGAGGAGGCCTTGCAGGCTAGGTCCTTAAGGCAGAGTTAGATTGCTGGGTTTCCCCAACAGCACAAACATGAGATACGGCTGCATCTCATCAGGACAGAATGCAGAGACGCCACAGGCCTTGGGCACATCCTAATAGGCATGGGTAATCTGTGAGAACAAGACAGGGTGGTTGGGAGAGGGTTCTCTGTATACAAACATATTTAGAACTGAAAGGTCCTTAGAAGCATCTAAGGTAAGAATTCCCAGATGCCAACTGTCTGCTTCACAATCACCAGAAGAATTTTGCTGTAGTTGTTTTATAATGGAATATTTCAAGCATTCAGAAAAATTAGAGAGAATAGAACCATAAATAATTACGTATTGATTCCTTTTTAAAAAATTATTTTTCCACATTGTTACTGCAACATTTTTTCTTTACTCTGTCTTTCTTTTTTAAAAAATAAAACATGAAGCTCCTATCCAATCCCCTTCTTTCCTCTCAGAGTTAACTACTACCCTGAACTTGGTGTTTATTTTTCCCATCTAGGACTTTACACTTTTACTACATAAGTATGTTTCTATTACAAACATACGTACTTTTTAAACTTTAAGTAAACAGCACCATACTTCACACCTCCTCTGCAAGTTTCTTCTTGCAAAAAACTTTTTAGGCTTATTCATGTTTACATGTGTAGCTCTATTTCATTCAGTTAAATTTCTGAATTGTATTACATTGTACTTATCCATTTCCTCTTGAGGAACATTAAAAGATTTTTTTAATATATGCTATTGTAATAAACATTATTGAACATAAAGGGAAATTTTAAAACATACCAATCCTATGACCCATCTTCAGAGCTTTTGACTTAGTAGGTCAAAGACAACCATATAAAAACCACCACTACCACCTGTGATTCTAATGTTCACGTCAGTTTTTCAACGATTGAAGGTTGACCGCATCTCCACTCACCATCTCTCTCCCTACACCACTTTACAATTAAGTCCCTGGAAGTTTACAAAGTCACTGGAAGTTTACAAAGTCCCTAGAAGTTTAGACATGCTCAAGGTCAGAGAAAGATTCATGGATTTTGCAGCCATCATGTGCTAAACTTTAGATAGGTCCTGTGGATATAAAGTAATAAAGAAGAAGACAGAAAAAACCCTGCCTTCCTTGAGCTGATCGTATAGACCAGTGCTTTTCAAACTTTTATGTGCATATGAATCACCTGGGGATCTTAAGGCATAGATGCTGATTCACAAATCTAGGTGGGCCCGAGATTCTGCATTACTAATCAGCTCCCAGGTAATGCTGCTGGCCGGTGGACCGGACTCTGCATGGCAAGGAGTAGAGCAGCTTCAAGGCTAAGACTAGGATGCAGGTTTCCTGACTCTCTGATAACATGAAGCCAGGGTCTGATTCCCTAAGCGGCTCCCCAAAGACAAATTTACTGGTTACCTGAGGGTGAATATTCTGCAAGCGTTTGATGGAATTCTTTTCAAGACCAAAATTAAGGAAACAAGAAGAGAAATAAATGACACAATGTAAAATGCAAAAGCAAGACTTGAACTCACAATCCCTGCATTCCCAAGCCACAATTCTGTCCCTGTGCTGCAGTGTCAGCCCTTGCCAGCTATGCTGGCCCATCTAAGCCTCTGGAATCCTGAGGCAAGGCTCTCTTTGATTGCCGGTGCTTTCCCATGGAAGTTGGCCATGCTGGGCTGCTCTGCTGACACCATTTTCTTTCTCCTGAGCAGCACTAATGAATGTTTTCATGAACATCCCCCGGATAACCAATAATAAACCTTCTCTAACTCTGCTAACCATCCCTGACCTCCCCTTACTTTGGATTTTGTAGTGATTATCATGTCACCAAACAATTTAGTCCTAAATGACAGGGAGTCCTGAAGAACTCATGGTTGTTAAAAAGTGCATTATGGGGCTTCCCTGGTGGTGCAGTGATTGAGAGTCCGCCTGCCGATGCAGGGGACACGGGTTCGTGCCCCGATCCGGGAAGATCCCACATGCCGCAGAGCGGCTGGGACCGTGAGCCATGGCCGCTGAGCCTGCACGTCCGGAGCCTGTGCTCCGCGACGGGAGAGGCCACAGCAGTGAGAGGCCCGCGTACCACAAAAAAAAAAAAAAAAAAAAGTGCATTATGACAACCTTCCCTCTGGAAAAAGAAGCTCCTCAGAAGAAGGGAGCAACTGTGCTTAACCACCACCCACACGGAGGAACTCAGCAAAGTGGTGAGCACTGAGAAGGTCCCAGAGAGACACTTGTGTGTCTTTGGGGTCCCAAGGATACGCCCAAATTGTCCCAACCAGATGCTGTGACTCAGCCCAGCAAATTAGCTCCAGCTGGGCCTCCCTGGCAGCTATGGGCTCTGGGGCTCAGCAGACAGGTCAAGCTCCCACTGCCTGTGCAGGAACCAGGCCAGAATCAGACCATCTTTAATGCCAGTGAGAGAGGGGCATATGGTCTTGGAGGCCGAAGACCAGAGAAAGAAGCAAAGTGAGCCTCAAAGAGGGAGGCTTTCTGCCTACACACACTTTAGCAAAGGACTACTCGTGTAGTAGTTCAAGGGCTATGAAATGTCAGTTGAATTCTTTCAAAGACATGGCATAATAGCATTTTACCGTTCTGCCTAAGAGTTTCATCAAGCTTTATGGGTTTATAATACTTTCACAGCTTTCCCCTCAACCAATGTTCATATCAGTCCTGGGAAGTTGGCTTTAAACGCACTGTTTAAGGTCTCAGTCACCTACTGTTTGAGCTTCGCCTTGAACACAGATCGTCTTATTGCAAATTGACCGAACTTTCCCCACATTATTTCTCCTAGGAAAGAAGTATCCGAGCTTTACAACCCAACGGCTTGGAGAAGTTCTAACCAGGATGAAAACCTGATGCTGATCATTAATGAAGATGTTGATAGGATCAGGTGGTAGGCTCATCTGATGGACTTAGTGCTTGACATATTAGATTTTCAGAAAATGAGCTAAGTGTTTTGCTATAAGGTAGGCATGTCTCCATGTATAGATGAGAAAACTGGGGCTCAGGGTGGTTAGGTATGTTGCCTAAGGTTGGAGATGCATAACTGAATTAATATTCCATCCCAAGGCTAGCCAGTTCCAAAGCCCATGTACTTTCTACCACGGAATGCTCCATCATTTAAGTCAGCCTCTAAAGCTGACATGTAGTAGAGACTGGATTTTAAAAAACAAAAGACAGACTCACTGACAGCCCATCCACTCATCCATTATGAACACACAGTTCTCACATTCGAAGTGTAGAAATGTGTCAGGGGTTTGTTAGATGGAGAGGGTCCTGGTATCACTCCCACGGGGCATCAGCAATGAGAACAGAAATATTTTCTTGCCCTTTGAGTGTGGTTCTGCCAAAGGGTTCAAAGCCACATCACAGACTCTCCGGTTGGAAGAAACTTCCTGTCGAGGTTAAACCTCTATCTCATGACATGAATATTCCTCATCTCCTCGGTGAAGATGCGTGCAACTTCCTTTATGAACCCTTTTCAAGGTCTGTCTCTCCATTACTGAAGACCTGGCATTTAACATCCTTCAACCTGGCCCCAACCGTCCTGTGAAGTCTTGTCCCCCTTTATTCTTTATTTTCTTAAGATTTTTTTTGATGTGGACCTTTTTTTTTGATGATTTGTTTTTATTGTTTAATATTCCTTAAAATGTGAAGATCCTATTGTACTTTTCTCTAATTTTTTTTCAATTTTCTCTATAGTTTATTAATAAGTCAAAAGAAATTTTTTTTTTTAAAAAAGAGAAGCATCATAAACCTTTTCCTTCTCCTAGTTCCTGGGTCTTTTTTTTTTTTTTTCCACACACACACACTGTATTTTATTTTTACAAGAGATAAATAGACTGACACCAAGCATTGTAAATGCATGACCACAACAGGAGCAACAATGATTGCAATTATCAAACACGAAACACACTCATACTATGTCATAATATTGACATTCAGTCCAGGAATCCTCCACTGTTACAGCTCCTTTACTTTGCAGTGAAAATTGGTTTGTATATTTTTTGCCTCTGAGTCCTTGTGGGACTTTTTTTTTTAATTCAAACAGAAAGTCACAAAAATTATAATCATCCTCATCAGTTCACTCAGTCCCACGCAATTAATTTTTTTTCATCTTGATCTTTTGTTAGCACTTTTATGAGTTCATCAGTTTTCCATTAGAGTTCTGAAAATGCTTATTCATTCAGTTCAGCAGTATAGTCAGTTACCAGAAACCTGTACTTGTCAGTCTTTTCGATGAATTCCTTGAAGATGAAACCCTTTTATAGGAACATATTTCCAAAGCATCAGAGTACATCCGCAACCGTCTGTAAATGACAAAAGACTTAAAAATGACCACGGTTAAAGATTTGATGTAAGTTCATAAGGTGAAGTTTTAACCACTGGACCACCAGGGAAGTCACTCCCTTTATTCTAATACATGACACTTTCATTCCAGCCCTAACAGTGTCCATATCGGACGCTGGAGCAATACAGCTTTGGAGCCAGACGACTGGATTTGAATCCTGGCTCCTAGCTGTGCAAACCTGACGAAGACCCTTCAGTTTTCCAAACTCCAGTTTGCTCCAACTGTAAAGTGAGGCTAATAATACTACCAGCTTCCTGTTGTGATGATTAAATTAAATAATGCGTGTAATGCACCTAACGCTTCACGGGCAAAGCAATCAATTTTTTAAAAAGCTTTTTTAAAAACAAAACCCTATCAAAATGGAAACAAAATGTGGGCATTCTCTACTTGTACACTGGCTCCCCCCACTATTCCTCCTAGAATATCCTTTCATTTTCCTCTTCTATCAGGAATCTACCTAAAACAAAATAAATCTATTTCTTTTACAAAGTCATCCTAGACAGACACAGCTTGAACTGACCTTGCACTTCCCTGACAAACTACAGCTCTTCAAATAAGTATTTCTTAACTGGACATTTTTTTTTTTTAACTTTCCTTTGATGTTCCTTTCATTGCCAACTTAAAGTTTTTGTCATTAGGCCTTATAAACTCTGTGACCCAGATGTAAACACTTTTACCTACCCCCCTCTGAGCCCAGCACAGATCACAGATCATATGTACTCACCAATTTTCTCTTTCCACCTATTATTATTGTGTAATATCCCAGTCGAGCAGTAAACAAATCTAAATTAGAGCCCAGGCCTCCCCAACAATTATAAATAAATGCTATCCAATGTTTAAAACACATATCCAAACTTACAAATCAGATAAATTAAGAGAAGTTGTTACCCTTACATAAATGACTAACTTTATAAGAAGTTACCCTGACTCTGAAGCATTTACACTTGTGTTTGCAGGCCCTTAACTAGCTGTCGAGGGAGCTTGCAAGGAAAGGGTGGTTTCAAGTCCGGGCCGCCTCCTTCTGCTAACAACTGCCCCAAGAACCAGGGTCGTGGGGGTGAGGAAAGTGGAAGGAAAATGAAGGATTCGTAATTTTTTTTTTTTTTTTTTTTTTTTGCGGTACGCGGGCCTCTCACTGTTGTGGCCTCTCCCGTTGCGGAGCACAGGCTCCGGACGCGCAGGCTCAGCGGCCATGGCTCACGGGCCCAGCCGCTCCGCGGCATGTGGGATCTTCCCAGACCGGGTCACGAACCCGCGTCCCCTGCATCGGCAGGCGGACTCTCAACCACTGCGCCACCAGGGAAGCCCAGGATTCGTAATTCTTGAGCTCCAGCAACTGGTTGTATAAAGATATGAAGCTGTCTTTCTTGTGCTGCTCTTCACGGGGGTTCACTCACTCAACAGAGTGAGCAGCTCCTGTGAGCAAAGCCCGCGCTGGGCAAGGCGTGGACAGAATATGATTAAAGGTCATCTTATAAAGAGAGGACTGTCCTGAGGTGCAACATGAGTTATCTGAAGTATGTCGCATGACTGCTGGGCTCATAGAAAAGGTTCTAAAGCAATTTTGTCCCCCTGATGTGGGCCCAACATCTTTTGTGCTGGATCAGAGTAGGGACAGGAGTTCTAGTCACAGCCCTACACCTCACTGGCTGTCACCCCACCTCTTCTGGATTCTGTCTCCTCGTCTGTAAAACTGTGTGTGTGTGTGTGTGTGTGTGTGTGTGTGTGTGTGTGTGTGTGCTGGAAGGTGAGGGGAAGTGATTGAGAAGACTTTGGACTTGGTCAGTAGTTTCTCACCTTTTTTTGATATGTAGACACTTTTGAGAATCTAATGAAAGCTTCCTGCTGGTAAATGCCCACGGGCACTACACGCCAAGTGCAGGATTCTGTGGGGCTCCCCCACCCCGCTCCCCCCGGGGTCTGTCCATGGAGAGGAGGATTCCGTGGATTCCGGGTAGACACTCCCAGCAGAGGTGGTAGTAATAACACACGACGCGTTATCAGTCATTGCTGACAAGCTATTCGGCTCTGCTACACTATAATTTTCTAAAATGTGGCAGGTGATATTAAAATGGAAAAGCTTTGCCGCTTAGGAAAAGAACGAGGGAAAACGCCCTCTTTCTGCTTCTTGGGTTTATTTAGCTTTGCCCCTGTTACCCTGCCCAGGGGCAGTGAAACGGGTGGGGCGCAAGCTCCGAAAGCAGAACTTGACCGCTCCCTGCGGGAGGCCCGGGTCCAAGGCTCGGGCTCCGCCGCCCGCGCCCCACAAAGATCCTATTCTCCAGGCCCGCCGCCTGGAAACCGGCTGCCGGCTGGAGGCTCCGTCTCAGGCAGGGGAAGAAGGGTTTTTACTGAAAAATCGCAGCTAGGAGCCTTGCCCAGAGCACAGAATGCTCCACAGACAGCAGTCACGGATATAGTGGACACGGCGGGGGCAAGCTGACAACCCCGAAAGCCTCAAAGAAACGCAGGGAAGTAATTTGGAGGGCACGCCTCAAATTCACTTTAGAAACCAAGGTTTCCCTCCAATAAAACACAGTCCGCCTGTATTGCGGGGGACGGAGGGAGGTGAGGTAGAGAGGGGAGGGGGAGGGGGGAAGAGGTGCCTTCCCCGCTCCACTCTCCCAGGGGCCCACCTTCAAGGAGCCGCACGTTAGACCTGAGGGGATTCCTGCCCTGCATATGTGCCCTGCGCACATACCACACAGAAAAGGGCCAGATGACCACCTGGAGAAGAATAGGCCACTTTGTCCAAGTTACAAGAAAAAAAAAAAAGGCTCACAAGTCAAACCCTATTACAGTGAAATTTCAAGGGGACCCAATTTTTTTCTGGTACCAAAATTTAGATACATTACATATTTCTCTAAATAAAAAAAAAAAATTGGGAGCTGAGGCTTGGAACTCTGTTACACAAGAGGTTTGGAAATTTGGGGGGTTTTGTTCCTTTGATGAAGTGATGTTGGCTTTACTGAAATTTTACAAGCAGTGGCAAAAATTGTTTTTTAAAGAGCCCAATTCCAAAACATGCACACTCTGGTTTTTAATATCCAGATGTGGCTTTCTTTGTAAAACAAGTATGTGAAATATGTCAATCAAATTATAAAGGTACTAGGGATGCTTATTTAAAGGAAACCTGCTATAAGTCCATTGATAGGGTATATTCTATTTTCTGTAAAAAGAGTCACCCCTAATTTATTAATTATGCAAATATAAAGTTTTACATATGCTATGTGCTTCAAGGGAGATGTACCAATACTAATTCCTTTTTAAGCTACATCATTCTTCATCATTAAAACAGGTAATGATGCACTTTCTCTGAATGCAGTCCAATCCTGAATGGTCTACAGCAGTTCTTAGCTTAACATTGGATGTGAAAAAAAATTCACTGCTTCACTTTATACAAACAAATCAGTTAATGAGATTAAGAGAAAAACACCAGTGGTGGCTTCTGCTGGCAAAGGAAAGCTAAGAGATTCAGCATTAGCTGGCGCAAAGAAACTCAATCTGCCTACTTCTTGGCTCACTTACATGGACAGCTGCAAATGCCCCAAAATGCACTGCTTAGTTCTTTCTGAACCCAAACTAGCCTTAGCCTGGTGGAAGGCCTCTCCTTCCATGGCTTAACAGTGTCTAACCAATCCCCACAGGAATAAAAATGTCAAGAAAATATAATAAGAATAATAAGGATAATATCATCTCCCATGTCCAACACATAATGGTTTACATATGACAAACACTTCCACATCACTGTTGTATCTGATCTTGACAAGATCAAGGATTATCCAGAGTGTACAGCTGGAGGTTGTGGAGCGAGTGCAGTAGAGCAGCATGCCTGCTTTCTGGTTCCCACGCCCATATACTTCCAGCACAGCCTTCTCCCTCCCGATCACTAACACAGAGACCTCAGCAACCAGATTGCTGACTGTCAAATGCTTCTTGAATTGCAATGTGGGCCTGAGATCTGGGCAATCTCTCCTCACACTATGGGAGGAAATCCTTAGGGTCCTTTCAGAGCAGTCAGAACCATTCCAGAAATAAATTATAGTCCATATAAGATGGAGGAGTCCTCTCTGATTGGTTTTGAGAAACTCAAACCATCCCCCAGAGTCCTTCTATTGCCTCTTCCTTCTGCCAAACAGACAGCTGAATTCTCCCAACAAACAAAAGCCCTTCAAAACCATGATCAAGCCAACCATTCAAGGCTGAGGCAGTAGAGAATCTGCCATTGTGTCCTCTCCATCCACGGTGGGAGAGCCAGAGGCACCTGGGATGGTGAGAGGCAGCCATCAGGATGACCGAGTCTTCCTTCCCACCTACTCCACTTTGACCCCTAAGTCCAGATTCTACCTCCACACTCTCAATGGGAGTGCTGGTGACCCTGTGGGGCTTTCTGCCTGATCTATCCTACAGGCCAAAGCCAACAAAATGTTTGCTTTTAACCTCCCACACTTAAAAAATTCTCCAAAGTAACTCAAAGTCCAAATTCCCCACAGTTAAGACTTAAAATTGATTTAAGTTTCTTATTCACTATTTCCCAGTTAACGTCCCTGAAGAGTTTCTTCCTAATTGATGTTTTATCCTTTGTTTGATACTCCTCCTGTCCTTTACCTTCAATTTGCAGGTTTCAACCCTTTTATGTTCTCATTATATGAGGAAATTCAGAGGCTGTTTTGGTCAGGCTCTTCTAATTGGGTCTCTTGCCCCCTCTACAAACATAATCTGCTCCTCTCAGGTTCTTTCCACTCTCCTAAACAGAAAACAACTTCCCATTTTCCCTCTTCCATCACACACCTTCCATTACCAACACTTCAGTCTTTACTCCACCAGGAAACACCCAGGGCATTCCCTCATATCCTTCAGTGAAGGCCCAAGCTAAGACATTCATTGTTTGTACGCTCTTAGGTCTGACACTAAAACAACTAAAATCTGGTATTTTGCCATTCCAGAAAAGCTTCTGATTATGATAACAGGCTCCAAATCATAGACTGATGAAGCATGAAGAAACGCTGGAAATCATCTGAGTCTACTTGGTGATTCTAATTTAAGAAATGACCTCTAATTTGAGATCTAGGGTGGTACGTGAAATCAAAGAGTTGAAGGTTGACCTCTTTATACTATAGATCCTGTAGTAAGAAAGATGGTGACTAACCATTAAGGATCACCCAACGGATGACTGAAGAGGGTCCCATAGCCGTCCTCCATGGAATTCTCTGAATAGAACATATGTTTTGCAATAAGAGAATTCTGTCTCCAAGTCAAGATCCAATGCCAAAGATGTCAGATATGAAAAATTAAAGGAGCCCATAAAGTTTTTATGAAAAACAATGGCATACTCCCTCGAAAGCTATCCTTTATTTGTGAGCCAGATATGTCGTAAGAATTACTGAGATAATCTCTTCCCTAGAATGCAAGAAGGAGTAAAGGGAAAGTGCTTCAGACGTACAAGAAATTATTTGCCCTGTTTTGTAAGTGCACAGGGATGACTCACTGCCAGAAAGTACTCCTTCACCCCAAGATAAAAGCAAGAAAAAAATCCAGAGGTTACCAAACTGGGAGACCCAGGCAAGTTCTGGCTTAAAGCCACTTAGATTCTCACTCTGTCAGATCTCACAGTCATGCTCCCCCTCTCTGGAATGCTGGCCTGCTCAAACATACCGGAGAATCTTAACCATCTGAAGGAGTATTTTATGCATGGGAGTCATGAGTCAGAGGACACATATGCTAGATCAGCTCTGCAATTATCAGCAATAACCTTGGGCACATCACTCATGCTTTCTGTTCCACCTGAAATTAGGAAGAAGACATTCTGCCATTCAAAATTGTTGTGAAGATAAAATGAAGTCATAGATAGTCTGATCTAGATATAATATAGTACGGTACGATAGTAAGTGAAAATTAGCTGAGAACCGTTAGTGGGCTATGAACATGAAAGCTCCCTCACGGTCACGCACATAGTTATTTCTTACCTCCACCTTGACTAGCCAGTTAGCAACGGCCATTAGTGGGAGCATGGCACCATTGGCTGCCTGCTCCTGCATGTTTCCTCCTCTTACAAAACTCAACCAGCTGAGGTAATGAATCCTCTTTTCTCTCCAAATGGTACTAGAATCTAGGAACTCAACAGCCTGGTCAGGATAGGACAGTTGGGAGTGAAAAAGCACCAGATGGCTCTCTGTTACCCACACTGCCTGCTCCGAGCTGAGCCATTAACTCAAATCCCATCAATAGAAACAAGAGTGATTAGAAGGCCAAGCTCCATTATTTTAAAAGAAAGAAGATGCAGTTAAGAGATGCTAAACCACCTGCCCCCTCATCCCAAAAACAGATGCAAAATTTGATGTTTCTCTACTCATTTAGAGCAGTTCCCTTCACTAATAAGAGCTCAGTAAATGATAGCTGTTTTATTACTGTTATTACTACATGCCTTGCTGAAATTGGGACAAATGATTAAGAATTTCTCTGATCTATCAGCCTATTAACACTATAAAAAATTATGAGGCTTGTTAAATATCATTTATTCTTAGTGATCTCATACTAGATTCTAGTTTACTCATTTGCTTACCACGGGGCTCAAGGTTCAGTTTGTCATTCATAATCGATACCTCTTCCTTTTCCCCTTTTTGAAGACCAGGCCCACATCTCCAGTCTCAAACACCTCTCGTATTCACTGCAATTCCTCTGTAGACTATCAAGAACATTTTGATCACATCATATGTTTCTTCAGTGCCCTTTCTTCATTTTAACTAGCAATTATAATTTTTTGTACACCTCTCGCTCAACAATTTATAAGAGAACTGGTCACAGACAAACTGAATTATCAAGTTCCTTCTTTGGTGGTACTACTGACAAAAAAAGGGCCAGAAATCCCAAAGTAAGCCAGTAAGAAGAATGAGATCATCACCCAGTGGGCAGCTGAGAGTCCATGATGGCGCACCAGCAGAAAAGGAGAAAAACAGAGCAACTTGGCCATGAGAAAATGTCCTGACCCTGACCCTGATCTAAGCAGCAGCCTGCCAGATCTTTCCCAACAGATGGGTACGTTCAGGTTCTCAAGCCTTGCTCTGGAATTGGAGTCCAGGTGCTCCAAAAGGTATCCCTCTAAGTGCCTTTGCCACCAAGAGAGTCCCTGTCACCTAGCTAAAACCCTGCCCCTCCTCTTCATTTGACCTTGGAAGAGTTAAAGAATGTCTAAGGAAGATGAAAAAAGGAGGCCAGAATGTTCTCTTTCTAAGAAAGACCATAAAAAGGAATCTAGTGATCTCAGAGTTGTGTGAACTAAAATATCGCCTGCCATATCAGTAAACAAAGGATGTTGCCATCAAGCCATCACATTACAGCCACCCTGACGGTGAGCCCTCAGGGAACTCAGGATGGAGACAAACAGGCTGCCCACTGCCAAGCCCATCTAGCAGTCAGCCAATGCAGCCATTCTCGACAGTGCACCCTGAGGAAACTAAGAACAAGAAAACGCCCCAGACAGCTGAGGTGCACATAAAAGGAATGATTTCAGTGAGCCCAGACTCTTGCATCTTCCCATACATAGAAAAGCACTAAATTTAGTGATCATTTGATGTTCTGACTACCTGGTCTTTTGCTGCAAAAACTCCTACATATCCTGGCTCTCCCTCTTGCCTCTTTGGAGCAGTCTTTCAGAGTTTTCTGAGATGCTGTGTCCTGGGTTTAAGTCCTCAGTTTTGTCCACTGAATAAAACATAACTCTCAACTTTTAGGTTGTGTTTCTTTTTTTCTTTTTTTAGCCGACAGTTGTTAACGAGACTAAGCAAACTGAAGATGTTCTGCAGTCCCTCTGGGAAACGCGTGCAAATTCCAAGTTAAAACTTGTTACCAAATAGCTTAACTGAATACTCTTCTCCCATAGAGAATATAGAACAATGCTTCTACATTTTTTTTCCCATGATTGGACAGTGGTGGATAACTGCTTACTGCATGATGAATAGGGAGTCTTTGCCTTCTGGTTGTAAAAGATTCTTTCCTGTGGCCCATGAAGCCAACGGTCTCAGAAATGACATAAGGTTTCAATGAAACAATGATGCAGTGCTTCAGTGGGGGTGGGGAATATTTTGGAAAGAAAGTCAGCAAAGCTTCATTAATAAACAATATAAGAAGTCAATAGGGTAGCTGCTGGTATAGTAGAAAGGACACTCTATTTGAAATCAGAAGGCTTGGGTTTAGATCCAGCTCTGTCACAACCTGGCTCTGTGACCTTGGGCAAGTCATTTAACCTCTCTGGGTCTCTTTTCTTAGAATGTAAAATAAAAGAATAGGACCAGCTGGTATCCCAGGCCCCCTGCATCTCGGACAGAAATCTTGAGATCAGTTATGGTGGAGGTGGCCTCTGCTTCCACGTGCCTAAAGGAATAAAATAGCCTGAAAACAAATTTTAAGCCTGAGTCAGTGTTCCCTGCAACTCCCTCTCTCTGGCCTTTTCCGAGACTCTTTTTGCAAGCAATTAGTTCCCCTGAGGATGGCTGAGTTAACAGCTGGACGGTATTGGCTGATTTCTGCTTTTGAACAGCTGGTCTATGAGAAAAACAACCAGACAGGCTTTTGTCAGAAAAAAATGACTCCACTCTTACAGGCCAAGTATAGATGGAGAAAAATAGACTTAAAGAGTTCTGTACTGCTTTCTCCTGACCGACATCTCCTTACATGGACCAATATCCTTCTAACCTTAGCTCTGCAGACCCTCTATGAGAAATGGTGGAGAGAGAACGAGGACTAGACAATTTCTAGAAAGCTCCAGAAAAAATTCATGGCCATAATTTCTTGTTTTCTTTTCCATTCCTTTCAAGAATCCAAAAGTCTGAAGGGCTTGAGGTTCTCAAGCAGACCATGTTGGAATTTTAGGTAAAAAGACTCTTCATTGATTGGCATTGTCCTGAACATCACAGGTCCCCTGGGCACTAAATACTAGTAGCTTCCCCTCCCCATCATGACACCAATCAAAAATGCTACCATGTATTTCTAAAAGCAAAAGAAGCTGACTTTCCATATATAGGCTCGGCTGGATTATGAGGAATCTCGATGTTGACTCAGGCTCTTTCCATGGGTCTATTTTCATTATAATAAAAAATTCTCTTGATAACCATCTGCATCTTAGTGCCCCTTTCCCCATTCATCCTACTACTCTCAACATTTGCAAAGCTTAGCTTTCTAATAGGTTAAACCTCTAACTTTTAGTCTGGGCTTGTAATAAACTGATCCTTTCCTCACCTTTGTTTAAACAGATTTTTGCCACCAGCAGTCCATTTGGAAGGGAGAGGGAAAGAAAAACAGCAACTCACAAAGCTGTACACAGCCTGTGTGTAGGACGAAGGTGCAGCTGGACCACCTCGCTGTGATGTCTGTAACGTGCAGTAAAATTAGTAAATTGTGCCAGTGCTAATACTCCAGTCTCAACAAAGCGGTTTGTTTATTAGGGCTTCTAGCTCACAAAAGAGGTATTTAAAAACTCTACACGTAGCCTTGGGAACAGACCAGGGGAAAAGTAAACATAAAGCACAAGTTTCGCCTTTGCAAGCAGCAAGCACAGCATCAACGACATCAGAGCACCTAATAAATGAAGAAAAATGAAGGGAGTGTTGGATTAACACAACAGCATCACAACCACTAAGAAAAATTTACTGATAAAGATGGATAACCCTGACTTAATAGCTATCACCTATCCACCTAAAACTTAAAATAGCCCATCTAAGATTGTTTCAGTAAATTATAGTATATCTAAGTGGTTATTAAAAACGTGATTATAGAAAGCTATTTGTTAATTGCTTTCTATTATGAACATCTAAATGTTCATAATATATAACAACGTGAAAATATATTACAAAAAATGAATTCTCTATTTTTCGATTATAGAGTAGAGAATTGTCTGTAAATGCCATAATGTAGAAATGAATGGGCGGATAGACAGCAAAATGGTGACTGTACTTCTGCATAGTGTAACAGATGTGGTTTTTTTGTTCTTCTTACATGTATTTTCTACAATGAAAACCTATGAGTTTACAATGGTGGGGGGAAGCATTTGTTTTTAAAAAACAGACTCCATTTAATCAAATTAAGTGAGACCTGGTTTATAAATAGTCCTCAGGGAACAAAGAACAGTGAGGACACCTGACTAGAGACAGCATTTTCTACCCGGAAGACGGATACTCTATATTTCGTTCCTGATCAAAAATAACTCACTGGCAGGCGCAGGCTTAAAAGACAGACCTCTCTGCAGGACAGTAATATCCCATTTTTCCTGACACTTTACATGTTAAATGGACAGAAACCTCCTCTCTAATTTTATCCTCCATGTTGAGAGCAACTAGGACCCACAACAACTGGGCCTTTGTCCAACAAGCACGGCTACAGCTAACCCCAAGTCACGTGCAAGGTTTGTCTTTAAAAACAGCTTCCATCAGGAACTCTGTTTGCAACAGAATCACAAACATGGGCAAAGAGCTCCTCTCATTCACCCTCTCCTCACCAGGGTGCGCCCTGAAACAGCTCCCAACACTTGCCCGATCAATAACACTTTTTCTTTTCGAAATCAAAATTTCCACCCTAAGCCACTACAATTAAGTTTCTATCCTTAGATTGTACTTAGTGGTAGTTTCTGTTCTCTCATGACTTGGGACAACCAGCCACAAACACCTAAAATAATATCTTTGGTCCTGCTCTCCAACCTCTTCCCAAATTACAGTCCGCTAAATGGAGAGAACAGACAAGCACTGGTCGCTTACTTTCTCGCCCTCTGTAGGAGGCTGAATTCTAAGATGACCCCAAGATTCCTGCTCCCTGGTGGACACACCCTATAAGATCCCCTTGAGTGTGGCCTGTACGGCCTAGGGATATGATGGATGGGGCTCCTGTGAGTGCCAGGTTACACTGTGGGGAAGGTAATTTTGCAGACATAATTAAGGTCCCGTATCAGTTTACTCTGAGTTACCCAAAAGGGAGATTTTCCTGAGTGGGTCTGCCCTAATCAGGCAAGCCTTTTCAAAGAAGGCCTAGAAGTCAGAGAGAGATTCTCCTGCAGGCCACCAAGAGTCATACAGATGCAAGATACTGAATTCTACCAACAACCACAAGCTCAGAGGGACTGCAGCCCAGCTGACACCTGGCTGCAGTTTGGTGAGTGAGTCCCTGAGGAGAGGACCCAGCTAAGCTGTACCCAGATTCCTGACCCAGGGAAAGTGTGAGATAATACATGTTGCTGTTTTAAGCCACTAAATTTGTGATAATTTGTTACATGACAATAGAAAACGAACACACCCGCTGACTGGCCAAGTGTCTGTCCACGCCCTCGCCCACGCTCTCGCTTCTTCCTGTCCACCTCCTCTGAGGATGTCTACGTGGAAAAGAATCCTCTGTGCTCCTTGGACTCAGCCTCCAACTGGGGAGTGAGGCCCACCCAGCAAGACTTGTCGGAGGCACTCCACCCCTGTTTCGTGAACCTGATGCTTTGCCTCCCTCCCTCTGTTCACTCCTTTTGGCAAGTCAGGTTTAGATGGTGGCTGTGGCTTAATACCTGGCCTCCCAGATCACAGATCTAGGTCTGAATAAATCTCTTTTTCCTGATAGACGGGCAAGGTCAAGTTGATTTTTTTTTTTAAAGAAACTTTTTATAAGAAAACTAAGGGAAGGAAGAAGAAGGAATTTTTGAAATGAAAGTAGACACACATAGGACACATTTCTTGCTCTAACTTAACTAAAGGCTGGCCACAGCCTGGCTTGGCTGGTGTAGCTCCTGGAACGTTCATGTCCACATCCGCTTCCCTCCCCAGCCCTGTCTTTGCAGGAGGTTTACAACTGTGCCAGGCTCCCTCTGGCTCAACTTGCGTTTGAGTTGGCACCTTACTAGCCCTGGAGCCTCCCTCCCAGGTCCTCCCACTCTGGTTTCTGGCTCCAAGGATGAAGAAGGAACTTCTCCATCGGACTGCAATGATTCCTCTCCCAGGCCTCATGCTGGGGACCTTACAAGACACTTGTGCTTTACTCACTGTCTTCAGACCTCTGTGTTCCTGTGTCTTGCTCTTACTTTCTGTCCCTTTGGCTTCAATTCACCTAAGATGTATTAAGAATTCACTGTGTGTCAGGCAACTGTGCTGAATTCCAGAGCTACAGAGATGCTATCACGTAGCCCGAGGCCTACTAGAATTGCCTAAAACACACTCGCTAGTCCATCACGGAGACCGGTACTATACAATTCCAAAAATCGATTCACGGTCAACCTACTTTTCTTAGCTGATGCCTAAGTGGCATCTAAGCACCATGGTAAGGACCAAAACTTACCTGAAGCTTCTCTATCACCTATAGGTTTACTCTATAAAGCTGTAAGAAAACAAATGTAATAGAATTTCAATGTCTAAGTTCCATCTCCCTACTAGACTTTCACTATTAGACTGTCTACTTGCAGAGACCCACCGCAAGTAACAGAAGAGACTCACTTTGGCCAACGTGAATCAGTAGACGTAAATATTAACCTCTGAGAGGGTCCTCACGGTTACTCAAATGTGTGCTGAGCTCAACACAAGAATTCCCTAGTGTGAATTTTCCTATTGAATTCATAGGCGTGAATATTAGCGTTTTACTGAAAAACATGAAAATAAGCTGACCATGCCCACCCATGTAGCTGTCCTAGACTGCAAGCTCCCAGAAAGCACATCAGATACATTTTGTCCTCTTTGTTCTGTGACTGAATGGCGTAACAAGCAAGTGGCCATTCTAATGAGTTCTAGCGATGACAATGAAAGCCAGTATGATCCCTGCAATTGCCCGTGTCAGTTCTATCATGCTGCCCCAAGCTTAAGGATGGCTATGTATGAGTCACTGGAAATATAATAGGATGTTCACACAAAAATGGGGAAAATCTCAAACAAGTTATACATGAAGCATTCCTGTATCTAATCTCGAGCTCACATCAGGGTTCAGAGATCACCGGTCTCAGAGTAATCTCAAAGGCCAAGCCAGCAAAAACAAATGTCGTTTTTCTCTCAGGCAGACACCAGCTATCAAAGTTCAGAAAGAAAGAGCCACTTGGACCTGGAGTTTAGCATTCAGACTGCTGACACCATCATCCCTGCCACTGTGAGGTCTACTGTGACCTTATAAGAGCACTCTAACGCAGCGGTCCCCAACCTTCTTTGGCACCAGGGACCGGTTTCGTGAAAGACAACTTTCCAAGGCAGGGGCTGGGGGGAGGATGGTTGAGGCAGTAATGAGAGCGATGGGAGCGCAAGGTGAAGCTTCGCTCGCTCACCCGCCGCTCACCTCCTGCTGCGCGGCCCCATTCCTAACGGCCCAGAGGTTGGGCACCCCTGCTCTAACGGACGGGTTTCATTTTCTACTGATGCTGCACAGATGTTTAAAGAAGAACATGCCAGAAACTGTGTTGTGGGTGTAAAATGGATCTAAAGCATTTTATAAAGGACACGTATTCATTTAATTGCAAAACTATCAGGAACAGAATCTTTTTCTACTCCTCCCCTCAGCCCACTCTAGTATTTCAAAGGCTGGCTGCTTGGGCAGGCTTAATCTACTTTGGGGATCTTGCTGTGCCAGTCACTTCCCTATATGTCACTTTCCCATGAATAGAACAGGTACTGGTGCTGCACAAACCTCTTCCCATACCACTTATTTGACCTGGGTCTGTTATGTGAAGCAAGCCTTTTCCACCACTTTGTTCAACAGCCAACATGTACGTAAAGCTTAACAACATCCCAATCAAGATTAGAAAAAAAATCTAAGGGAGACTTCATTAATATTTATTTTGAAACATTTATGTTTCTGACACGAGGGGAAAAAAACGTGTGATGGAAATGACATTCGTTTAGATACTCATTGATGCAGAAGCCAATGCACACTGTTTATTCGCTATTGGTTCTGTTGGGGGTGGTAATCTCCAGGCAGAGTTGCTAGGAAACAGAGGTCACTGTCAAGATTACTTATTGATTTTTTCCTAAGGATCTATCAATAAGCTCCTTGTCATCACAGTTCTTATCATCAGAGGTATAATGAGGAAAGTGGCTAAATATATTATTTCATTAAATCTTCACAACAAATGTGTTTGTTAGGTAATATTATTACCCCCATTTTACCGATGCAAAAATGTAAGCTCGTAGAGGTTTGACAACTTGGCTGACGTTGCACAGGTAAAGAAGGGGCAGAGCCAGGAAATCAGATCACTTCCTCTGACTGTGAAAGCTACGTTCTTTCCGCTAGACCAACTGCCTCTCCACTCTCCAGGGTGAAAATGCAAGTGGATGTTATCGTGCACTGGTGGACCACAGGAGAGAGACCGGTTTCCAATGAGATATCATGTTCTCCGGGCATCTGCAGAGGGCAAAATGCCTGAGTCATTTCAGAGAGACAGGTCAGGTCAGGTATGCATACCATCAATTCACGTTTGTGTCTTTTTCTGGGAAAATGAAGATAACAGTTCCATCTCCCTTACCGGGTCCTTGTAACAAAGATCAAATTACGTAGACCACATCAAAGAACTTCACAAATTCTAAAGCCCTTGTAAATGTAAGGTGATATGATTACCATTATCCCCTACTGAGACAGACAGCTGTTTCTCACCTACCCTGTGCTTCTGAGCTAGTAGGGCTTTTTCAGGATTTGTTTCCTTTGGGGTGGGGAGTACGGAGGAATTAAGGAGGCTCCACAAACACCAGAGCATAAGCGCGTCTGTGTATACACCCAGGTGAGTCATTGACGGTCCAGTTAATCACGGCACAGTCTGTCAGTAGAACAGCATACAGCCGACCCTCATTACCCATAGATTCCATATTTGCAAATTTGCCTACTTGCTAAAATTTATTTGTAACCCCAAAATCAATACTTGTGGTGCTTTCATGGTCATTCACAAATATGCACAGGGCAGTAGAAATTTGAGTTTCCTGAAGTGCACCTTCTCAGCTGAGGTTGAACAAGGCTACACTCTGCCTTCTTTCAGCTCATACTGTAAACAAGTGTCCTTTTCATGGTCTATTTAGTGCCACATTTTCACACCTTTTTTCTTTTTGTGGGTGATTTTGCTGTTTAAAATGGTCCCCAAGTGCAGTGCTGAAGTGCTAGCTAGGGTTTCTGAACAGAAGAAAGCTGTGATGTGCCCTATGGAAAAACTACGTGTTAGGTAAGCTTCGTTCAGGCATGAGTTATAGTTCTCTTGGCATGAGCTCAAAAATATATGTATATTAAATAAGGTGTTTTTAAACCGAAACACACAGAAAACAAGGCAATGTATTGATCAGCTGATGAAAATGTGTGACCAGAGGCTCACAGGAACCGAACCCAGTATTTCCCCTAGGAGCAATGATTCAGTATTCACTAATTCACTATTCACAGGGACTTTATAGAACATAACTACCTCCCAAACAAGAACAGATTATATTTAGTCATTAAAATTTGTAAATATAAATTTGAAGAAGAGCGGGAAAATGCCTGCTATGCATTTACAGGGCTACATATTTTTTCTTCCAGTTTCACTGAGGTATAACTGACATAAGTATAAGGTACACAGCATAATTATTTGATTTACATACATAATGAAGTGACTATAACAATAAGTTTAGTGAATATTCATCATCTCATATAAATACAAAATTAAAGAAATAGAAAAAAAATTTTTCTTGTGATGAGAACTCAGGATTTTCTCTCTTAACAACTTTCATATAGAACATACCCCAGTGTTACTTATATTTAACACGTTGTACATTACAACTAAACGGCTACCTATCTAAAACCAGAAACATGAAAAAGACTGGGAGGGAATATACAAAATAGATAAAAAGTGCCTCTAGGTTCGTGTAATTATAGAAGAGTTTTCTTATTTGTCCAACTTTGGTAACATGTTATTTCCATGGTTTAAAAATAAAATTTTAAATGCAAAAAACTCCCACCATTAACATCTGTGAGAAAAACACAAAACTCCTCATTGTCAATTCTATGACTAATCTGTTAGGCAACCCCCCAAAGGTAATTAAAACCATCTGGAGGACTGGTGAGGTTTGATTCACTTTTCTGAGAAACCTGAAAAGGATGTTCCTAGTATGGCTCTGATTTATTATCCAACAACACTGAAGGTTCTTTTTCTGTTTTGATTTCTACAATCTATTTGCTACCATATACTCAGTCTCCTTCCCTACTTCCCCCTATTGCCAATATGGCATCACTCCAAGACCCTCAGATTCTCAGCCCCTCAACTCAAATGTCACCCCAGAAAGGCAGTGCCCATACCTCCAACTGTACCACAGACCTTGTTTTACCATCTTCCTGGCATTTACCATTATCTGAAACTATTGTATTTATTTATCTGTTCCAGCTTTTATCGCCTGCCTCCTGCCCCCGTGCTGGGACATACACGACTGTTCATCTTACTCATTGTTGACAGTCACCTTGCCCACCCCACCCCCTCACATACCTAGAAGGGCCCATGGGCAGATAGGAGGAGTTCAATAAATATCTGCTGACTTACTGACTCTTAGATTTTCTAGGTTTTCCTGATTCCTTTTTCTCCTTTGACCCCAAACCAGCCATAATCATTTATTTACCTGACTATCTTATTCCAAAGGGAGTTTAGGAATACCTCAATCCTATAGTAAGTCCTTTCAATTCATACTTCTCAATGTCCCTTGATTCCATCCCAATTTGTTTCCTGGGAGGCAGCAGAGTCCAGAGTTAGAGATTTAGTTCTCTCTAACTCCCTGCAGTTGATTTAAAGTGGGATTAGCTCCTGATGACGTTTTGCTGCAAACCTGCTTATCACTGAGCTGCTTCACAGAACACATTCCTTCCTCGTGACCAGATACCTGCAGCAGCCTCATAACTTCTCTACACACACTCCAGTCTGGCTGAGGTCCAAGGGATCGATGGACCAATAAGAGTCTGAGATTTGTGTGGGTTTATGTTCATGTTCATTAAAAAGGGCCAATAATAGGACCTCCCTGGTGGCGCAGTGGTTGAGAGTCCGCCTGCCGATGCAGGGGACACAGGTTCGTGCCCCAGTCCGGGAGGACCCCACGTGCCGCGGAGCGGCTGGGCCCGTGAGCCATGGCCGCTGAGCCTGCGCGTCCGGAGCCTGTGCTCCGCAACGGGAGAGGCCGCAACAGTGACAGACTTGCGTACTACAAAAGAAAAAAAAAAAAACCTTAAAAAAAAGGGGGGGGGGGCGGCCAGCAAGCCCCAACACGTGACTCTCCATGAAGGATAGGCGTCTGTGGGGTGTGGAGGAGGGTAGATTCGAGTTGGTGGTGGCCATCTCGAGATGTGAGTGTGGAGCAGTCATTTTATCTCTGCTGAAAATTTTGTTTCATTTATCTGTGTTTTAAGGCCATGAAGAGGCATACACTGAGCTATTTCTGACATCATGTCTTAATCAGAAAGCAGCTGTAATATAGAAAAAAGTGCTTCACTTAATCCTGTTTGCGTAATGGTTTCTAGGCAACTGCTTAATGCTTGATATGATCATGGGTTTTCACACAGCCCAGTAAGATCCCACAGCCATGTAACTTTGCCAGGAGGAAAAAAGAAGCAGGGATTTGTGAGCAGCAAACACAGAACAAATGGAACTTTCTCGATGAATCATACAGAGAAAAGAAATCCAGTCACTCTCAAAAGAGAGAAGATCAAACCCTTGAGAGGCGCCCCTCATGGGCTTCTGGCTGGGATTTTGAAGTTTCACAAGCATAACTGCAATTCTGCCCTTTGATCTTGAGATACAGTTTGTATTTGTTCTACTTAAGCATGAGGGATAACGAAAATGACACCTAAAATCGTGAAATGACCTGTAGCATTTAACTTTCACAGGGGACAAAAGCATAGGATTTTCATGTTTACTTAATTTTGTTCCAATTGCTATTATCTTTCCTGAAAAGAAAAGACTAGTCATCAGTCCTAGGGACATAATTCACAGTTTACAACTATACCTGCTCTTGCAGGTGGGGACAGTGGATAGCTCTCCAGGAGAAGCAGGAGGGGAGTCGGGAGGGGGCTGTAGACTTGGGGCCTGTTTGCCCCCTGCTCTAACTGCAGTAGCCCCCACCTTCTATTTTCACAGATGTTCAGCAAAAGGAAAAGCACTGCAAAGAAATAACCAGAGCATCGCAGGGTGCTGTCACCCCCTACAAAGACAGTCAGACTTAAGCTTGAACTACTTAAGGAGCGCCCCTATCTTTAAAAACTGGTCGTTTGTTTTGCCAAGCTCCCCAGGCCCCCGCCCACCACCATGCCAAGTCCCTGGAAACAGTGAACAGAGTTGTCGGGAGGCTCACTGTATTGCGTGGCAGTGAGAGGAGGCAAGAGAGAGGAGACGGGCAGTGGGGCTGGAAGGGAGGGTAGCCACCTGCCCTAACTTGCCCAGGGCTTTCCTGGCTTTAGCACCGAAAATCCTGCATCTCACAAAACTCCTCAGTCTCAGGCAAACTGGGACAAGGGCTCAACCTACAAACGACTGGAAGGAAAATTGCAGACCTTGCCTAAGCACAGATGTACTTAGTCATTCAACACTCTTGGCCACAGAGAACCCAGACTCAGGAAAGCCTGTTCCATAGTGTCCCTGCTCTAATACTGCAGGGAACCAGCATCTGTGATGATGGGGCCTCCCCACCCTGTGCCCCACACCGGGCGTCTGGGTTCTTATTGAATATCAGATAAAGCACAGCATTCCTCCCACAGAGCCACTGCTAAAGACACCATGCTTCTACCATTTTACCTACCCTATACTTAGAGGTAAACAATTGGCCATGATAAACCAATTACCTTCCTGACCCCTAATTCTCACCAGGCCAGCCTCTTGTAAGTGGTTAAACACATACACTACCACGCCATCATTAGAAATTTTCTAGAAATCCTTGCCCATTTTCCATCTTTGTAGAGTAAGAAGCCATCAGACAGGCACAGGAAAAGCCCATGTTCACAGACATTTCCTTTAAGACGCAAGCAGCAAAGGCCTGTTGGATAGAAGCAAAGCCACACTGTAGTTTCTTAAGAGCCACAGGATAAGTGTGACAAGGACAATTTTAGGATTCATTCTTCAGCACTGCCACCTCATTCATCTCCCCTTAAGCCCCTCAAGCTAACACAAACATCAGATTCAGAAATGCTTATTGAGTCTAGATACATGGGTGAAGGCACCCAGCACTTTCACTTACCATTTCTGATTAAAATTCTGTTCTAATTAGGAAATAATTTGAAATAAAGAGTAATTCAGAAAATGATGTCACAGATACCCCTGAAACCCACCACCAGGGTTTTCAAATGTCAGTCTGCTAATGTTGGCCTCAGATTTTCACAAAAGAACTGAAATGTTGCAGGTAACACTAGAACCCCACTCAAAGAGGCAGATGCCATAGGAAGGTGGAAACTGCAGCTCAGAAAGATTAAATAATTTCCCAGAGCTAGAGAGGACGGGTCTCTGGGAGCATTCACATCCTTGCTACAAGCATGATTTCTCTTCTCTCACTGTACCTTTCAATGCACTTGAAATCATTCCTAATTGGATGCTTACAACACTAACCAAAGCATGTGATTCCAGGACTCAGATTCTGCTGCCCCCAAGTGCTAACAGGTGCCAGGTATTTGGTGGTGAGACTGAACAGTTAATTCACGCCAGGAACTTAAAATTTCGAGTCAGGAAAGCCCCCAAAAGGCCTTATAATCACTTACAAACAGTTGTTTCTTGCTTATAAGCGGAAAATGAAATTAAAAAGCGGTCATTGTCTAAAGAGAATAAGATATACCTAGGAGTGTACGATTTCAATGTAATTGAACATTTTAAATTATAATCCATTTTAAAAATTTCCTCCATATAAACCTGAGCTTTCTCTTATTCACAAAAGCTCTCAAGCCCACCCCAGCCCCCTGCAGACTGCTATATCACTCTACATTTTCCATTTAGGGGGCCCTGACAAGCCACAAAACAGAGTGCCATGCTGAATATTTTTTGAGAAGCCAAAAACCCAGAAATGCCACATTGAAACAGCAAAAAATAACAATGACAAGTATTTCATTATAATTCATATTTCACAATCCAGGTTCTGAATGTTACAATCAGTACATACAGTACAATGTTGCACCCGAAAAGTCAGACCATTCTAACAGGTGAAATAACATTCCCCAGGGTGGGAAGAATCTGTTCACCTTTTTCTAGAAAAAGGAATCCTCTGCTTACAGGAAAGGGGCCAAATTCAATTAACCTAGTTGTTGAAGAGCTGCTTTTAAAGATGAATAGCATTTCATTTTATAAAATAGAGGCCTTTCTAAAAACTGTGTGTGGGAATTTAATCCAATTTCCCCCCGATGTATATTAAAATTCTCAAAATGTGTTGTCTTTCTTTCTTCCTGCCTCTCCACTCACACAGGCCCTGCTCTGGTCTAGCCAGCCATAATGACATGGATTTCCCCAAACACAGCGCTCATCACATCTGTCTGACTTTAGATACAAGATTTCTGCAGCCCAGAATTGCATTGCCCTCCCTCCTCCTCCTAGAAAACTCTGACTTCATAAGCCAGCCTTTTCCCACTCACCCATGTCACCATGCACCCAAAGTGCACCTAGAGCCCCTTACGTATTCTTCTCTTACTACCTTTATCACTTGTGCATTTTTACTATTTCCCCCTCTTCAAGGATGTGACCACAGGATCTGACATAGTGCCTAGACGTGGCCGAAGCCAAATAAATTCTTGATAAACCCAATGACAGTCATGCCCTGTTGCCTTCCCTGCCCTTCTATACCACCTCCTGACCAACCACGGGGCTGCCTAGTTATACAAGTCGGGGTGACCCTTCACCATGAAACCTCAACTCAGCCCTGACTACCTCCCGCCAGAAAAAAATACAGCAAGTGCAACCTAAACAACCAGGCCATCCCTTCAACTAATGCAGAACTCTTAAATTCAAATGACGATGGATCATTTTTCTTCGTTTTTAGAAAGTGAAGAATATTTTGCTAATCCAAATAATTCCTACACACCTGTAAAAGGACAACTAGGTATAAGATAAGAGTGTGAATGCAACGACCTTTACCTCTTTCCTCTGCCAAGGTATTAATGATCAACAAGCAAAAACACTTCCGATGAGCTCTTACTAATTTTTGCTGTAATACAAGGTGGAATAAAGATCACAATATAGCGTCTCCTCCCAGAAGGTGGAAGTACCATGTCTGGCGTGTTCTATACTTGGCCTGACCCACTTAAATCTTGAGGAGCTATTAAACTGAATCAATCACTTCCTAGTTTTCTCCTAAATCCAGGTCATCACTGTACCTGACCTGCATGGTCACTAAGGGAAATAGGCAGCTCTGTGACCCTTCCTCTTCTTTCCTTGCTCATGCAATTCCCTGGGGTCAGTGGGAATACAGTGGAGTTCAGAATTCACAGGTCAGATGACAATCAGGGAGTCTGAGTTACCCAAGGCATACAAGGCCAAGGCTATAGGTAACAAACTTGATGGTCTAACACAAGTTAGAAGAGCATTCATGTTATTTAAAAAAAAAAAGAAAAAGAACCCCATTAAGCCTGGAACTTGGAGACAAACCACTGAGTTCTCAAGTCTAGCATCTGGAGAAAATGACTGGAATTTCTACTCCCTCAAAATGATGGGAAAATGACTCCTTGGCTACTCAAGCACACCCAGCAGCTTGAGATCATCTGATGGATTTTAAAGAGTTCAACACAACTTTATTTAAGGAACCAACTTATCTGCATAGCATTTGCTGCAATGCAATGTCTAAATGTTCCAAGAAAGCCAGTTTAAGTAAGTGGGGAGGCTCTTTTTCCCACACACCTTCTGCATCAGAGGACAATGAAGAAGCTGCTCTTGAACCTGGGTCACCTGAGCAGCCTCCAGCGAGGTCATCCAGCTGACTTTCCCCACTCTGCCTGGCCACTGCTTAGGTACGGGTGAGTGGATCTGTCAGGGATGAAATCAAGCCGGGGTCAAGGTCAACCTTCTGGTGCCAGCATTTTACAAACTCGAGCTCTGGCCGCAATATGAGGGAAGTAATAACTTAAGCATCTTTTTTCAGTCTTCAGAATACCACTTCATGCAAAAACCAAAAAGGACAAAAAGTAAAGCAGAAAATACTGTGGTAGACTTGAGGAAGAATATATCGACTCCAAGGAACTATAATTGACTTATCAATGAGGACTGTAGAGTCCTTACCTGGGGTGGGTTGCAAAAATGTCCTCAATACCGTGCAGCTCCTCCCATTAAGAGGTGGCCTCTATTTCTCTGCTCATTCATTCTGGAATGGCCTTTTGAGTTGTTTTGGCCAACAGCATGTGGCAGAAGTGACACTGTCCAACTTCTGAAACTGGGCAGAACTTGACTCAAGAATCTTTGGAACCTCCAGTCTCCCTCTTGGAAACTCAAGCTACTGTATGGACAAACAAGGGCTAGCCTGCTGGGTGATGGGAGACGCACGGTCCAGCACCCTGACCACTCCCATCCTCTTTCCTCCAGCTCATCACTAGCCATGCTCCAGAAGGAGACCTTCCCAGCTGAACAACAACTGGTCACAGACTCACTAGTGAGCCCAGCCAAGAGCAGCAGAACTATCTGTCTGAGCTGAGTCTGAATTTCTGGTCCACAGAACTGTGGGTTAAATAAATGGTTGTGTGTTTTAAATCACTAATTTATTACTCAGTTATTAGCAGCAAAAACTCATACACCATTCTCAAAAACTTTTTGGAAGAGATGAACATATGTCTGAATGGCATTTAACTCCTTGAAAACAGGGAACCAGAACAATGATTTCTCAGATAGTCTACAAACTTGGGTGAATGAAATCATGATGAAATTCAAAGTCAGAAAGACCAAATTAAATTATCCTATAGGTAAAATGCTTCCTTCACCATCCAGTGAGGGAAGCAGGTACAATATTTAGAAAATTTTAAGTAATTTTACTACTGAATTTACCAGTAGAGCAGAAAAATCAAATGGTAAAATACTCACCTCAATAACTTTTCACTTTCACTCCATTCCCTTTATTTCGCAGAAGTCTTCCCTTCCATATTCCCCTTCCCTAGTTTTTATAATTCCCATTACTTCATATCCCCATTGTAGTTTTCTAACACAAACAAAAGGAACAGCAGTAACTTCCACTTAGGGAGGCACTTTAATAGGTGCTTCAAACACATTGTATTGTGAATTCTCACAATGGCCCCATTAGGTGAGCATGATTAGGCCCATTTTACAGAGCTGTAAACTGAGGCTCAAAGAGGTTAATTACCTTGCCAAGGTCATATGGCTTGAAGGTGCGGGAGCCAGAATTTAAACCGCCATCTGTGTGATGACACAGCTCATGAATTTCCCGTTATGTAACACTGCCTCCACGTGACAATGAGTGCTGAGCTCCTAACAGACTTCTCACGAGGAAAGCAGCTTAAAATCAAAAATAAGTTTTTATGAATACACATATATGTAGGGGGAGAGAGAGTGTGTGAAAAAGAATAAAAGAGAGTAAGAAGTGGCTGTGCAAACTGCAATTCTACCAAAAGAACTGGAATTTTATTGACTTTGGCCAAAGCCTTTCCATGACTTAGAGAAAAGGAAAGAAACAGGAATACATGATGGTTAGGATTTGTGGTATGTCAGTTCGGAACTATCAATAAAAGACATCATTGGACCAATCATCTCTGAACGTGAAACATACTCGTGTGAAGACATCAGGAGGGGAACTATATAAAATTCACAGAAACACAGCTAATTGTGCATATCTGTGAACAGTTTTGCATAACACAACCACTACTAAAGTCAAACATACATTTTATTTAACAAATAAATATAATCTTCTTTATCAATTATTTTAAACTTAAAAGTAAATTATCTCTTTTACTCCAAAAGAAAGGTGGCTTTAAAAAGTAAATCTGCCACTTGAGTAAGAAATAAATATTTAAATTGAACCTTATGTTCTGTATTAAATTCATTTCCTTCTTCCAAATTATTCATAAACTGGAGGGGAAAGATGAAAACGTTTAAAAGGTTTGACTGTCCATAATTTTCCCAATTGCCACTGATTAGTCCCCTGCAATCAGGCCAGTATATAATTAAGCTGCAGTTTTGGGGAAAGTATATAAATCCTCTGAATTAAAACCAGGGAAAGAGGGAATTCCCTGGCGGTCCAGTGGTTAGGACTCTGCACAGGCCATGCGGCCGCCAAACACCACCACGGGGACTCTTCCCCTCTACAGCCAAAGCAAAGATGAGTCTGAGTCTCTCTGGTTGAGTCAGCTGTCACTGCCCACACCCAAGGGCCCAAAAGCTGGGGGAATCTCACCTTCCCACTTTGCCCTCTCTGGAGGAGGTCCTTTATGAGGACATTCAGAGCAGTCCTTCTGTGGACCCGCCCCTAGGCCTCAACTCTGCCCCTCCCCAATCATCTCACCCAGGGGCACCTCTCACAGGCCTCTGGATTACCACCTTGACCGCTGTCTCCACACTCCAGTCCCTGGAAATTCACCACCTCATCCTTTGCTGAAGGATCCCCATCCCCCATCCCCCTTCCGCCAACCTGCCCAGCACACCATCCAGGCCTCTCTCACCCGATCTTACGATGACAATGCCGCCCTCCTCGTGTCCCCACTGCTCAGCCCATCCACCCCTCTATGACTGATGCCCTAACTTAACTGAACCACACAGCCCCTTTCCCAGAAGCTCAATCCACTCCCCGGTGTCTCCAGGAACCTGTCTCCAGCCCTCCACTACCCCACTCACCTCCACGCCCCTGCTCTGCTCCCCCATCCTCCAGCCCATCAAAAGTCATGGCCAAAGTCAAGAAACTCTTGTCCTCCAAGGGGGGAGAATCAGAGGATGCTCGCGTCAAAAGGGACCTTGGAGGTTTTCAAATGTAAACCCAGGCTCTACGCAGAGCCTGAAGATGAAGCCCTCTCAGAGCTGCGTGGACCACAGCTGAGCCGAGCAGCGTGACTTATTACACTGTCACATACTGAACTAAAAGCCATCTCCTCGTAACTTTCGCTGGCTGGCTGTGGTTCTGACTTTGGAACTTATCTGAAGACTGACATATAGAAGTACTCTGAGTATTTATTCTCAGATCTTGTTGTTCCTCTGAGCAAAATCCTGACTCTTACTTGATGAGCAGCCGGCTCCAGGCCCTCCCTCCTCCCCTCCCGTCTCCCGTCTCCCTCTTCTTCCGGCATCATTCCCCCACCCCCTCTGCTGTCTCTGCTCAGACACACTAGGCCTCCTTGTGCCTCCACGCAGATGCCCACACACCTTCGGGAACCACTGTTCCCAGGACTGGGGTTTAATATTCCTTCATCTTCACGGCTTCTGGCTCAGATGCTGCTATATCAGAGAGACCTTCCTGACCACCCTATGGAAACAAGCCACCCCCCCATTCCATTTCATTGTTCTCCATAACACTAGCACCTCCTGAGAAATTATGTACTCATTTAATTCTGTTTACCCTCTCCCTCACTAGCATGTCAGCTCCACGAGGGCCGGACCTCCATCGCTTGCTGCACTGCTGCATCTCAGTGCCCAGAATACAACACCTGGCACAAAGTAAGTACTCCGTAAATATTTACTCAATAAATGAATTCCCACCCCTCCCACCCTCACCATTCCCCATCGCTCACGTACATATTTGCTTTCTCTCCCACTGGCCTGCATATCCCGCCTGCCTACCCATCAAGGGGACTGTGAATACTGATTCTGGCATATGAGCAGTCCCCGGCAGCTTTGAGTCCCTGCAGTCTTCTGTCCTCCACTTCTCCTTCCTTCCTTCCCTCCCTCACACCAGCCCCTCCTTTACTCCCCTTCCTGATCCAGAACCTTCTACCCCAACGAAAGTCATGAAAAGTATATGATCTATGTCATCTTCTAACTTGCTGATATGAAAGATGAACAGACACAGCCCTCCTAAAGAACCCCCTCTCCTATGGCTTTAAGCCAGAAGCTACATTCTCTTGACTACCTCTTAGCAAATCCATGCTACCACTCAGCCAGCACTGCTTTCTTCTCTTCCCCCAAGAACCTGTTTAATCATCAGCTCTAGATGTTTTCCAGCGATTAATGTCAAGCTTTTCACTTTTCAAAGATCTATACTGGACTTCTCTCTCTCTAGTTCTCTGGTAACTCACACTTCACGTTGGTATTCCTTATTACAATTTAACAGTCCACAGGACTTTTCTATTTGTCCTAAGATAAAGGTCAACCTTTCTATCCTCCGGACACATTCTTTTGAAATCTGAGCTTACCAGAAAACTCTCTCGTCACTCTGGTGTCGTTACTCCCTATCTTTGTTTTAGGGTTCATGCTTTTTATAGATGAAATTTAACTTGTCTTCTAACTTCATCCTTTACAAACTATATTAGAGTCTTTGGCCATGGAGCTTACCTAATTTTTTCCCTGGATCATTTGAAATCCTTCTCCCTAAATTTCTGATACAAGCATAATTATGTGCAGGTGTTACTTGATGTGTTTTTATAACCTTAAAATAGAAATGGTCATTCCCCTCTAAGTTTTGGTGGGGTGGGGGTCTTTTTAGCCTATTTTGCTCGGTGTTTGGCATATTTGTTGAAGAAAGGAAGAAAAAATAAAAATGAACAAATGATGACAAAGTCAAAATAAGCACTTACCACTTACTTGTTTCTACTTCCAGCAGAACCAAATCATAGAAAGTCTAAACAGTCCCCTTATCTTCTTTAAAGTAGCCATGAAGAAACCCATGTACTTAATCTACCAGCAAGTCTGTATCCCGGCCCCCAAAACACCTGCTACAACAAAATCAATCACGTATTTTGACAGGGGAATGTTTTCTTCAGGTCTTTATCTTTTCCCCACACTCAGAACAGAAACGCAAGTACCTGAGGCTATGGACCCATCAGACACAAGAATTTTAAGCCATCCAGAAAAACCAGATCATGCAGGTAAAGGCGTTATTTGGCCTCCCCTGCCTCCAGGGAGGGAAGGAGAGGAACAGGTGTGATGTGCAGGGTAGTCAGACATTGAATTATCTGGACAAACTGCTTCAAGTTCTACCCTTTCCTTCAGATTACAGAGCATCACAGCCAGTAATGAGTAAAATCCATTCCACAGATTATCCAATAGGGGAAACAAAACAGAGGAGGAAACTGCCGAAAGTGAAGACACTCGAAATACACATCTCTCCAAAACCAGTGCGGACAAGGGACACCAGGGTGGCCAGTGCCCCACAAACTGCTCCACCTGCTGCCACTCCAGGAATCACGGCTTCTTCAGATAACTTAACAGTTTTTCCATAAATAGAAATTTTGCTCTCTTTCCTCTCTCTCTCTCAAACACACATCACACACACACGCAAACACACAGATATGTTTATACTATTTTATAGGAGAACAAAAGCCAGAAAGGATAGAAAAATGTGGAATTCTGCTAGTTTAAGCATTTGACTTTTTTCCCCTAGAATTATTAAATGGAAATCCATGACAAAAGCCACTTGATTTCGAGGTTTTGGAGTCTACTTCTGAAATCCTAGAATATTGTTATTAAAATGTTAAAAGAACTCACAGGTGATTAGGCTGATGCCAGAGGTGCTTCTGGAATATTTCCTTAGGCCACCTTACAAAGAATCCTGGGCTCAGAAAGCAAAGATTAAACAGTCTTAGAGAAGGAAACAGCCCATGTCAGGAGCAAGGAGCCTGGGTTCCCATCTGAATGATGCAACTGACTATCTGCAAAGCCTTGTACAGGCACAAACTCTCTTCTATGGTAAAGTGAACTGACCAGGGCAATCCTAAAATCTCACTCCACTTGAAAATGATTCTATACCTGAAGAGGAGCAAAATAAAGTACTGTTATCTATGCCAAAATTGGCAACTGGGAGATAAGTCCACTGAATCTAGCCTCCTAGCCTGGGCCAGGAATTCTTAAACTTTAGCATCGTCTTAGTCCTTTGGGGCTGCTTGCTATAAGAAAATACCATAGACTGGGTGGCTTATAAATGACAGAAATTTGTTTATTTCTCATGGTTCTTAAGGCTGGGAAGTCCAAGATCAAGATGCTAACAGATTCAGTGTCTGGTGAGAGCCTGCTTCCTCATAGATGGTGCCTTCTTACTGTGTCCTCACATGGCAGAAGAGGCCAGGGTTCTCTCTGGGGTCTCTTTTATATGGGCCTAAATCCCACTTACCTCCTTAAGGCCCATCTCCAAATACCATTATATCGAGGATTAGGATTTCAGTGGAGGAATTCTGGGGGGACATAAACATTCAGTCCATGTCAAGTATGTATCAGATCATCTGAAGGGTCTTTAAAACACAAATGGCTGGGTCTCACTCCTGGAGTTTCTAATTCAACATATCTGGAATGGAGCGCAGGAATACGCATTTCTAACCAGTTATCAGATGCTGTTGCTGGTCCATGGGGCACACGTGAAGAACCACTGATCTCCAGGGAAGGGCCTTGATGTTCACTGATGGGATCAGGGACTTAGGGAGCTGGGGGTGGGAAGGGTACCAGTCAACCAAGGCAGGAGAGTCAAAGAAGACACAAGACCAGAGAAGCAGGTACAAATGTGAACAGCCATGAAATTCTCCCAAAAGGTGGAAGCATAGGGCTAGTTCCATCTTCTTAAGTTATATCCTCATCTACATTACTTTATAATTTGTAAAATAGATTATATGTTATTTTGGTTGTATATTTTGCTTAAATACTTAAAAAAAAAAAAACTATGTCCTAATAAGCTTAGACTGTAATTTATTGCTCTTTCAGAAAGCAAGTTAAAACAAAAGCAAATTAGTTAACAAAGAAAACTGGATGCACCTGTGCTCAGGGGAAAGGCATGGCTTTATCCGTGGTGTTAAATATAAATATTTAAGAAGTTTTTATTGATTCTTGCCAGGCTCAGATAGAAGAGGGAAAGCTTGGAATAAACTAATCTTTTGGAAAGAAGTGGAGAATGCCTCACCTTGGGCCATAGAAAGTTTAACCTGGAGCTTTTACAAAGAACGAGCAATAACGTGTTTTGCCCCAGTTTCATGACTCTGGAGTGACAAATAATAAAAATAAGGAAATTATAAACAGAAAAATTGGAGGTAAAAAGGAAGAACTAATATGAGAGTTAATTGGAGCTCCCTTCTAAAGGCTTTTTACTAACAAGCTGCAAGAACTGTGGTTCTGAATAATTTTTCTGCTTCCATGTAAGACATATGAGCAGCACTCTCCTCAAGGTAGCATCTATCATTACATACAGATTCTCAAGTGTCTGGGAATGGGAGCATGGAAGGAGGGGGCTATGGACTGAAAATTTGTGTCCCCCTAAAATTCTTATGTTGAAGCCCTAACCCTCAATGTGATGTTTTTGGAGAGTGGTCCTTTGGGAGGCAATTAGGTTAAGATGAGGTCATGAGGGTGGGGTCCTCACGATGGGATTAGTGCCCTTATAAGAAGAGACCAGAGAGCTTGCTGGCTTGTTCTCTCTCTCTCTCTCTCTCTCTCTCTCTCTCTCTCTTTCTCTCTCTCTCTGTCTCTCTCTCTCTCTCTCCCCCTCTCTCTCCCTCTCTGTTTCCCTCTCCCTCTCCCCATCTCTCTCTCAACTGGGAAAAATTATGTCTGTTGTTTAACCAACCCAGTCTATGGTGTCTTGTTATGGCAACTCTCACTGACTAAGACAGATGGGGAATAAACCTAGATCAGCCCAACAGTTTGGGCTCTGGACTCATTATCAAGGTATCATCATCTACCTAGTGACAATCTGGGCCAAGTACCCAGGAAGAAAAGAGCCTCTTTAATGTAATAATGTCATCACATCAATAGCAGCTCTAAAAAGAGAATACACCCCAGGCTTAGTCTGAGTGCAAGCCCCCCTCCCACAGTGGCTCCACCCAAGCCCCCAGTTCCCCACTAATGCTAACCCCAAATAAAAGATGCTCCAGATGGCTCAACAGCAAATTGCCCTTGCCATTCACTTGAACCTAATGGGACAGTTTGGCTCTGGTACTTGGATTCTCCTCCAGATCCCAAACCCCATGGAATTGTGCTTCTGATCCCTGGAACCTGCCTTACAAGTTTCCCTCCCAGCCACAGGAGGCCTGCCCTGAACTCCATTCCAAAGTACCTTCTTCTACCCACTGATAGGTCATCCTCATATTGGCCACCTGCATGAACTTACAACCATCACCTACCAGGGATTCCCTTCACTGCAATGCTCCATCCACTTGTTGGGACACCATGTAAATACCTAACACCATGCAAATGCTGTTTATTGAGCACCAACTCTGTACTAGGATCTTGGCTTTAACATGCATTATCCCTAACCTTCAACACAACGCTGCAAGATAAATATTACTCTTTCCATTTGTGGGTAAAGAACACGAGACTTAGAAAGTTAAATAATTTTCCTAAGATCACACAGCTCTACTTTAGTCAGTAAAGTCTTGCTATTTTAAGCTGTCTGACTTTAAAGTCTATAGCTCTTCCAGTACAGCACCATGCCATTTCTTCCCATCTTGGTGAAACCCATCCTCTCCCTAACTTCCACCACTGACGCTTCCCTGGACTGAAGATGGCCATTCCCACATCCTCTTAGCCTCATGCGGTGCCAGGAAGCTGTGTGAGCCTCTGCAACAGGGTCTACCTGAGGTCAGTCCCCCAGTGCACCCTCTTCAACCCCATCACCTGGTCTGTATCCCAACCCATAAATATGGAATAGATCTAATCTTGCAGTTCCCACCTGCCACACCATCAGTTTCCAGATAGTAATTCCAGTGCATAAGAACAAGTCTTGTGTATATTATGGTGGGGGGAAGGGTCGGGGAAAAGGAGAGGAAGGAAAAAAAGAAAATTTGGAAGGAAAAAAGAGAAAAGAAGGAGAAGAAAGAATCAAGAAAAAAGCAGAGCAGAGAAGAGAGAAGGAAGAAAGAAGGGAGGGTGCCCAGTAAAACAACATGTGTCAAATAAGGACATTTGTGAGGCTGCTTAGTCAGGAGGGAAAGGAAAATCTGGAATCGTAGCACAATCCCTGGTCTTTTAGTTAAGCCAAAGCAAACCATTCCTAGTCTGAGAAGAGAATGTGCATGAGATCAAGATTACAAACTATAAAAGCAATGTCTGATCTTTCACTGGATACTGGATTTTTTACAAATCCAGCTATAAAGGACATTCTGGGGGCAACTGGACAACATGGACACATTAGAAAACAGCAGTGAATCAATGCTAAGTTTTTTGAACCTATAGAATTTTCCTTGAGGTTTTTTAGGAGTAGGTCTTTGTTCTTCAAAGATATCTGCTAACTTACTTAGAGATGAAACGTCATGTCTCAGTTAACTTTTAAAGGGTCAGCAAAAACAAAACAAAACAGACATACACAGGCAGAAAGACAAATAAGCTAATATGGTAAAATATTAACAACTGGTAAATTTAGTTGAAGGATATATGCCTTCATTGTACTGTTTTTACAACTTTTCTCAGGCCTGAAATTTTTCAAGATAGAAAGTTTAGGGGAAAATATTACAAATTAGCCCCAACCTAAGATGCAAAACTTCCATAAGCCTTGCCTACTGACCTTGAAGGCACTATTTTGTGGGGATTAAAGTCTCATCCAGCCCTGGATTCATGCTGCCTGTGCTGGGACACCATCTATCACTCATGAGCAGAACAAGTTACCTAACCCCTTCAAGCCTCAGTTTCCTCACCTGTAAAATGGGGCCAAAAATAAAACCTAGCTCCAGGAGTTGACTTGAGAGCTAAATGAGATAATTCACAAAATGTTACCATTATTATTGTTATTTTCCCCACTCAAATTGCCCAAATAGAATTCTCAAGGATAAGCTATTTTGTTTTAGAATTTTCTTTCTCTCTCTTCCTCTTATGTGAAACGTAGAGAGGCAATCTCAGAAACATGGCATGTGCCAGAAACCGGATACTGGAATTGATCTACTCATCACATCTCTTAACAGAAGAACAGGGTGACACCTCTCTACCAAATAACATTTCTTCTAAACTCCGTTTTTAACATTACATTCAGGTGAAGAACTTGTCATGAAGAAACAGCAACTGTAAGAAAGAAAAATGAGGCTTCCCGTGTAAGCAGGACAGTTCACGGATCAGGAGCAGGGGCTGGGTGGGAAGTCCAAAGTCAAAACAGACAGATTCCTTCTTCTGGCAGGAAAAGCTCAGGCTGAGGACCTGTAGGGCTGGCTTCTCCCTCCCCCCAGTAACTGCCTTGATGACTGGGAGTGTGGCCCAGACAGAGCACATTCCTTAGGGCTGGAGAGTAGGCATGGGGCCAGCAGCCGTTAAACACCACAGTTGTATCCTCCAGCAAGAAAGAATGTCTGGAACCAACAGCCTGTGCCTTGTTCTAAGAACAGACTTCTCCTCCAGCTATTTCTCCAACTGACAGAAGAACTGTTATGCAGTGCACATCCACCTATACTGCACTTACTTTAAAACTGAGGGCCCCAGTGTGAGACACTTCAGAATATCCGTATTTTTTTAAAAGCCTCGAGTATGGAATGCTTTCAGCATCAGTATGAACACAGTACCTGAATTAGGTCAGCAGAAATATTGAGACACACAAATTTAAAAGAAAATAATCAAGTCTACACAGGGCCTAAAGTTGTCCACTTATTCCCAGAATTTGAGTTATGTATATTTTTTTAAAGTTTTGGATGACAGACAAGTTATTACACAGGACACTAAGGAAAGCTGCAGACACGGCAGAGCTTGATGTCTCTGTGGCAACGCTGTGACGTCTGGGTACATGCAGAACTGGAGTCCTTACTCCCTGCGGTTCAAACGCCTTGGGTCCCCTTCCCAGTTGCAAACCACCTTATCATATGTTCTTCTGACCTTAATCATGGACTTCTCCGGAATGTCACAAAAAGCCACAGAATGCATGTTCCAGCTCTTTTCACCTTTCTAAAATTATAAAAAATTAATCCAACCTATTTAAAAGAGAAGAAAATTCTAACACTTGGATATTAGTTAAGAAACTATAAAATATACACGCAATGAATGAAACATAGGCATTAAAAATTTTAGTAATAGGTAAGAAGTATGAAAAATGTTTAATGTCTGTCATTGAATATAAAAGAGTATGGCACAAAAGTAATACGAAAAATATGAATCATAGCTATATAAGAGAAATATTCATAGAAAAATATCCCTGAATGCTAATGCAACAGAAGTTAGCAGCAGTTGAGGGGGAGGCTGAGTTTTTGAGAGACGTCTTTTTTGTTTAGTTTTCAGTTTCTGTAATGGGGTAATATTCCTTCTGTATTGAACAATAATACCAGTTTTTCTTGATAAGAAAAAACAAAACAATGAATCTAGAATAAAGGCAAATTTCTTATTTTGAATTCCACAGTCATCTAAGGGAACTAAACACCGGGTATCCGTAATAGTCACTCATAAATACACCGTGGATCAATCAACACAGTGAGTATTTTCACACCAGCAAGTTCCCACCTGGACATCCTGGCAACAGAGTCCACCTGTCTGATTTGGGAAATCTCCCCAAATGCCAATAGAAGGGGCCTTTGTGAAAATATTTGTACGTGAGAAAACACACACATACACACACACAGCAGAAAATTGAAGAAACAGGCTAGTAAAAAGAACTGAAATGGTTTGAAATCCTTCAACTAACGACGAACTCAATTGTAAAGAGCCCTATTCCCAAATGTTCTTGTGTAGAAGACTTGGGTCCTAAGGGGCGGAGGTCCTGGCTCTTCCCTGAATCCAGAAGCTCACAGTGGCTGTGAGATGCTCAAAGTTGATAAGCTTTTACTAAGTCAGTTTAGTATGACAGCAAGAAACACAGAGTTTCCTAGACAGTGGCCCACAGGTGCCTCTTCTCTTTGAACACAATCGAGACCGGCATGGCCCTTGGGGGCTAGAAGAAAGCACGGCTAGAGTAAATTATTCTTCGTGTTCCCCAGAGGAGTCCAGCAGCAAAAGATAACAGGACACGTTCAAAGTCAAAAAAGCAGCAGCTGAGGGCCCGTCTGGCACGAGATATACTGCTGTGCTCAGAGACCTAATAGGAAGGATCTGAGACACTGGAAGGGACAGGGCATTTTCTCTAATGCCATGCAGGCAAAACGTGAGAATGGCAAGAGAGGTCTCAGTCAGCCAGAGCTTCACAATTCAGTCTCAAAACCCTCCTCTTAAAATCCTACTTTTATTGTTTAAGCAGTTATCCATCCAGAGCTTTTAATTAATGACTCTCCCATCCATATTCACAGTTAAATTCTCCATTAGTTAATTAAGCAAGTTTTCACAAGGTTTCTAGCAATCTAAAAACATCTTGTGAGTTGGCACTGATGTTCTGAGGAGCATTTCCAAACCAGTGATTGTTCACTACTGACCGCTGGGGTGAAGCTGGAATCAGCTGGGAAGAAGAAATGATGGAAGAAGGAACCGATTGGAGGCAGAAACATCCCTATTATAAAATTAGAAATAAAAGAAATAAAGCCAAGTGTCTGCCTTTCAAAAAAACCAATCTCCTTGTGTTAAAAAATATATATATGAATGAACAGGCTTGCCCTACCTACCCCACTGGGATCATTCACTGAAGAAATATTTCTGTGTGATGGGGACTGGCGTACAACGGCGGTGAAAAGCAAACAGAGTCTTACTTGCCTGGAACTTACACTAATGAGAAAGAAGATGTCAATCAATCAAAATAATGAATATAAAAGATAAAATGTTATAACTCCTCTGAAAGAAAGGAACCAGATCTCTAATTGCCGGGAGAGTTTCTTTAAGGCTTGAGGTCAATCTAAAGGCTAAGCAGCAGTTAACTGGGAAAAGGGGAGAGGGGAGGAAGAGTGTTCCAGACAGAGGGAATAGCACGTGCAAAGTCCCTGTGGCAGGAGGAGTATATTTAAAGAACTTAAAAAGAGGAGCACAAATTGCCAGGGCAGAGCTCTACAGGAGTCAAACCACAGAGGGAGCTGTAGGCCTTATTAGGGATTGTCTTTTGTTGTTGTTGTTGTTGCGGAGCACAGGCTCCGGACGCGCAGGCTCAGCAGTCATGGCTCACGGGCCCAGCTGCTCCGCGGCATGTGGGATCTTCCCGAACCGGGGCACGAACCCGCGTCCCCTGCATCAGCAGGTGGACTCTCAACCACTGCGCCACCAGGGAAGCCCGGGATTGTCTTTTTATCATAACAGCAATAGAAAGCCATTGAGGGGCTTAAGGAATGACAGTGACCTATTCGGATTTGCTTTTTGTAAAGACTTCTTCCAAATTTGGGGATGATGGGAAGGAAAGAGGACAAAAGAGATGTGAGGAGAGCTGTTAATAGGTTGCTGCAGTAGTCCTGGTAAAAGATGGGGGTTGCATTGTCTTAATAAGGCAGCCCAGGAGATGGAAAGAAGTGGATGGAGTCAAGACATTTAGGAGGAAAGTCCATAGGACTGAGTGACAGATTGGATTCGAGGGTTTAGGGAGAGGATGACATCAAGGATGGCTCCTGGGTGTCTGGCCTGTCCCCATGGGTGGATGACTGTCCCATGTGCTGGGATAGGAAAGAGGTTTGGGGTGGCGCCTCGGAAAAAGAAGTATCATAAGTTCAGTCTTTACCATATTTCGTGGAGGAAACTTTGAGATAGATAGCCCAGCGGAGAGACAAGCTGGATAATCAGTTCTTGGAGAGAGATCCAGGCTAAAGATATAAATTATAGGCCTATCATAATATAGACGGTAATCGACACAACAGAAGTTGCCCAAGGAATGCTTACAGGGTGAGAAGAGATGACATTTCAGCATTGAGCTCTGAGGTACCCAAACCCTTTTAGGTTATGTGACTCAAAGGAAAGAACATCTATGAATGGATTTTATAAACTGTAAAGCACTGTAAAAATTAGTTACTGTAAACCCTGAAAGAGCTTGGAGACTCACTGAATTTGTCTGCATTTAATAGGTGTAGAAACTGAGAGATCAAGCTCAGCAAGTCCAGGAGTTGTACAGACAGGGCTGGGCTGGAGTAAATCCATATCAAAGCTCCAGTAAGTCCAGGAGAGCAGACTGTCTGCGTTCTCTGTGAGCCCAAGAGGCTCTGGGAAGGAGGCTTCGAGTTACTCATAATCAGCAGGGTATTTCTTTTCCAGAACCCACAAATGAGCCCCATACTCAGGCCTCTGCAATAAGCTGGCTGCAGCTCCCATGGGCCTGGCTGAGACACTGTAACCTCACATCTGCAGGACTCTCGCCCTTCTCTTTCTCTCTTAAAGGGCCTTTGTCGCTTATTCCCCAGCCCCACAGGCAGAACAGAAGGACCTTTGCTTCTGTAGTCCTTAAAAGCAGGATGAAGTTTGGGGAGCAGAGAAGTTGGAGAGAGACTTCATTCTGCCCATTTCAGGGAGGACCGGGACCCATGACTCAGTGAGAAATAAAACAGAAGCATCACACAACACACTTCTCCGTAAGGCGCTCTTCACCTCCTGACGCCCAATTTTAAAATAGCAGGGGGGAGTGAGGCAAGCAAGCCTTGCACAAAACAGCTTTTATTTTTCTCCTAGGGAAGCTGTTTTAAACTGCATTCATTTGCTGGAATTAAAAGTGATTTCACCCTCAAAACGGTGACCTTAGACTCATTCTGTCCAGCTGCATAAATCAAATGCAATTCAGCACAGGGCCAGTGGGAAAGACTGAGTGGGAGGCTGGACCAGATGACCCTCAATGGTTTCTCCAGCTCCAAGACTCCGCTCCCGTATGTAAGAACCAGATGTTCTTATACAAGAGTCAGCATCTTTCAAAAACATCTATTTTCTCTATGCTCATACGTAAATCAATGGCACTCAGAATTCCAATTAATCAAGTCTGGAGCTCAACATGGATATTTTTTCAGCCAGGAGTCTGCTCTCACCTACTTTCTCTCTGGGGCCTTCTTGGGGTGACTTTTCTAAATATACAATGGCCACCCAGCCACCAGGCATGTGCTAAAACCCGCTGACCCTACACTCTTTTCCCAGAGGACAGACGTGGTTTTTTTCTCCTCATCTCCACCATCAAGCCTTGGGTGGCATCAGCCTCAGATTCATCATCTGGAGAAGTGGGGAACTTTTTTCCCCAATATTCTAATTTGAAAAATGTAAATCTGAGCAAAGTTGAAAGAATTTTATGATGAATGCTGTATGCCTACCACTTTGATTCTACCACTAACATTTTATTGTTCCTGCTTGACCACAAATCTACCCACCCATCGATTCATCTGACTCTATTTTATTTTTTTATGTGTTACATGGTATATCACAGACCTCCTGGATAAATACAGACCTGATCTGAGAACTATTTAAAAAATTCTTATGCCCTAACCTTAATCTAATCCTAAGAAAACATCAGACAAGCCCAAATTGAAGAATGTTCTACAAAATAATTATCAGTTATCTTCAAAAGTGTCAAGAAAAGTATCATTAAAGAATGTGACACTGTCACAGATTGGAGGAAACTAAAGAGACATCACTACTAAATGCAATATGGGATTGTGGATTGGATCCTGGACCTGAAAAAATACATGAGTAGAAACGCTGGTGAAATCTGAATAAATATCTGCACGTGAATTAATAATCTTGTATCAATATTAATTTCCTAGTTCCCATAATTATACTATGGTCATGTGAGTTGTTAACATTAATTTCTACGCTATTTTTTCTATTTCTCAGTAAGTCTAAATTCATTTCAAAGAAAAAACTAAAAGTTTTTGCTCTAAATAAAAATTCTTATGCCCCATGTCCAGACATTCTGATTTAGTTAATCTTGGGTGGGGATCAGACACCAGTATTTTTTTTTCAATCTCCCCAGGTAATTCAAACATGTAGGAAAGGGATCGATGAGAGAATACATATGCTTCCCATGAGCCCTGACAGGTGGGGGTGGGAGAGGCCACAGGGTGGAGGCAAAAGAATGCCACAAGCTATGCAGCCCGCAGCACTGCCTTCCTGTGGGTGCACACCGACACACACAACCAACCACAGTCAAACACAATGGGCAAAGGATGCGGGGGTGGGTTGGAATGACTTGCCTTTATTCCTCTAGAACTGAGGCTGCTGTAGGGAAAATTCAAGTCTAAAGACACTCCCTGGGCCTATGCACTGGTCCGTGGCCCCTGCCCAGCTGCCTCTCTCCATCCTTGACAGCTTCCCTCTCCCCCTCTCTCTGCCCTCAATGTACACTGAAGGCTGCATGGAGATGGGGTTGCAGGTATTCTCAAAATCTACCAACAGGGAGAATGGAGGGTCAGCAATAAACCCTGCCTAGGTTTTTCAGTCCACAGGATCCAGGAGCAGAAGGCTTCAGTGGCAGCAACCACTGAAGCAGCAGCATCTCCATTTTTGTTCTCACAGAGACCCAGAGCACACATGTGAAATGGTTATGCAACAACACGACAGTTTCAGAATAAAACTGTGGGGACAGATCATGCCTATAGGAGTTCAGAAAAGGGAATGACAAGTAGTGACTATGGGAAGAATCTTGGTATAACCCACTGGGCATCTAACCAAATAATCAGTAGTAGTATCAGAAATACCTTGATATTACTTTCATGTTGAAGACAGTAGATAGATAGGTGACCAATCATATGTAACAACACCAATAAACTTTGTTTTATTTTGCTTAAGAAAGGTAGAAGCAGTGTCCAGCAGTGCCTTTTAATTTGAACTTGATAGTTCACAATTAGGGAGGACTCAACCTTTTCTAAAATGATTCCACATAAACAATCTCATTTAATCCTCAAGCCAACTCTGTGAAATCAATGGGTATTATCATTCCACTTTATAAATGAAGCAAATGAGGCCAAGATAAATAAAATTAAATCAGAGACTATTGAGCTTAATGAATCCAAAATATAAATGACCTGATTTCTGGCCACATTTTTGTAATCTTGAAAGCATTTTACAGAAGAATTGAAATCAAGGTCAGAGAGAACAATCTCTCTTAAAACAGACTTTTAACAATGGAAAAGATGAGCTTGAAAGGCAGGCAGGACAAAGCAAATAAAATGTCCTGATGCCATTTCTGGTTCTAATTTCAGAAGCATCTCCTATGGGTACAGAAACAGCACACTTTTTGTGTAAAACACAGATAAATTACAACCTGGGAGAGCCATGCCTGAGTCGGGATGATGGCAGCTCAGTTTACACAGGTTAGAGCATTTGCTAAATTTGTGTGAATTTTGAGAGTCCAAGATTTATCTCTGAATGCCCTGTAAAGATTTATCTCTACTTGTGTTCATTTCTTTAATTTGGTGGCGGGGCGTAGGGGGGCAACTTTTAAAAAGCAAGAGATTTACACAAAAATCTGTGTTTCTGACTTCTTTGAAAGCTAGATCATCTGCCAATAGTGGGTCCAAATTCCTGTCTGGCACCGTCTGTTGGACCTGAGGGGCTGCAGATTCTGCTGAACAGGTCCCAAGCTCTCCCAGTCTTTCCAGTCCCTGACCCCTAGGATCTCGCAGATCAGCTTCCTTCATTTACCTGCCTGACTCCTGAGCTCAAATCAACATAAAAGCAATGGTCCAGGAAGGTAGTAATGGACAGCCCTGACGGTATATGAAGGTTAGTAAGTCAGGTCACACTGTGTTCAAATAATGGGGAGCCTGGTCAGGCAGTGATTCTGGGGATCAGGAAGCTACATGACCCAAATCCACTGTTATTCCCACCAAGTGATGAGGAAGGAAAGGAACTGAGCAGGGGTGAGGCAATGAGGAGGGGGGCTGGGTCCCTGTTAAGTTCGTGCTTCCTTAAGTCCCAGCCCCCTGCAGCGCTGGGCAGAGCGCTGCCCCAGAAAGATCTGTGGGATGGAGACAAGAATGACAATCTCCGAGACGCATGCATTCGTTTTACCAATTGCCTGTGAGGGCCGAGAGGTACAAGAGTGGCAAATTGAGGCAAAGGGCACTGAGGGCATCTCAGAGGCTATTTGAGAACTCGAACTCAGAAGTTGTGCTAAGAAACCCGAGAATCACCATATAAGTAGTAAATGCTGCTTGCTATTCTGGGAAAAAGAAAATTCAAAGTAGTTGTATCTTAAGTGCAAAACATGAGGAATTGGCAGCATCTACCTGGAGTGCCCTATTGCGGCGTGGGAACTAGGGAACTAGGACTAGGGTCTTGAGTGAGCTCAGAAGGTAAAAGAGCTGGATCCAAAAGGAGGCACCTGCTGCAGGCAAGCAGAGGGAAGAGCCACACCTGTGCTTCGCACCTGTCATCTCTGTTCTAATCATCCCACCTCTAGCATGGTGTTTTTTTTTTTTTTCCATTGTCTTTCATGAAACTTTTGTTTTAGTCTGATTTCCCTACTTCCACCCCCTAGGGTCAGGACGGGGCAAACTCTGCCAGGTTGACCAGGCAAAGCACCACAAGGTCAGGCCATCAGGCCGAGACATCCCAAAGCACAGACTGCAACCAGTTCCACTGGCCTCCAATTTCAGAATAGGATTGCTGCCTAGACCCTTGTATCCCAGTCACTGAAACATGTTGGGACTTCTGAGGAGACAGGTAGAGAAGGGATTAGTCAGGAAAGGGAGGGAGCCTAATCCAGGTGTAGAATTGACCCCCAGGAAGGGCTCATGGGGGGCAAGTCAGTTTCTTGGGGTCCATCTAGCCTGACCTGGCATCAGTACTCGATGCGGTGTTCCAGGTTGGGGGTTCTATCCCTCACAGGAGGGGCAGCAGGACATTCTAACCCCTGGTTCTCACACTTGAACGTGCACAGGAATCAGCTGGGAGCTGTGGACCTTCAGATTATCATCTGGAAACTCTGGAGTAGATTCTGCATCAGTGACTAACTCCCAGATGACGTTGATAATGCCAGTCCACAGACCACACTTTGAGTAGCAAAGCCCCCAGCCAGCAGCTCTCAACCTTGGTTTCATTTTGGAATCACCAGGGAAGCTGTTAAAAAAAATCTTACCGCCCAGGCCTCATCCCAGAACCAATTAGATCAGAATCGCGTGGGCTGGGACCCAGGCACTAGGTCCCACGTAATCATGACGTGTGGCGAAGACAAAGAACCATTGCTATAGGCAATGGATGTGGTCACGGCAGGAGCCTTCCTATTCCAGGGGGTTCACTGGGCCTAAAGCAACTTGTGGGTGAGGTCAGCCAAGGAGGTGGCCAGAGGCCCAGTTAGAACAACCTAGACTCGTGGGCCACACCCCTAAGCCTGGACGAACACAACTGGAGAAAGGGGTGCGAAGGATTGCTGGTGCCCAGAGTCAAGCATTACAGACACCAGTAACTAGCAAAACTAGACCCAGATTTCCCCAACCAGTGGACCAGGCTTGCTCAGTGTAGGTGACAGAACCATTAGACCTGGAGGTCCCCAGTATTTCAACTGAAGGGGGGGAAAAAACAAGAAAGGCAAAATAGGAAAGAAGTTTTCCACTGTTAACCAGTGAAATTCCTCAGTGACCTCTAAGAGTGACTAGCTCATCCCTTGGCTACTCCTGCTCCTTATTTATACGTTGGCCCAGTTACTCCACAATGTGACCCCTTCTGGGTCTCTAGCTACTGCATAGATTTGGAAAGTCATTACTGCAATTTCCAGTCCCCCCTCAGCAATGCACACCATTAATGTGACAACCTCCAGAATGCCATCATCAGCTGCAGACCACAAGTTCTGGCAATGAGGCAGGAGAATCTAAGAACAGATTCCAAACCCTGAGTTGGGGTCCTCATACCATCAGGGCTGAGCAAAGCTCTAGAAACAGTGGCAGAGTTAGGGCACAGTCATAGAAGAAGGGAAAGGCCCAGGAGAGCAAAAGACACAAAAAGAGAAAAAGGATAGGAAGGAGATGAGAAGAAGGAAGCCGGGGTGGGGAATGGGGAGATGAAACCCAGGCCAATGCCTCCAGCGTCCTTTAGGGACTGTGCCTGGGTCAGGAGTGAGCCAGCCTTAGGTTAAGCCCAGATTCTAGGAAGGTCTGTGCTTTTAAAATGTATTTACGAAAAAAAAAAAATGTATTTACGTTTACCATGTTTCAAAAATGATTTAAATGGCTTAAAGGAAATACATAATATGAAGTCAAATAAAATTCAAAATGGATGTAGAGAAGAATTCATGATATGGGAGGACCAGGAAGTAGAGGAGAAAAAATAAGGGCGAACTAGGGTTTAGCCCTGGCTGTGATGAATGAATATATGGGCCAGACCCCTCCACTTACAGTCGGAAAAGGCAGCTTCAACTTTTGCCTACTTTGAGTCAGTATCTTGAGAATACTATGAAATGTCTTTAATATGCAAGAATTGTTTTTTGGCTTATGATGTAAGCCACTCATTTTTTTATGCATTCTTCAAAAAAATAAAATAAAATGTGTTTTTCCCAAAAAACAAAGACAAAGGGTTTAAGGTACAAACCATGCAGTTTCTGGGGAAAGAGCTCCTTTAGTTCCTGGGTGGTAAGCTCACCTGTCAGCAGTCAGAGTCTAATTAGTGCACAGCAGCAAGAGGAGGCAGGGCTTCTCTGGAATGCTGGGGGGACGAGGGGGTATCACGGGGGCAGGGTGGTCTCATCCATGTACACAGGATGCTGGCAGTGGACACCGGCTGTGCACAGACCTCACCCCTTTCAGCCTCCACTTTAGAAGTACAATCTCCAGGACAGAAACTCTTAACATTTTGGGGTCATGCATACCTTTTGAAAATGTGATGAAAAATGCCCATGTGCAGTGTACCTACAAATCCTGGAGAGCAGGAGGTTCCAGGAGGTTCCCAGACCCACTTGAATTCATGATCTCAGCTTTAAAGAACTGCCACTCTACAGGTTTTCAACTGTTACAGGTTTCGTCCAGTAGAAAGCACACTGTCTGGTCACCCCTACTTGTTAATTAGGAGCCTCATGAGACTCCAGTGAATCCCCAGTGCTATGGACTGAATTGTGTCATCCCAAAACTCATATAGTGATGCCCTAACCCCCAATGTGATGGTATTTGGAAATGGAGCCTTTGAGAGGTAATTAGGGTTAGGTGAGGTGATGAGGGTGGGACTCCAATAATGGGATTAGTGCCCTTAGAAGAGGACAAGAGACCAGAGATTGCTCCCTCTCTCCACCATGTGAAGACACAGCAAGAAGAAAGCCAGGAAGAGGGCCCTCACCAACATCAGAATTTGCTGGCACCCTGATCTTGGACTTCCCAGCCTCCAGACTCTGAGAAATAAATGTCTGTTGTTCAAGCCAACCAGTCTATGATATTTTATGAAGGCAGCCCAAGCAGACTAATACACCAGATACTTTCAATGCCAAACACCGTCCACCTGGTCCACTGTAGAGCATAACAGCCGCTGAGACACTGATCGCCTCATTTTTGCCTCCTCTACCACATGGCTCAGAGGCAAGGTTGGAGGATGCCCTCCAGAGCACTATCGGGCACACAGATCCAGCACTGAGGATACGGCTGCACCCCCAAAGAAGGAATCTCAAACAGGAGAAGCAAAGGAGAAATGAAATGTCGGGCTACCAGTCAGTCCTAGGAAAAGGAGAGGATTAAAATTGAAAATTCACAGGGAAAGCTGGTACAGAGATAGTGGTCTTTCTGACATGTTCCAATAAATCTGCCCATCGTAACACCCCCTCTGCACGCAGGGAGGAATCCATAAACACTGTCAACTCAAGGCTGCTCTTCTAAAGAAAATACACCAGGCTACAGGCCACTGTTATTAAATGGCTCCAACCAGGCAAAGCTGCTTACCCTCAAATCAGTGTTGTTACACACCATCATTCTCCACCAAATAACAGATCTTTACAAATTCCTGCTCAAAGCCAGTGCCTCCAGGTTGCCTTCCTGGCCTGGCTGCTTGGTCTACCATTGCCATTCCTCACAGTCGGCACACATCACACATGTGCCATTGCTCTGGGGGCCCTGCTAGGCTTTGCTTCTCAAGGGCAGGGCTGAGTCTTCCTTGGCTTTTGTGATCATTCCAGGAGACTGGATTCCAGGTTCTGCACTCAGAGGTGGCCCAGTAATTATTGTTGGCTGGCTGCTTTTCCTGAGGAAGCATAATCAGACCTTTGGATACCCATACACACACTGCCCGCATCCCTGCCACTCTCCTCTCCTGCAAAAGGGACTTCTTCATAGCCCACTCACATTCCGGGCAGTTTACACATCCAGGGATGAGCAGCCCAGCCCAGGAGGGCCCAAAAGCGCAACTGGGGTTTTGGGCACATGGAGCCAAAGTAGAAGGAAATAAAGCAATTCCCTTATTGTGGCAGGAAGGGGCGGTGCTTGGCCACCTCAAAGGTCCCTACCAGACCTAGGATCCTATAAGTTTGGGAAAATGTTCTTTTGTGGTACAGCAGACACTGCTGCTTGACCATTCAACGTCCATCTTGCCCTCCCTCCTCACAATCAGACATGCCAATCTTGTTCAAGGTAACAAGGTATCCAGCTAAAACACCTTCCTGGTTTCTCCTCAGTGAGGGGTGGCCAGCGAAACCTAAGAGGAATTCTGCTGGGGACCTCAGAGCAAGCCTTGGCTTTTCAAGTCCAGGTATCCCCCTCTTCTGCTTTGCCCTCCCACTTTCTCCCTACCGGGGAGGCCGATGTTATACCTGAGGTAAAGTAGTCATCTTGCAGTCGTGAGGTAATGCCCAAGAAGATAAAGGTCTACCTGCTAAAGACGGCAGAATGAAAAGATGGGACAATCCTGGGTCCCACTGGCACTGTTCAACCACTATGCCAGTCCTAGATGGCCTCGATCTAGACTTCTTGGTTCATAAGTAGGCCCCCTTACATGTTTCAATTACTGTATTTTAAAGCCAAGTGACATATACGCTTGCAATCTTGAAACTTTTGTTTCTGGTTTGCTTTTGTTTTCTAAATTGGGCACAGGCAGTGGTTTCTCAAAAGGGCAATAAGAAAAAAAAAAATCTACCTACCAGGATATTTTTCTTTTGGTTGGAAAATACCAAAGAACAAACTTCTCCATGAAAATCATCTGTATTTCATGAAAAACCAATGAAGGGCTAACCAGTCTCCCAAATTGCCTGCTGTTTTGCAAATATGCAGCTGCATAGAGAAGAACCGTCAGGTTACTCATTCAAACTTGTTAGCCTCTACAGCTAAGGATTTTTCTCTCTTTGGCATTCACCCCATTATCAGCAATGGGTTTTTTGGTGTGTTTGTTTACAATAAAAATTATAACTTCCAGAGGGGATGAAGATTTGGACACAGGTTTCTAACATCTCCCTCTCAAAGTCCTACTGAAACTGCCAAAATAATAACAAGGCGTTATGGATGTGAGTCCATTCACATGCCAGAACCCCTATGGACCTTCTGTTAGAATGCTAGCTGGCCCACACAAAAGGCAGCCAGAGAAAACCAACTTAGAATTCTGCTTCCCAAGCAAGCAGACTGAGGGGAGGTTGCCTTGCTGAACTCTCCTTACATCAACTACTTTGGAAGGTCAGTTCAGGCCCTGGGTCAGAAGGAGAGCCTGTGGCTTTAACGCGTTTGCTGCAGCTTACCAACAGCACTCAAAGTTGCACTGCTGGGGAGGTCCAGGGGCCAGGCGGTGCCGTAGCAGATGGAGAGCCCTTTAGCACTACCCTCTGATGCTGTGGGCAGGGCCCCCAGGGGCTGTTCCACATCACGCTTACCATTCCTTCCCACTCTCTTCCTATTAATGAATTCTTAAGCTTATCACAGTCAGACCCAGAAACGCTATTTATATTAAAAAAGCAATGTAAATCATCTCAGTCACAGATGGCTGTTTCAGGTGATGGCAGGAATAGGGAATGGGCCGGCCCCTACATGCCTTGCCTCTTGTGACTTGAAGAATGTTAACACCTGCCACCAATCCCCACCCCCCTCAAAACCTACAAAGAATTTCAGTTCTGCAGAAGCAGGTGCTTGAAAAATCGAAGTGTGAACTCAGTCATGCAAATCAATACCAGGCCTTGAGCCTAAAAAGGTTCAGGTAGGAACTGAAAAAACTTTTCGGGTTTTTCCCCCCCCTAAATGTCATCACAATTAGGCCACATTAGGGTGAAGGTGGCCAAAAGGTACCAACTTCCAGCTATAAGATAAGTAAGTCCTGGGGATGTAATGTACAACATAGTGACTATAGTTAACAATACTGTATTGTGTATTGGAAAGTCTCTAAGACAGTAGATCTTAAAAGTTCTCATCACAAGGAAAAAAAATTGTAACTCTGTGAGATGATGAATGTTAACTAAATTCACTGTGGTGATCATTTTGCAATATATACATATATAAAGTCGTGTTGTATATCTGAAACTCACATGTTATATGTCAATTATATCTCAGTAAAACTAGAGAAATAAACAAGCAAAATAACTAGGTCACATTAGAGAAGCTTTATTCTATTTACTAATTTTTTTCCTTCAGTTTAGAATTCAGCAAGCATTTCTTCCTATGCCTCCTTGAAATTACTGGAATAGAAAACTGGAGGGCAGGAACCTACTATCTCCTAAGCAGAGGCCATGTACCCAACATAGAGACAGACACTTCACTTACATCATGTCACTCATCCTCTATCACGGCCTTGTGAAACAACCTCAGAAAGGTACCCAGAGTAGGGAGTGCCAGAACCAGGTCATAAGCCCAGAATCACTCACTCATCCATTCACTTGGCAAACATTTCATTGGCTCCCTATGATGTGCTCATCACTGTTCTGGTGAGCTTCCCAACAAGTATGCCTATGGAATGCCCTGAGTGGAGGCTAGAGCCCACAGAGCACTTGGGCTGTGATCAGCCTCATTCACTATTTCAATGCCCCGGGCAGATATCATCATTTTCTCTTAGTGCCATGTTGAGAGAGCTGGGAAGCACTGAATAAATAATTTGTTGGTGGTGATAAGGGCTATGAAGTCAGTGCTGACTCCAAAATCCCTGTTTTTTCTACCAACCCTCTGCCCCAGCGGTTGAGTGATCAGCAGACAACAGGATATTCAGAATCCACAGCAGAAATAGGAAGAGTAGGAATCAGAAAGCTGAAAACTCATCATGTTCAATCCACTGAACCATCCATCTCTCAGCTGGGCCAAGCTTAATTGCAGTTTCCTCCTATAAGTCTGTATTTAAGTCAAAAGGAAACACTAGGTTCCTTTGATTTAAAACCACCTCATGTATACAATGGAGAAAAGACAGCCTCTTCAATAGGTGGTGCTGGGAACTGGACAGCCACATGTAAAAGAATGAAATTAGAACACTCCCTAACACCATACACAAAAATAAACTCAAAATGGATTAAAGACCTAAATGTAAGGCCAGACACTATAAAACTCTTAGAGGAAAACATAGGCAGAACACTCTACGGCATAAATCACAGCAAGATCCTTTTTGATTCACCTCCTAGAGAAATGGAAATAAAAACAAAAATAAACAAATGGGACCTAATGAAACTTAAAAGCTTTTGCACAGCAAAGGAAACCATAAACAAGACGAAAAGACAACCGTGAGAATGGGAGAAAATATTTGCAAATGAAGCAACTGACAAAGGATTAATCTCCAAAATTTACAAGCAGCTCATGCAGCTCAATAACAAAAAAACAAACAACCCAATCCAAAAATGGGCAGAAGACCTAAATAGACATTTCTCCAAAGATATACAGATTGCCAACAAACACATGAAAGAATGCTCAACATCACTAATCATTAGAGAAATGCAAATCAAAACTACAACAAGGTATCACCTCACACCAGTCAGAATGGCCATCATCAAAAAATCTACAAACAATAAATGCTGGAGAGGGTGTGGAGAAAAGGGAACCCTCTTGCACTGTTGGTGGGAATGTAAATTGATACAGCCACTATGGAGAACAGTATGGAGGTTCCTTAAAAAACTAAAAATAGAACTACCATACGACCCAGGAATCCCACTACTGGGCATATACCCTGAGAAAACCATAATTCAAAAAGAGTCATGTACCACAATGTTCATTGCAGCACTGTTTACAATAGCCATGACATGGAAGCAACCTAAGTGTCCATCAACAGATAAATGGATAAAGAAGATGTGGCACATATATACAATGGAATATTACTCAGCCATAAAAAGAAATGAAATTGAGTTATTTGTAGTGAGGTTGATGGACCTAGAGTCTGTCATACAGAGTGAAGTGTTTTTCTCAGAAAGAGAAAAACAAATACCATATGCTAACATATATGGAATCTAAGAAAAAAAAAGTTCATGAAGAACCTAGGGGCAGGACAGGAATAAAGACGCAGACGTAGAGAATGGACTTGAGGACACAGGGAGGGGGAAGGGTAAGCTGGGACGAAGTGAGAGAGTGGCATGGACATAGATACACTACCAAATGTAAAACAGATAGCTAGCGGGAAGCAGCCGCATAGCACAGGGAGATCAACTCCGTGCTTTGTGACCACCTAGAGGGTTGAGGTAGGGAGGGTGGGAGGGAGACGCAAGACGGAGGACATATGGGGATCTATGTATATGTATAGCTGATTCACTTTGTTATAAAGCAGAAGCTAATACACCATTGTAAAGCAACTATACTCCAATTAAGATGTTAAAAAAAACAAAATAAAATAAAATAAAACCACCTCATGTTCCTAATATGTAAACACAGCTGAAACACCAAATGGTTTTTTGGCTGCTACTTCTCTGCCTCCCTTTCTCATCAAACACAAAAATGTATGTGTATGTTAAGATTGCCAGGGTCACTGGGCACCTTCAGTTAGAGCACGATGCCCTGGAACACAAGGGGGTCAGGTTAGTCTCCATCTAGGTTTGGTCTTGACCTCCTCGGCCTCCCCAACCCACAGCCCAGGCCTTCCAGCTGCTCCCAAATGTAGGTCATGGGCTGCAGGAGAGTCCTGGAAAGAAAACTTGCAAATCCAGAGCAGAACCAGAAAAACAACTCCTGGCAGTGCCTCAGAAATGAATACTATCTCAGGGTAGGAAGTTCAAAGTCATAGCTACAAAGATCGGCTTCAGGTTCTGTGATTACGAAACAATACAGTATGTCCCCCACTCAATCCCACCCTCCTTTCCAAAGGACAACGTCCAGTTCCTAAGCCATTTGTAAATGGAAGCAGGCAGAGGTTGGGGCGGGGGCGCATGGAGGGCCAGCCTATACACACACACATGTGTTTGAGGCTCTTGTGGACCAACCTGGCTTCTTGCTGGATTACAAAAGGGAGCTTGGCTGTGACTAATTTCAAAACACAAAGTTAAAGTCAAAAGCTGCCACAGGTAACCCCAGCTTATGAATCCACGTTCCAAAAGTTTGCAACAGCAGGATGCTGATGGTGGGGTAGGCTGTGCGTGGTGGGCGGACGGCAGGGAATGTATGGAGACTCCGTACATTCTGCTCAGTTTTGCCGGGAACCTAAAGCTGTTCTAAAAAATTAAGGCTAAAAGATAAAAATAAAATAAAATAAATAAATAAAATAAAAAATTAAGGCTATTTTTAAAAAATTGGTAACACAAGTGCTTCAAACTCACAAGACATATAGTTATTGAAATAACATGATTGAAAGTAATCGGTTCCCCCTCCTACACTGTTGGTGGGAATGTAAGTTGGTGCAGCCACTATGCAAAACAGTGTGGAGAATCCTCAGAAAACTAAACAGAATTACCATATGATCCAGCAATCCTACTCCTGGGCATATACTCAGACAAAACTATAATTCAAAAAGATACATGCATCCCTATATTCACAGCAGCACTATTCACTATTCACATTTAGGAAACAACCTAAATGTCCATCAATAGATGAATGGATAAAGAAGATGTAGTACATAGATACAATGGAATACTACTCTGCCATAAAAAAGAACAGGGTAATGCCATTTGCAGCAACATGGATGCAACTAGAGATTATCATACTACGTGAAGTAAGTCAGAAAGAGAAAGACAAATACCAAATACGATATCACTTACATGTGGAATCTAAAATACGACACAAATGAACCTATCTATGAGACAGAAACAGACTCACAGAGGTAGAAAATAGACTTGCGGTGGCCAAGGGGGAGTGGGTGGAGGAGGGAAGGCCTGGGAGTTGGGGATTAGCAGATGTAGACTATTTTATACAGGATGGGTAAACAACAAGGTCCTACCTTTATAGCACAAGGAACTATATTCAATATCCTATGATAAACCATAAAGGAAAAGAATATATATATTAAAAAAAAGTAATCAGTTCCCAGTCAGCCAAGAGACCAACTTAACCCATACTGTAGCTGAACTGTGCTGGGTGAATTCTCAACTCGGTGTCACCTCACAGGAGTCTGTTCTGCTCTGGGCTGAGAAGGGCTGCCCGCTTCTCCCTGTGCAGTCAGTTGGAAAGCAGAGTTCTCCTTATTCTCCACCCCCTTGTTTCCTGGGCCCAACTTCAGTCCTGGGGTCAGAGTTCTCCTCCCATTCTTGTTCCTCATCTCCCCAGGAGGGTTGAGGGCCATGAAAGCAACATCCTGGATACAGGGAAACAGAGAGCAAAGGTAGAATCGAGCCCCATAATTCAGCGGGCACGGGGAGGACTGGAGGGTGCCCTCCAGAGTCCCCTCTCTAGGTCCTGAAACCCAGGCACTGCTTGGAGCTGCACATTTTCTTCGAAGAGACATCATTTACTTTAGTGTTCCTTCCACTGGAAAGCCCTCAGGCTCATATTCTTATTACAAAACCATTTGTCCTCACCTGCCCCTATTATTATGTCATTAAAAATGGGGTCAATTTGGTTTTTTTCTATTTTCCTAACATGTGAATACCGTTGATGTCTCCGTGATCAAACTTATCTTTGGCAACCACTGGGTCCACTTGATACTTTCTCAGTGGGAAGTTAGCAGAAATATAGAAAGGAAAAGGCTCAAGACTTCTAGGCATCTGCTAAATCCCAACTGTCTTATACAGATTTAATGAATCCAGAGACCCTCCTTTTGCATGCCCCAAAGCCTGAGACTCCTAAATGACACATGCACAAAGGGACCCAGGCACAAACTACTCCTCGCTCACGAGAAGGACATCAGGAATAGGTGGATTCAGCGTGGAGAGAAGAATGAAGAAAGGACCTTCATAACACTGCACGGGCACGGGGACAGTCTCCAAGGCCAATTTTGAGGACTGATTTTACAAAAACAAAAGGAAAGAAAGAGGCACTATTGTACATATTATCTACCATGCATATTTACTCCCAGCACCTGCCCTTCTGCAGTTTCTGCTCTTGCCTGGAAACAAGGCCTGCACTCCCTGGGCACAAAGCCAGAGAGCATGCCCACAGGTCCAGACCCTCGGGGGACCTCTGCGGCTCCAGGACACGGTCCCGCCCTGAGCTAACACCACACAGTGCTTGGCAGGCAGCTGAAGAGCATACTCAGCCCTTCTTTATCTTGACCACTCCATAGCAACCCTCCCCTCTTTGGATCCTGGATTTTCCTGGATTTTCTCCACTTTCTCTGCTGATTCCTTCTGGGTTCCATCTGCAGATTTCTCTTCCCCTGCTAACGCCTCAAGTGTCCCCAGGGCTTCATTCTCAGCTTTGCTCTCACACTCCTCACTCTCCCCCGGACCTCGCTGGACTATCTTATTAGGACTATTGGCTTCACTTCTCCCCCATGAGATTCATAACACCCAAATCTACATCTCCAGACCCTTCTCCAGAACTCCAGACCCATGTTTCCAAATGCCTTTCAGGTACCTCTCCTGAATGCGCCATGAACACATCAGAATCACCATGTCCCAAACTGAGCTCATTATCTTCCCCAGCAAACTCATCTTCCTGCACGAAGGGCAGCACCGTCAGCTCAGTGTGCCGCATCAGAAACCATGACGCGTCCCTTATCCCTTGCACGCCCCACTGCCACCAAGTCTTCACCTCCAGCCCCTAACCCCTTCTTGTATTCATGTTCTGCTCCCTGTCAGGTTCAAGGCCCTCATGGTGCCTTGTTCTACTTCATGGACGAAATAGCCAGCCAGCAGATCACCTTGCTGCCATTAATTCTCCCCTCCAATCCATACTTCATAAACACTAGGGTTTCCTTTCCAAAATACACTTCTCTCCCTGTCTCTTTTTTATTAAAAGTCTTAAAAGCTTCCCACACTACTGCCCACAAAAGAATATCCAAATGGTTAACAAAGCATGCAAACCTTGTATGATCTTATCATATCTCCCAACACTCCCCACAGAGCATCCTACTCGAAACTACATAAAACCACTTGGGATTCCCAGAATCAACTATGACATGTTATACATTCCTACTCTGTATCTGCTGTTCCCACGGCCTGGAGAACTCCTATTTATACTTCAGGACCCAATGCAAATATCACCTCTTCAGTGAGAGGCTCTCCAACTCTTCATCTCCTTCAGATCTCTTGTTCCACCCTCTGTGTGCCAGAAATACTTTGAACGCAGCTTTAAAGCAAAATGTACACCAGATATTTAATGACTTGTGATTTAATGACTTCTTTACGTATCTCCCTTCCCACTCTGCTGGGAGAACCACAAGGTCAAGAATGTATATCCTCCTGCCTAGAACATGCACAGGTTTAGAAAAGCAGTTCATTAAGTTCCTCAAATTGGAGGAAGGACCAGTGATGAGAGATATTTCCCCAGGATGTACAGACAGGAAGCAAGGGGAAGGAAGGAGTTAATGGCTGAATCTTTCAAATGCTATGACTGGTAACCTTGGATTTAAATGTCTGTTTGACACAATTGGCTAGTGAGAAAGCATTTTCATCACACATCCTTGTTTCCTCCAAGTTTCCTAAAAAAATCACCCTATCAGTTTGAATCCTGTAGGCTTTCTCAGCCAAAAGGAATTTCCCTTTAAACAAAAACTATTCAGACATTTCCAAGATATGAAATGTTAAAAAACCAAGATTTTCCACTCAGACGACTGAAAACTGTTTGTAGATTTTTTTTCCCCAGACTCCTCTAATTTGCCAAGAAGTCTGAAGAGGGGGGTGTGTGTGTGTGTGTGTGTGTGTGTGTGTGTGTGTGTGTGTGTGTGTGTGTGTGTGTGTGTGTGTGTGTGTGTGTGATGTTAAAAAAAAATGTCTCCTACCTCTGTGTCTCTCTGTTTTTCCATTCTTTATTTTGTCTGGGTTTTACCGAAGCAAGGTTTTTAAGTCAGAAAACAGAGGCTACAAAATGCAAAACTATACCCACCAACTGAGTGCCCAAAGGAAAGAGGTAATCAACTGACCTTTGTTGTTGTTGTTTTAAATCACCCATTTTTTAAAGATCAGAGACTTTCAAGGGTGACAGCATGATACTCAGCACAGAACTTTGGAGTTAAAAGGAACCTCTGGGACCATAATACAAATGTAGCATTTTACAGCAGGATAAACTGAGATGGAGGATGTGAAGTAACTTGTACTACGAGTTTTGCCAAAGAAAAACTCTCTTCCAAGATACTTCTAACAAGAAGCAGGCATACAACTTTGAGTGGCTCAGTGTCACCCGTCTCAATTCTTTAAAAGCTCTTCAGTAATGTCAATGAAGTTTAGATAAATAAATTATACCAGAATAGAGCAATTCAAGGGCAGGCAATTCAACATCAGGCAACTGTAACTGAGCTCGACAGCAGCTATACACACCAGAAAGATCAATGGTACAAGATCTAAGAACTTATACCTGACTTTTGCACTGACCTTCCACTCAGTCCTAGAAAAAAATTAGATACACCACCGCAGAGCACCAAAAAAGTGCTTCCCAAGCTGAAGAATAAGTATGAACCCAGTCAAAACACAGCCTGCATCTGATGAGTGACACTGACTCAAGAAACAGCTGTGTCCCAGCAATGACTCATGAGCCTCTCTTGGGTTTACACTGCAGGAGAGCTGAGTCACAAAACATCCCCTGAGATAACAGGGGTGCGGTGATAAGGGGGATCAAAATGTTCTCAGCTCTTCTCAAAGTAATGCATCAGGAAGATTCAAAGGTTACCCAGCCAGAGTCACTCTACAGCTCATGAGGGCCCAGAAGATCTTGGGTCATATTCCAAAGATCTCCCAGTTTCCATCCACAGACAACTAACAGATGTAAAGATCTGAGAACCAGCTGTATTGAAGTTGATGGAGGAGCCCAGGAGAGTGTACAGGGAGAACACAAGACCAAGTACCAAACGCTCACGTTTAACAGGTGGTAATGCAGCCAGTAAAGGAGGAAAATCTAAGCCTCCCAGGGTATCATGGGAGCCAAAGCAAGAGCGAGTTACGAGATGAACGTGTGGTCGGTCAGTATTGCCAAATGTTCCCGTGAAGCCTTGCAAGCTAAGGATGGAGAGAAGACTAGTGGATGGGGCAGTTAGAGAGAAGCTGGAGAACCTTCAGGCAGCAGTAGGAACCAGAACAAACAGGAGGCAGAAGTAAAAACTGAGGAAATGGGGGCTTCCCTGGTGGCGCAGTGGTTGAGAGTCCGCCTGCCGATGCAGGAGACACGGGTTCGTGCCCCGGTCCGGGAGGATCCCACATGCCACGGAGCGGCTGGGCCCGTGAGCCATGGCCGCTGAGCCTGCGCGTCCGGAGCCTGTGCTCCGCAACGGAAGAGGCCACAACAGTGAGAGGCCCGCGTACCGCAAAAAGAAAAAAGAAAAAGAAAAAAACTGAGGAAACGGAGGCCGTAGCTATTGACTACTTGCCTGAGAAAACCTGGCAGTAAACAAGAGAGAAAAAACAAGCGGAGCAAGGAGGGGCAACAGCATCTGGCAAACATGTGTTCAAGGCAGAGACCTGTGTTTACAGCACAAGGCAGAAGCTGCGGAGGAGAGGAAATGAAGATGCCCGAGAGAGAATAATTACAGGTCCCTTGTGCTTCCTGAATGATATCAGACTCCTGAGGTGGGGATACCTCTTCCCCAGAAAGAAGACATTTGACTTAGGGGAGAGGGTGAAAAAGTGTGTACACTATGGGCTAGGCAGTGACATGTGAAGAAACTGAGACCCAAAGAGGAGAGGTTATTTGCCCAAGGTCACCAGAGAACCAGTGGCCCTGGATTCCAAATCTGCCTGGCTCGAAGGCACACCCTTTCCACAATGCTGCCTTCAACTCTACTCTAGCGGAAACTGGGACTATGATAGAATTATCCTCCCTCCCATGTGGGTCTCAAAACTAAACAAGAAAAGTTATTGACATCAAACTACTCAAGTCACTTTCATATTAAATTTTCAGACTTGCGGAGGCATTTACAAGCATCCAGAGTTTTAAAAAAAATACATTAACGAAAGAGACCAAGGACACTGAGCTTATTCATTCTCCAAGACTGCCTTACTCTACATAATTGTGCATCGAGCAAGTATTACGTATCTCTGAGCATCCTGTGCTCGGGAGTGTAGAAAGACAGTCATGTCCCCCGCCTTCAAGAAGCTTGTGTTCCAGCTGAGGTCTCTTTTTTGCTCGAGGTCTCAGATTCTCCATAGATAAAAGGGGCCATCACCTCCTATGTGCCTTGTGGGTAACCTAGACAATTCCATTCAGGGAAAAAATGAGGTCACTTGGAAGAGCCGGAGAGCATGTGGTGAGCAGGGAGAAGGGGGAATAGACTCAAGGTTGACACCAATGGTGAATCTCACCATTTCATTTCAGGCTTGACTCTACTGAGTCAGGGAATGTAAACACTATGCCCTCATTCATAAAATCACTGACAAGCAATTCAGACACTCTGCAGCCCTAGACCCTCAGTCCTACCAATCTCCCAGCCAAAGCCTAAGGCCGTTTGCCCCAAGACAGTCCACAGACAGGTCAGAGCCCTGCAGGGCTGAGGCCGGCAGTTCAAACCGCAAACAGGCATACTCTGACCTTATCAGTGTTTGAATAGCCATATGCAACTGGAAAAACAGCTTCTTTGAAAAATGGCATTCAGCTCTCTGCCTGCGGAGATGAGGCTGTGTGGACCTCGAACAGAAAAAGTCATTCTCGTCTTGCACCGTGATCATGATTACAGGCTCAGCTAGTTACCTCCAGCCCTGATATTTGACCCTGACGCAGAGAGTTCAGATAATATAGTTAATTTTACATTTCCTCATTCATGAGTTGGGACACAGCAGTACCCCCTCCATGATAGCCTTTGCATGCATTGCAGAGATATTCCATGCTTAAATGTTTTAAATTTTCCATTTGCTAGCCCACCTTTGTGAGAAAAACAGCCATTAGCTAAATGAACACAACTTTTAGTGAAGGAAAGGTCTGCCAACTCAGACTATTTGACTAATGATCATTACACATGGTCATGCTGGTTGAGGCTCCAAGAGCTCCTCCATTCCCACATGACTAATCTAAGCCAATCAGGTAAATCCCTTTCCAGCCATTGGTTCAGAAATGATGATGTGATCCCATCCTTGACAATAAAGCTCGAAGAGAAATCAGCTGGTAGGCATCTAAAAAAAGTTTCTTCCATCTTAAAAAAGGACAGAGGGAAGACACAACCTCTCTTCTCCCTTTGGATATTGTCATTTTTACTTGAACACCTGAAACTCATATGGATATGAGCTGCCTTCTGGTTGCCTCCAACTTGAAGATGAATCCTGCCTATGGATGGATGGAATCTAGGTCCATGATGAACTGAGTAGCTGCTGAATCAGCCAAACGTGTAGCTATACTTTTAGGCATCTTGCAACGTGACAGAATAATTCACTTATTGTGTAAGCAATGTGAATCAGTTTTCAGTTACTCGCAGCGGCAAGCATTGTCATTTAATTCAATTATTAATCTAGATGCAGTGCCTCATTTCTCCTGCCAGAGCGACTTCACATCAGAGCTCAATAGGATATTATCACTCAGGGATCACTCAAGAAAGAGGGCAAGTACAAAACTCAGTACTGCCCTCTCATCTTTCAGAACTGTGCCCAAGCCCACCTTCCCCCAACCCATGTTAACACAATGAGAACAATTTCAGAGACAATAATCTAATTGAATCAAAGATTTTTCACCAAAACAATGAAAATTCTTTAGATCATAAGCTAAATCAGCAACATATATGCAAGGCCGCCTTATGAATAGGGGCCACATGCAGAGGGGTAGTGAGAGCTCCCCCCAGCTCCCCAAATACTCCTCCCCTACTACCTGGCTATTGCCTACAGTTCTCCATTTAGAGATTCAAGAAATTATTGTTAAATATAAACGCCCATTTAGGGGTCATATGTTTAGCTTTACTAATATTGAAATTTTTAGTGTAAGCTTAAAAATCTTTCCTGAGAACAAAATTAAAGAGGAGGAGTTGGAAAGAGAACACCATTACAGTGAGCAACTTGGGGTCCAAGAAGCGAGGGGAACATGAAAGGAGTGAAGGTGAAGAAAGGTGAAGTAGGGCCTTGAAGACAAATTATACTGACTTCACAATTCTGTCTCCTACTGGGACTCATTACCTTTATTCAATTGGTGGAGGTCAGGTGACCAGAAGTAATGATTTCTCAAGCCACAAGGACCCAGGGTCCCACTCAGAATCTGGCCAGAGGCCAACAATAGGAGGCGAACATCAAACCAAAAGCTCCCATATCCCAAGGGGGCCCTATCAAGTCTCTGGGCCGCCGAGAGGAAGGGGAAACCACCAGCCTCTCAGACCAGCCATCCACCTTCCGGCAATCACGATGGATGTGGAAGCCAGATGGCCTTCACATCCGCTCACCAGGCAGGTGGAACCGACCCTTAACACCCCACCCTCTGGGCTCAGTCATTTCATTTTAAGAACCAATTGGATATAAAATTTAAGCGCATAACCACTAATAATTCTACAAAGAACTGGATTTACATGAGTTTAGTATTTAAAAGAAGCAGAACTAAATTAGGAGGTTGGAATTAACTGATATACACTACTATATATAAAATAGATAACCAACAAGGACCTTCTTATAGCACAGGAAGCTATACTTAACATTTTGCAATAACCTATAAGGGAAAAGAATCGGAAAAAGAAAAAATATATATATATAAAAATGAATCACTGTGCTGTACACCTGAAACTAACATAATATTGTAAATCAACTATACCTCAATAAAATAAAATGAAATACCAAGCAGAAGCTCTGTCATTATCTTTGCAAAGAAAAGGTATCCTATTGTATACCTTAAAAAAAATAATCATTGCAAAAATTGATAAAATCCCCCTTTTCCAGATTGCTAAACTGAGCTATAAGAAAATTACCAAGAGCACGAAGTTTATCATACACAAACCCACTGTTAATCCTCCATCCTCAAAGCCCTTTCCTAGCAAGCACTCCTGCTTCCTCTATTCATTACCCAAGGCCTCCACCAACGCTGGTGGTATTGAGTGAGCACCAGAAACCTCTCTCTCCCCGAGGAAATGCAGGCTAAAATTACCTCTAGTCCAGTTTTATGTGGTGCCTTTAAGTTGTCATTTTTCATTTCCTAAATATTTTCAGGAGGTAAAAGTTTGAACAGTACGAAAGGGATAGTGTGTAAGTAACTCCCTCTCCCTCCTTCCCTCTCTTGACCTCTAGTCCCTCAAGTCCCCTTACCAGAAAAACATCAGCCATCTGTTTCTTGAGCATCCGCCCAGATATAGTCAGTGCATGTAATAATATACATAGATAAGATTTATAGACTGTTTTGCTCCTTAAATTGCAAAATCCCACAGTAAATTCCCAGAAATGTAATTTGCACAGAATCTTACAGGAAACACAACATGAATGTTAGAAACATCCAGCATCCTGGAAGGTTTAGGGGAAGGGACAAGGCTTCTTGCAATGATCTGAAACCATAATATATACACTCCTCATTTTTATATCTGCCATCTTTTCTGAAACCAGTTTTAGCTTGTATCCACTCTAGAAGCAATAGCTTTCCTAAATATACTACTCACTGATTTAAAATTATATCTCATCATCTGTATGGGAACTATTTTTTCAGCTTCAGGAGGAAGCCCAAAGCTCTAATAATTCAGGATCTAATGAGCAAGTCCAGATTCGCTCTGTGTGGTTCATTATTTTATAGACTTTGAAACGGTCTCCTCTAAGCCTCTGTCCTTGTGGACCCAGAAGTTTTCTTCAGAACTAACCAAATGAGAAAAACACTGCTCCTGATGGCTCACAGAAGCCGCCTCGGAGACGTGACAATCCCAGCCTCGGGCAACTTCTATATTTTTAAAATCAGGTAGGTGACAGTTTTGCTAACACAGGGCATTAGCAATCATGCGTGTGGTAGCTAAATTCCTATTTAGAGCAAAGAGAGTGATCATGCTAGGAAGGGTTGGTGGCCCCACTGCCACCTCAGTTAAATATTAGCTACCCTCAGACTCAGCAATTTCTGGCTCCCCATCCTCTGACTCAGTTCCTTTTAAGTCTGGATCCTCCATTCATACAGCATAGTGGGCAAGAGCTTGGGCTTTGGAGGCAGGTAGACTTGAGTTTAAATGACCTTTTACCAAGTCACTTAAACTCATTAAGGCTCAGTTTTCTTATCTGTAAAATGACTCCTTCACTGGGTCATTGAGATATCCTCTTTTTTTTTTTTTTGGCTGTGCCCTGCAGCATGAGGGATCTTAGTTCCCTGACCAGGGATTGAACCTGTGCCCCCTGCAGTGGAAGCTCGGAGTCTTAACCACTGAACCGCCAGGGAAGTCCCACTGATACATCATTTTTGTAAGGCACTAAGTACAATGCCTTTCATGAGGACCAGCTGCATAATCTATGGGACCTGCTACAATGCAAACGTGTGGGCCCTTGTTCAAAAATTATTGAGGATCTCACAATGGTGACAGCAGAGCATCAAAGTGTGGGGCCCTGTGGGACTGCACAGGTGGCAGGCCCATGAAGCCAGCCCTCCCTTTCAGATAATAAATATACAATAGATGGTAGCTATACTATCTTACCAATTTCCCAGCTTACATGTGTACCTTACCCTCCCTGCAGGCTCTCCACTCCCTATGTGATGCCTAATCCACTCAACTTGGAAAGTTTCACTGGGCCATTACACAAACAGGCACTCTGCCTCAGAAGTAACCTGCATTTTTACAAGAAAAAAACTGACAAAAATGGGGGGATCTAAAACAGAAGGTGATGTTACCATAAGCTCATGCCAGACACACTCCCACCTTAGAGCCTTTGCTGTGGCTTTTCATCCTGCTGAGATAACATTCTCCCCTACTTCAGGCCTAGAGTGTAAGCTTCTCAAGGTCAAGAATTTTGAGGTTTTTTTGGTTCACTGATGTATCCCAACTGCTTAGAACAGTGTTTCGCACATAGAAGCTCTTCTATAACCATTCATTGAAAGAACAAATAAATCGTGAGTGAATGCATCATCAGGCCATCCTTTTTCCACTTGGAGGTCAGGTCATTTCTCATTATGGACAAATGGCAATAATAACCAGCTCTGCAACTGGATACCCAAGAGAGTTCAAGAAACAGATGGGAAAGTTATCTATTTTCAAATCTCTGCCAAACTCCCCTTAGTTTAGAAGGAATATAACCCAGTTGTCTGTGCTACCAAATCCAATACGTCTTTCAACACTAATTCATATACTCAGTTTGTGGGCCACGGCTTGCAGCAATGACGAGTGGCATTTTATGTGAGTGAGCTGCCCAGAAGAGAAACACGTCCCTAAGTGGCCTACATAAAAGTAATTTAAAAAAAATCAAATTAGAAGAAAAATAATCACCCATCACTGCTTCATTACAATGACATAGAAAAATTAAGCCCTTGCTACCAAAAGGAAGGTAAGGTCTCTACCCCTGCAACTGTGCATAAAGATGTCAGTTAGAGCCAGTCCAAGCTGTCCTGCCTGAAGTTAATGTCACAGTCACGGGTAGCATCTCAAACCCTGGAATAAGATCTCAGAAATGCAAGTCATGAGGCCTGGAGAAAGGGAATGTGGATGCTGTGCATAATTCATCCCACCAGCTGAAAGACAACCCAGAGCATTACAGCTGCGGGATGAGACACTCTCACAGTACTCGTGAGAACAAAAGAGAAGAGCTGCCCCTCGCAAATGGTTAAAATGTGGCCTATGTCAGGAGAAACATCTGGAGATACTATGAGAAGATATTTGACGGCCGGCGTTCTCTGAGCTCTGTCCTGGCGACAGGAAGCACATCTGGGCCCCCAATCCAAAGGCAGCCCACGTAGTGTCCTCGGGACAGACTCAGTGAGCAAAGCCCAGAAGATCACACCACACATCTGGCTTTTGACCCGGCATGAACTTCCACTACCTCTCTGCCCTGCACTCGGCATGTTTTCAACAAGCCATTCTCAGCCACCACAAATGCCTTGGTGGGAATCACAGGGAGGCCCTCATCCCTTTTCCCAAAATAACGTCAGCCAGAGGCAAAGGCCAAAGGGGTGGAGCCTGCAGGCCATTTTGCAAAAGTTTCAAATATCCTGGCACTGACTCCATTAAAAGAATCATGAAGGGGAAATAGCCAAGCCTCTCATTTTCTCATTAGTGTCTCTCTCTATACAAACTCTGCATTTGTAAAAAAGAAAGAGATCTCACAATAAAGTCATACTATCAGTGCTGGCTGTTGGAAACAAAATTTCATTTTGCAAATTTAATACCAAAAACTTGAAATTGAAAACTTTATAAGAAATGTGTGTGCTCTGTGACAGTTTAATGCCCAAAGGGATCTCTGAGGCATAAGACTGAGCAAGGAACTGGTGAGCTGTCCCACCTTCTCCAAAGCCTTTCTGAAATATGCATTGCCTCAGATTTTCCATTCTCCTTTGCTGATCTTTCCTCTGAAGAAGGAGGAAGCAGATTTCTTGGCTGGACAGTTAAAGGAGCCAAATAAAGTAGTCTTCCTCCTAATATGAAGGGGCTTTTTTTCAAAACACACACACACACACACACACACACACACACACACACACACACACAGGTACACTTCCTAAAATTCAAATAAGATAGTAAAGGAAGAGAAAGTATATGACAGCGAAGGAAAGAAAATGCTACTTTATTTTGCCCAGTTTTTAAAAAATCTTCCCACAACAATTAGTAGCAAACTAAACAGAGGCAGATTATCAAAACATCTACGCCTTCTCCTGCTTTACAGCGCAATAGGAAATGATATAGCATATGTGAAAAGCCCTCGGGGAAAAGAGTATAAGTTGCTGAAGGAATACAAAGCGTCGTTACTATTATCAAAAGTTTAAAAGAGACAGCGGCCCACCTTCACTGTTCAGCTAGAAAAACCACACCTCTCCCCAGATCTCTCCATTCTGGGCATGCTCTTCCCAAATGCTTCCTTCCCAGTTCCCTGTCCCAAGCTGTTCCTTTCATGACACTTCCCCCTCTCAAGCCGCCCCTTCGCCGCCCCGCCAAGTCCTCACCGTGTGATACATGAGAGCCTCGGTTTCTCCGGGCTCTGACAGCTCGCTCAGCTTGCGGTCCCACTGCAGGACGCTCTGCTCCCCGCTCTCCAGCACCTCCATGGTGGTCCGAGGCGCGCTGGGCCGAGGATGCTGAGGGCAGGAGGGGAGCGGGTAGGGCGGCCTCGGAGGGCGAGATCCGCCTCTGCGTGAGTGTGTGTGCGTGTGTGTGCGTATGCGTGTAGCTTATGCACTTAGAAAGGAAAACGTTCGCTCCTCTGCCTGAGAGAGAATTGCCAAGGGCTCCGGTTCAGCGTCCTCGGAGACCTGAGAATCCCCAGAGGAGACAGACTGTCTAGAGATCAGACCGAAGGCTGAGGAGAATAGAGCAGGGTGTGTATCCAAAATAAAGGCAGGAGATCAGTACTCATCCCAAGAAAAGCCCTTCTCAATAAGCTCACTTTCCACTACTGCTCCAGACACAAACTTTGAGATTCCCCAGGGCTCCTCAGCTCTGCTCCAGGACACAGCTATGTCTCCTCCTCCCTCCAGGGCGGGGACCAATCGGATGCTCACTTCTCCCGCCCTACCCAATCAGAAGTCTTTCTCTCCGTCCAGAGGCAGGGGCAGCGAGAAGTCTCCGCCCAAGCTTTGGAATGTGGGCGGGCAGCGCCTTTGACGTCATCGGGGAGCTACTCCGGTTTTACTACCGCCGGCAGCCGAGGTCTGCGGCAGCAGACAAATGGAGTGCTTGAGCCCAGGAGTGATGGACTGGGGGTGCAACCAATGAGAAAGGAGCGCCTGGGAGGGACAGCCAATCAAATAGCGACAAGAATACATTTTATAAGAGGGAGGGTGCGCTCAGTCGCCTGAGAATCCAGAGAAATTAGCGCGCGCGTCTGGAGGCAGAGAGTGCTGCTGGGAGCGCCGATTTACGTACTGTCCTAAATATTTTCAAGTAGTTTAACTCATTTGAGTCTTTCAGGATTTTTAAAAAATAAGTCACATATTACACACAAATATATTTATATTAGCACATATCTGGCAAATTGTAATTGCTTGTGCTTCAGGTTTTTCTCCTGCTTTCTGTTAGACTCTTCTCCTGACGTGTTTTTTATGGGCTCTCCTTATTCTATTTTTTTCTTTTATTTACCCAACAGACATTGTCGAAAAGAGCCAACGGCTTCCTTTTCCAGGTCATAGAGATTTTACCTCAGTGGAAGAGTCAGACAATAAACAGGTAAAGAAAGAAACGTATAATGTCAGAAACTGGTAACTGCTGTAAAGAAAAATCAGAGAAAGGTAAGAGGATGGGGCAGATAGATGCTATTTTAGATAGCCATCAGGGTAGGTGACGTTTGGGAACAGACCTGAATGAAATGAGGTTTGGGGAGAAGCTGGTGTCTTACAGACAGCCAAGGAGACAGGTGTGGCTGCGGATTGAGGTGCCAGGGAGTGAGTGAGGGGAGAGGTGGCCTGAGAGATGGGCAGGGGACAGACCACCAGGCCTGCCTATATTGGGAAAGAGATAGCCTCTTCTAAATTATTTTTCCTCAACTTGTGATTTTTTTTCCTCCTTTCAGACTCCTTTTTTTTAAATTAATTTTTATTGGAGTATAGTTGCTTTACAGTATTGTGTCAGACTCCTTTTAAGGAAACAAAGTGCTTGCATATATAGTTTGCTCATTTTAAATGTAAGGGAGTCTTTGCCAGTTGTCTCTAGAAGTTTCTTACAGTGGCACATTCCGGTATGGAGGTGTTACTTTGTTCCCTTCGCAAGTATTTTTTTGGTGGATAGGGTCAGTCCAATTTTGTCTTAGAACTCTATGGTGTCTTTAAGTGGTAGTTTATTATAGAAACCGTTCCATTTGTCTGGTCCTATCTCCTGGGTCGTTGGAGAATATTTTAATGCGTAAGTAGAAATTCTAGTTTATGGGCCCCGTACCTTCCTTGTAAAATAGTTTTCTCATTTTTCTCTTAGTCCTTGGTTTTTATTTTCCCGTCTGCTACCTCCTTCACCACATCCTTTTCATAGATCACCTTTTCAATTTTTAGCAACTTTTTCCATTTTTCTTAGCATAAGACTCAGCATGAGCAAGTGAGGTAAGAAACATGTACACCCTCCTTCAACTGGAATACAAGCATGTATCTGTCAAACATTTCTGCCTTAGGCAACATCAGTCCCTGGTTTTGCCCCATGTGGTTGGCAGTTTCTAAGATGGCTCCGATGATCCTGCTTCCTGGTGTTCACACCCTCTGAAACTGCCTCCCCTTGAGCATAGGCTGGACCCGGGGCCTTCCTTCTAGCAAAGAGAATGTGGCAAAAGTGATGGAATGTCAAAAAATATTCTGGCTCCTGTCTGGCTCGTTCTCTCCTCCTCTCGTTTGCTTGCTCTGATCTGTGAGCTGCCCTATGGAGAGGCCCACATAGCAAGGAACTGAGGAAGGTGTCCAACTAACAACCAGCAAGGAACTGAGTCCCTCAATCCCATAACGCAGGAGCAACTGGACCCTGTTAATATAACCACTTGAGTGACTGTGGAAGCAGATCCTCCCCGAGTTGAGCCTTGAGATGACTGCAGCCTTGCGAGAGACCCAGAGTCAGAGGACTCAGCTATGCGATGCCCAGATTCCTGACCCGCACAAACTAAAGGTAAGAAGTTTATATTGTTTTAAGCCACTGACTTTTTCCTTCATAAAATCAGTAACATAGTACTTGGTTTCCTAAATGCTTGGTTAAATTTATCTGTATTGCCATAGTAATAGAGTAATGTCACAATTCCTACATGGTTTTTCAGCCTCCTTTGTTGCATGTATGCTTCTCCCATTCAAGGTATGAAGACTTCTCACCAGCACATTTCTTGTTCTATATCTTGAGTCTAGAGTTTGTCCCTTCCCCTAACATAATTAGGACTTAACAATTTAGCTGACTTTTTTTCCAGCTTCTCTGGCATCCCTTAAAAAGTAGCAGCACTCAGGAATTCCCTGGCAGTCCAGTGGTTAATACTCGACAGTTTCACTGTGGTGGCCCAGATTCAGTCCCTGGTGGGGGAACCAAGATCCTGCAAACTGCACAGCGCCACCAAAAAAACAAAACAAAGTAGCAGTGCTTGCTCCCCTGTCTGGTTTTGGGTTTGGTTTTGTTTGGTTTTTTTGAGCTATAATTGACATATCACACTTATTAGTTTCAGGTGTACAACATAATGATTCGATATTTATATATATTGTGAAATGATCACCACAATGTCTAGTTATAGCCACCATGCTGTATATTATAGCCCCAGGACTTATGTATATGTATTTTATAACTGGAAGATTGCCTTTTGACTCCCTTCACCCATTTTGCCCATCCCCAACCCCTGCCTGGGAATCACCAGTCTCTTTGTATCCATGAGTTTGCTTGTATGTTTGTTTAGACTCCACCCAAGTGAGATTATACAGTATTTGTCTTTCTTTGTCTGGCTTATTTCAGTTACCATAATGCCCTCAAGGTCCATCCATGCTGTTGCAAATGCCAGGATTTCCTTCTTTTTTTTTTTTTTTTTTTTTTGCGGTACGCGGGCCTCTCACTGTTGTGGCCTCTTCCGTTGCGGAGCACAGGCTCCGGACGCGCAGGCTCAGCGGCCATGGCTCATGGGCCCAGCCGCTCCACGGCATGTGGGATCTTCCCGGACCAGGGCACGAACCCGTGTCCCCTGCATCGGCAGGCGGACTCTCAACCACTGCGCCACCAGGGAAGCCCCAGGATTTCCTTCTTTTTAATGGCTGAATAACATTCCAGTTTATACATATACCACATTTTCTTTATCCATTCATCCACTGATGGATGAATGTGTCTTGGCTATTATAAATAATGCTTCAAGGAACGTGGGGGTCAGGATATCTTTTTGAGTTAGTGTTTTTTTTTTTCCGTTGGTTAAACAGCAAGAAGTGGAATTGCTGGATCATAGGATAACTGTATTTTTAAGTTTTTGAGGAACTCCATACTGATTTCCAGAGTGGCTGCACCAATTTACATTCGCACCAACAGTGTACAAGGTTTCCCTTTTCTCCACATCCATGCTATCTCTTGTTTTTTCTTGTCATTTAACAGCTATCCTAACAAGTGTGAGGTGATATCTCATTGTGGTTTTGATTTGCGTTTCCCTGATGACTAGTGATGTTGAGCACCTTTTCATATTCCTGTTGGCCATCTGTATATCTTCTTTTTCTTTTTTTAAGTTATTTATTTATTTATTTGGCTGCATTGGGTCTTCGTTGCTATACACGGGCTTTCTCTAGTTGTGGCGAGCGGGGGCTACTTGGTGTGCAGGCTTCTCATTGCGGTGGCTTCTCTTGTTGCGGAGCACGGGCTCTAGGTGCATGGTCTTCAGTAGTTGTGGCATGCAGGCTCAGTAGTTGTGACGCATGGGCTTAGTTGCTCCACGGCATATGGGATCTTCCCGGACCAGTACTCAAACCCATGTCCCCTGCGTTGGCAGGCGGTTTCTTAACCACGGCACCACCAGGGAAGTCCCTTTATATCTTCTTTAGAAAAATGTCTATTCAGATCCTCTGTCCATTTTTTAATCAGATTTTTGTGTGGTTTTTTGCTATTTAGTTATACAAATCTTTTATTTTTTGGATATTAAACCCTTATCAGGTATGTGACTTGCATATATTTTTTCCCATTTAATAGGTTGCCTTTTCATTTTGCAGTTGGTTTCCTTTGCTGCACAAAAGACTTTTGGTTTGATGTAGTCTCAATTTTTAATTTTTGCTTTTGTTCCCTTTGCTTGGTGACAAATCCAAAAAAAAATCATTACCAAGGCAAATGTCAAGGATCTTACCACCCATGTTTTCTTCTAGGAGTTTTAGGGCTTCAGGTCTTATGTTCAAGTCTTTAATACATTTTGAGTTAATTTTTGTGTATTATGTAAGATAGTGGTCCAGTGTCACTCTTCTGCATGTGACTGTTCAGTTTTCCCAACATCGTTTGTTGAAGAGACTGTCCTTTTTTCATTGTATATTCTCAGATCCTTTGTCATAAATTAATTGAACAGGTATGCATGGGTTTATTTCTGGGCTTTTATTCTGTTACATTGATCTGTGTGTCTGTTTTTATGCCAGTACAATAATTTTTTGATTATTATAGCTTTGTAATGTAGTTTGGAATTGGGAAGCATGATGCCTTCAACTTTGGTCTTCTTTCTCAAGATTGCTTTGTCTATTTGGGGTCTTTTCTGGTTCCATACAAATTTTAGAATTGTTTGCTCTACTTCTGTGAAAAATGCCATTGGAATTTTGGTAGTGACAGCATTGAAACTGTAGATCACTATGGGTAGTATGGACATTTAACAACATTAATTCTTCCAATACATAAATGGAATATCTTTCCATTTATTTGTGTCTTATTCAATTTCTTTCATGAGTGTCATACAGTTTTCCATGTGCAGGTCTTCCACCTCCTTGGTTAAGTTTATTCCAAGGTATTTTATTCTTTTTCATGCAATTGTAAGTAAAATTATTTTCTTAATGTATCTTTCTGATAGTTCATTATTAGTGTATGGAAATGCAGCATATTTTTACAATTGATTTTTGTATCCTGCCACTTTACTGAATTTGTTTTTTAGTTCTTAGAGTTTTTTGCTGGAATCTTTAGGGTTTGCTACATATAATATCATGTCATCTGCAAACAGTGACAGTTTCCTTCTTCCTATCTGGATGCCTTCTATTTCTTTTTCATGTACCTGTTGCTCTGACTAGGACTTCAATATTATTTTGAACAAAAGTGGTGAGGGTGGGAATACCTGTCTTGTCCCCAATCTTAGAGGAAAAGCTTTCAGATTTTCACCATTGAGTATGATGTTAGCTGTTGGCTTCTCATATATGGCCTTCATTATGTTGAGGTACATTTCCTCTATACTCACTTCTGAGATTTTTATCATAAATGAATGTTGAATTTTGTGAGATGCTTTTTCTGCACCTTTTGAGATGATCATGTGATTTTTGTCCTTTATTTTGTTAATGTAATATATCACATTGATTGATTTGTGGATATTGAATCATCCTTGCATCCCTAGAATAAACCCCACTTGATCATGGTATATGATCCTTTTAATGTATTGTTGAATTTGGTCTGCTAGTATCTTATTGAGGATTTTTGCATCTGTGTTCATTAGTGATATTGGTCTGTCTTTTTCTTTTCTTGTGGTGTCCTTGTCTGGGTTTCATATCAGAATAGTGCTGGCTTGGTAAAATGAGTTTGGAAGTATTCTCTTTTCTTTTATGTTTTGGAAAAGTTTGAGAAAGATTGGTATTAATTCTTCTTTATATGTGTGGTAGAATTCAGCAGTGAAACCATCTGGTCCTTGACTTTTGTTTGTTGGGAGGATTTAATCAAAATCAACTGATTCGGGGCTTCCCTGGTGGTGCAGTGGTTGAGAGTCTGCCTGCCGATGCAGGGGACATGGGTTCGTGCCCCGGTCTGGGAAGATCCCACATGCCGCGGAGCGGCTGGGCCCATGAGCCATGACCGCTGAGCCTGCGCGTCTGGAGCCTGTGCTCCGCAATGGGAGAGGCCACAACAGTGATAGGCCCGCGTACCGCAAAAAAAAAAAAAAAAAATCAACTGATTCAATCTCCTTATTAGTAATCAGTCTTTTCAGATTTTCTTTCTTCCTGATTTAGTCTTGGTAGGTTTATGTTTCTAGGAATTTATCTATTTCTTCTAGGTTGTCCAATTTTTTGGTGTATGTTCATAGTAGTCTCTTAAGAGCTTTTGTATTTCGGGACTTCACTGGTGGTCCAATGGGTTAGACTCCACACTCCCAATGCAGGGGGCCCAGGTTTGGTCACTGGTTGGGCGGGGAACTAGATCCCACATGCCTGACGCAACTAAGAGTCTGCATGCCACAACTAAGAAATGCACATGCCACAACTAAGAAATCCACGTGCTGCAACTAAGAAGCCCACATGCCTCAACTATGAGCCCGCATGCCGCAACTAAAAGATCCTGCATGCCACAACGAATATCCCATGTGCCACAACTGAGACCCCGTGCAGCCAAAATAAATAAATAAATTTTTTTTAAAAAAGATCTTTTGTATTTCTGCATTTACTTTAGTGTTCTCTCCTTTTTTTTCTTGGTGGGTCTAACTAAAGATTTGTCAACTTTGTTTATCGTTTCAAAAAACCAGATCTTAGTTTCACTGATCTTTTCTATTGTCTTTGAATTTCTGTTTGTTTGTATATGCTGTGATCTTGGTTATTTTCTTCCTTCTACTAACTTTGGGCTTCATTTTTTCTCCTTTTTTAAATTCCTTGAGGTTGTTTAGTTGATATATTTCTTGTTTCTTAATGTAGGCATTTATCACTGTGTTTTTGCTGCATCCCATAAGTTTTAGTATGTTGTATTTCCATTGTCCTTTGTCTCAAGGTATTTTTGATTTTTCTTCTGATTTCCTGTTTGACCCATTAGTCGTTCGGTAGCATGTTGTTTAATCCCCACATACATTTGAATTTTCTAATTTGCTTCTTGTAACTGATCTCTAGTTTCATACCACTGTGGTTAGAAAAGATGCTTGATAATGATTTCAATCTTCTTAAATGTATTAAGACTTGTTTTGTGGCCTAACATGATCCATCCTGTACACTTGAAAAGAATGAGTATTCTGTTGCTTTTGGATGGAATGGTGTGTGTGTGTGTGTGTGTGTGTGTGTGTGTATACATATATATAAGTTGATGTGGTCTAACCTGTCATTTAAGGCCTTATTGATTTTCTTTCTGGATGACCTATCCATTGATGAGAGTGGGGTATTAAAAGTGCCTACTATTATTGTATTGCTGTCTATTTCTCCCTTTAGATGTGTTAATATTTACTTTATATATTTAGGTGCTTCTATTTTGGGTGCATAAATATTTACAAATGTTATATTCTCTTGTTGGATTGACCCCTTCATCACTATATAATGACCTTCTTTGTCTCTTATTACCGTCTTTCTCTTAAAGTCTATTTTGTCTGATATAAGTATAGCTATCCCAGCTTTCTTTTGGTTTCCATTTGTATGAAATATTTTTCCATTTGTTCACTTTCAGTCTGTGTGTGTTCTTATATCTGAAGTGAGTATCTTATAGGGAACATATAAATGTGTCTTGTCTTTTTATCTATTCAGCCACTCTGTCTTTTGATAGGAAAATTTAGTCCATTTACATTTAAAGGAATTATCGATAGGTATGTAATTGTTGCCATTTTGTAAATTGTTTTCTAGCTGGTTTATAATTCCTCGGTTCCTCTTCTTCTCTTGGTCTCTTCCTTTGTGATTTAGTGATTTGCTATAATGGTAATTCTTGATATCTTTCTTTTTATATTTTGTGTATCTAGTATAGGTTTTTGCTGTGTGGTCACCATGAGGCTTACAGAAAACAACTTGTATTTATCATAATCTATTTTAAGTTGATAATAACTTAAGTTTGAATGCAGTCTAAAGCTCTCCCTTTTATCCCCCATTTTGTTTTTGATGTCACAATTTACATCTTTTTATCTTGCGTATCCATTAAAAATTAGTGTATAATCTACGACAAAGGAGGCAAGAATACACAATGGAGAAAAGACAGTCTCTTTGATATGTGGCACTGGGAAAGCGGGACAGCTGCATGTAAAAGAATGAAATTAGAACAATTCTCTAACACCATACACAAAAATAAACTCAAAATGGATTAAAGACCTAAATGTAAAACGATATACTCTAAAACTATTAGAGGAAAACATAGGCAGAACACTCTTTGACATAAATCACAGCAATATCTTTTTCGATCTGTCTCCTAGAGTAATGCAAATAAAAACAAACAAATGGGACCTAATTAAACTTAAAAGCTTCTGCACAGCAAGGGAAACCATAAACAAAATGAAAAGACAACCTACAAAATGGGAGAAAATATTTGCACATGATGCAACTAACAAGGGATTAACCTCCAAAATATACAAACAGCACATGCAGCTCAATATCAAAAAAATAAACAATCCAATCAAAAAATGGGCAGAAGATCTAAATAGACATTTCTCCAAAGAAGACATACTTGGCCAAAAAGCATGTAAAAAGATGTTCAACATCACTAATTATCAGAGAAAAGCAAATCAAAACTACAATGAGGTGTCACCTCACACCAGTCAGAATGGCCATCATCAAAAAGTCTACAAACAATAAATGCTGGAGAAGGTGTGGAGAAAAGGGAACACTCCTACATGTTGGTGGGAATGTAAATTGATAACAGCCACTATGGAGAACATAGTATGGAGTTTCCTTAAAAAACTAAAAATAGAGCTACCATATCATCCAGCCATCCCATTCCTGGGCATATATCTGGAGAAAACCATACTTTAAAAGATACATGCACTCCAGTGTTTATTGCAACACTATTTACAGTAGCCAAGACATGGAAACAAGTTAAATGTCCATCAACAGAGGAATGGATAAAGCAGATGGAATATCATTCAGCCATAAAAAAGAATGAAATAATGCCATTTGCAGCAACATGGATGGATCTAGAGATTATCATGCTAAGTGAAGTAAATCTGAAAGATAAAGAGAATATCATATGATATCATTCATATGTGGAATCTAAAAAAAATGATACAAATGAACTTATGTATAAAATAGAAACAAACTCACAGACATCGAAAACAAATTTATGGTTACCAAAGGGGAAAGGTAGGGGGAGGGATAAATTAGGAGTTTGGGATTAACATATACACACTACTATATATAAAATAGGTAATCAACAAGGACCTACTGTATAGCACAGGGAACTCTACTCAGTACTCTGTAATAACCTATATGGGAAAAGAATCTGAACAATAGATATAAGTACATGTATAACTAAATAACTCTGCTGTACACCTGAAACTAACACAACATTGTAAATCAACTATACTCCAATATAAAATACAATTATTTTTAATACCAAAAAAAAAACCAAATTAAAAAAAAAACTTCCCCAGGCCAATTAAAGTTAGAATTGTATTATTTTATTTACACTCTTATAATGTCCATATAAAATGTCCATACAGTACAATGTTCAAAGGAGAAAAGGGTGCTATAATAAAGAAAAATATATATTAAATCATATCCCATAAACTGGATAATTAAAAAACTATAATTTTAATATCAAATATGATTTTTATTATATATTTGATTACCTTATTATAACTGTAAGTTTTGTAAGTTCTATAAATCAAGGAATTATCTAGTTTTGTATTTAGAACTTTTCCAATGTCTGATACAATGTCACATACAACTTTCTGTGTATTTTATAATGTTCATTAAATAAATTAAAGAAAAAGATTATTGTAGTTATAGTTATTTACTCTTTTGTCTTTTAACCTTTATACTAGTTTCGTGATTTACCAGTGAGCTTTTACTGTCATATGTTTTCCTGTTAGTGCCCGTTTGTTTTAGCTTAAAGAAGTTTCTTTAACATTTATTTTAAGGCCAGATGAACCCCTTTTGCTTTTGCTTGTCTGGAAAACTCTTTATCTCTCCTTCAATTCTGAAGGATACCTTTGCCAGGTAGAATATTCTTGATTGGGAGTTTTTTTCTTTCAGCATTTTGAATATATTGTGCCACTCCCTTCTGTCCTGCAAAGTTTCTGCTGAAAAATCTGCTGCTAGTTTTATGGGAGTTACCCTTGTACATAACAAATTGTTTTTCTCTCACTGCTTTTAAGATTCTTTCCTTGTCTTTAAATTTTGACACTTTGATTTTAATGTAACTTCATGTGGGTCTCTTTGATGAGTTCATCTTATTTGGAACTTTCTGGGCTTCCTGGATATGGGTGTCTGTTTCTTTCCCAGGTTAGGGAATTTTTCAGCCATTATTTCTTCACATATGTTTCTGCCCTTTTCTCTCTCTCTTCTCTTTCTGGGTCCCCATAATGCAAATGTTGGTCCCCTTGCTGTTGTCCCATAAGTTCCTTAAACTACTCTTATTTATTATTTTTTCTTTTTGCTGCTCTGATTGGATGAGTTCCACTGCCCTGTCTTTGAGTTCACTAATCTTTCTTCCACTTCATCTAGCCTGCTGTTGAAGCCCTTTATTGTATTTTTCAGTTCAGGTGTTGTATTCTTCAGCTCTGTGACTTCAGTTGGTGCTTTGTTATATTTTCTTTTTATTGAAATTCTCACTTTAGTTCATCCATTCTTCTCTTGAGCTCAGTGAGACTCCTTATGACCATTATTTTGAACTCTTTATCAGACAGATCACTTATCTCTGTTTCATTAAGGTCTTTTTCTGAGGTTTTTTCTTGTTCTTTTGTTTGGAACATGTCACTCTGTTTCTTCATTTTTTTCTTTGACTCTCTTTGCTCGTTTCTAGCTAGAATAGCCATTTCTCCCAGTCTTGAAGGGCTGTCCTCATGTAAAACGTTATTGTCCAACCCTGCCTTAACTCTTGGATATCTCTCACACCATTATGACTGTCCAAGCAACATACTTTGTTCTTAGTGGTTCACAGAGGTTGAGACTATGCCAAGACCTGTTAGTATCCCAAAGGGAAGGCTCTCAGTCAGCACTGAGATTTAGGCTGCTTGGAAGTCAGACCTTTAGGCAGCAGGTTGTAAAGTATGCAAATACACCTCTTTCAGGGAAAGACTGGAGATGGGCATTTCTGTCTGGTCCCTCTGCACTGAGCCCTGGGTGATAGGCAGTTAAGAGCTGTTTCTTTGTTTGGTACTGTCTCACTGAACCCAAGAACACAAGCCCCACTGGCCACTCGGGCAGGCTTTCAAGGGATGTGTTTTTTGGGTCACAGCCACAAAAAGCCAGTGAGCCAGACATGTACACAGCTCTTTTCTCAGAGACCCAACAACCTGGGGTGGGGCAGAGGAAGAGTGTGAAGATGGTATCCACTGGCCTTCCTAGTCTCTGGAGAGGATCGTAGTCAGTTCCCAGATGTGTTGAATTAGAAACCTCCTCAGGCCACAGCTGTCAAGGTAAACTAATAGACCTCTTTGACAGAAAGACTGGGGATATGTTCCAGGCTGCTGTCTCTTCACTGTGCCCTAGTGGGGAAAGGGTAACTGGTTAAGAACTCGTTCTCCGTTTGTCACAGTCTTGTGAGACCCACTAGTGTAAGACTTGCTAGCCACCAGAGGCAGGTGATCAAGAGGTGTCTCCTGGGCGGCAACCACAAGCATCAGACAAGTTCACAAGCTCCTTTCCAGGAGATACTGGCAACCTGGAGTGAGGCGGAGGGAAAACTCATATATGGTGCCTGCTGGCCAGTGTCTTTGGAGAGTATTTCATCTGCCCCTAGATGTGTGTTAAATAAGTTGCCTGCCCCTCACTCCAAAGCTTTAAGATAAGCAAATACGGCTACTTCACAGAAAGACCAGATGCATTTCAGTGGGGTGCTTCAGCATTGGGTCCTGTAGGGTAGCCAGGGGAGTCCGTAAGAGCCCTTTAATAACTGTTTCTCAGTTCACTATAATTTTTTGGGTCTCGTGGACACAAGCCCCGTTGGCTTCCAAAGCCAGATGTCTTGGGAGTTCATCTCTCAGGTGCTGGTCTTAAAAGCTGGGGTGGCAGATGTAGGGTTCAAACCCTTCACTCTTCAGGGGGAAGCTCAGGGTTGTGAGTTCCCCCCCAATTGTGGGTCACTGCACCAGGTGTGGGTTCATGGTGAGACTGTGTCTCAGCCTCTCCTACCCATTTTGATGTGGTTTTTTTCTTGTTTGCTTGCTGTGTAGGAGTCACTCAGCTCATTTAGGGGTTTCTTTCAGAGGAAATTGTTCCATGTATAGCTGTAGATTTGGTGCGTACATGATAGGAGGTGAGTTCGGGATTCTCCTATGTTGTTATTGTTGACTTAAAAAAAAAGCACAACCTAAAAGTTGAGAATTATGTTTTATTTGGTGAACTTTCTGAGGACTCCAGCCTGAGAGGCAGCCTCTCAAATAGCTCTGAGGGACTGCTCTGAAGAGGTAAGGCAGGAGCTGAGCTATAGAGGGGGTTTTGCAACAAAAACCATGTCGTCAGAACATCAAAAGATTACTGTGAATTAAAGAAAACCAGACATCTCAAGTTAATGCATTTAGCACTTTTCTGTGCATGGGAAGATGCAAGAGTCTGCACTCCTTGAAATCCTTCCTTTGATATGGACCTTATCTAAGGCCAGTATCCTATCCTTTCCCATCCTGATTCCCCTCAGGGTTCGCCAAAGGGGGCTGTAGCGGCTGAAGGCTTGATGTCCACAATACCCTTTGTTTGCTGATATGTCAGGGGCGTTCTTAGTCCACATTATCTTGTCCCCTGTCTATTCTTGATAGATAAATGGTTTGTCTCTGAACATTGCTTTAATGATTCTGAAGACACAAGTATCTATTTCGTTCTATAACGCTCTTGGCTTTCTATCACACTTTGAGAGTTTTCATTCTATTTCACTTTATTCTATCCCGTAACTCTAGTTTACAAGGGGAGCAAAATTTTACTGCTCTTTGATGTTGCTTCTTTTAATTCTCCCTATTCTAACCATATTCAGTTTAACAAAGACAGTTTCCAGCATTGAGGAATTACTTTCTGTTATCATTACTTAACTAGAAATGGTGTCTTTCTATTTCACAGTCATTATTATTTCCTGCACATAGCACACAGAGGAGAGGTGATGTCTGGGAGAATCCCTCCCTAGAAAATGAGGGATTACAGGAGTGGCTATGGAGTCCTTTAACCCTGAGGGATCCTGAAAAAAATGGTCTGAGAACCCTGAGAATCAAGATAAAGCATCAAACAAAAGGAGGAGGTGAAGGGAGATGCTCTCAACCTCTGAGGAGTCAGCCCTGAGGAGACAGTGAGCTGGACAGGGCTGGAGGGCGCAAGTGCCTTGGCTTCACATACAATTGCTTGTTGACAGAGAATAGCCCCTGAGGCAGGTCCTGGGTGGTCCCACTCTGCCTGAAGCCTAGGAAACAAATTCTCTCTTGATTTCTGAGAGGGTGCTAGGAAAGCCTAGAGAGCTTGGAAAATCTAATTAAAAATCTGTAAAAAATCTTCCCATCCTGGCAAGATCAGAGATGGCAGAGCCGATGTGGAGCCACCGTGAAGCCGCTGTGAAGAACAGGAACTGCTGCAGGTGTGGGCAGTAGCAGCCACGTGTTGCTGGCCCGCCTGCACCTTTGCTGCCCTCAGAAGATCTTGGCTACACCCTCCCAGTGCCACAAGGCAGCTTCCCAATCACGTTCTGAGTCTGTGCTCACGTTAATTTGCCAGTGAGACTGAGCTGGCTAATACACTACAGCTTCTTTTAAAATGTGAGAGAACATTTTCTCAGCCAACTGGCTGTGTGTGTGTGTGTGTGTGTGTGTGTGTGTGTGTGTGTGTGTGTGTGTTTTCCTTAACTTTTTATTTCAATGGGTTTATTAAGGTATAATTTACATGTAATAAACTACACATGTTAAAGCCGACACATATTTGAAAAGTTTTGACCCATGAAACCACCACAGTGAAGATAATGAACGTATTCGTCACCCATAATAATTTCCTATTTTGCCCCTTTATAATCCCTGCCTCCCACTCTTCATCCACCTCCCTCTGCCAGACATTCATTTATCTGATTTCTGTCACTATAGATTAAATTGTAGTTCCTAGAGTTTTATATAAATTGGAGTCATATACTATGTTCTCTCTTTTGAGAGAATAGCATAAATATATTTCAGTCAGCATAAATTTTTTTTTTTTTTTTTTTTGCGGTATGCGGGCCTCTCACTGTTGTGGCCTCTCCCATTGCGGAGCACAGGCTCCGGATGCACAGGCTCAGTGGCCATGGCTCACGGGCCCAGCTGCTCCGTGGCATGTGGGATCTTCCCGGACTGGGGCACGAACTTGCGTGCCCTGCATTGGCAGGCGGACTCTCAACCACTGCACCACCAGGGAAGCCCAGCATAAATATTTTTATTTTTTTGTTTTTTAAGTTTTATTTTATTAAATAGCATTAAAAGTGTGAAACAGCACAAAAGTGTGAAAAATGTAACATTAAATAGACCACACAAATGACGTATGTTTATATACAATGGAATGTTACTCAGCCTTAAAAAGGGATGAAATTGGGTCATTTGTAGGGATGTGGATGGACCTGGAGACTGTCATACAGAGTGAAGTAAGTCATAAAGAGAAAAACAAATATATTAGCGCATATTTGTAATCTAGAAAAATGGTACAGATGAACCAGTTTGCAAGGCAGAAATAGAGACACAGATGTAGAGAACAAACATATGGACACCAAGGGGGGAAAGCGGGGGTGGGATGAATTGGGAGATTGGATTGACATATATACACCAATATGTATAAAATAGATAACTAATAAGAACCTACTGTGTAAAAAATAAATAACATTGGCTAACTGTTTGAAAATAAAATTTTATAACCCCTACCTTACCACTTATGTGGAAATAAACTTCAGATGGACTAAGGATGTGAGTGTAAAAGGAAACGAAGCTGTTCAGAGTAGAGGTTAAACACTTATAATTTTAGTGTGAGAGCGATCAAGGCATAATATGCAGGAAACATATAGGAAAAGCTGGATTTGTGTATACCTAGATATATGTGTGTATGTATGTATATATGTATATATATTTATATACACATATATATATCCACACAGAATATGTAACTTAAATATCATTAAAATGTTATACATGCTGTTGTTAACCTGAATATTTTTTAGTGAAGGTCTTTTCTTTAGTTGCTTTTCCCTCTACTCCCATCCCATCTCATGTAAACAATGTTAACAGCCTGATATGTACCCTTCCACACTTTGCTTTGTGCTTATATAGTTCTGTACAAATACACACACATACAGGGGAGCTTGGTCGTTGTTACATTATGCACACTTCCCTGCATTTTGCTTTTCTTACTTAACAGTAGATCTTGAAAATCCCCCAAGTCCTGCAATATAGATCTAATGCATTTTTGTTAATGACTGACTAAAAAAGGACTATGAAAAGATAACTGAGACATACTTAAAATTTTAATAGTTTGCTGGAGCAAAAAGCAATTTGAAGTGGGCAGCAGTGAATCTAGCAGATAGAGAGGAGCTCCAAGGAGCTGTACAAAACGAAAGACTTACAGACGAAAGGGAGCCGAAACAAGGAAGTTAACAGTGGGCCAAAAAAATCAGGTTGGTTATGGCAAGGTTATTTTCCTTTAGGGGATGGCAGAGGTCTATCAGGCAGTTTACCTAATGCTGATCAGGAGATTCCATTTCTGGCGGAGCAGAAACTCTATTTATGTGAAGTCTCAGTTTGGTGGCACTTAGCATAAGTGACTCCATTTGGGGCCTGTTGTCTTATTTTAACAGGATAAAGCACTTTTTATTCCCCAACTGATAAGCATTTATTCCATTTCCAGATTTTACTTCTAGAAACATCAATTATATGAAATGGGTTAATACGCCTTTTTCTTTTGAATTTCCCTATAAGTGACCTTCTCCTAGTAATGGAAGATTAGGTTCCGATTGTTGCATTTGACAGCCTGCAGAGCACCTGGTGCCCAGAGAGCGGGAATGGGGTCCCAGGAGTGGAAGACTGGAAGGAGTAGGGAAATTAAAGGGCGTGAAGGGCCGGGAAGAGACAGAGGCCTCAAAGATCGATTTTGCCATGCCATATTTTTTGGCTCAAACCAGTGTATGCCCCTCACAGGATATTGTTCGTGATATGTCACAGGAGAAGGTGGTGGAGGCCAGAGATTACTAAAAGGAGGATGGAAGACACAACCAAACTGAAACAAAACATCTGAACTAGAAAGGACAGGAACTTGTGTTTCAGCCAGAATTTTGTTCATTTCTACAACACTGCCACCATGTGGCTATAGAAGAACATTGCAGCTAGCAAACCTGAAGTTGTGGGTTGGAAGAGCTGAGTAGTCATTAAAAAGAACGATGTCTTGGGACTTCCCTGGTGGTGCAGTGTTAAGAATCCGCCTGCCAATGCAGGGGACACAGGTTCGAGCCCTGGTCTGGGAATATCCCATGTGCTGTGGAGCAACTAAGCCCGTGCACCACAACTATTGAGCCTGTGCTCTAGAACCCGCGAGCCACAGCTACTGAGCCCGTGAGCCACAACTGCTGAGCCCGTGTGCCACAACTACGGAAGCCCATGCACCTAGAGCCCGTGCTCTGCAACAAGAGAAGCCACTGCAGTGAGAAGCCCACGCACTACAATGAAGAGTAGCCCCCACTTACCACAACTAGAGAGAAGCCCACGCACAGCAACGAAGACCCAACACATACATACATATGTAAAATTTAAAAAAAGAGCAATCTCTTATGTTCTATCTTAATTTTCACTTCGCAGATCAACATGTAGAACATTTCCACCAACCCAAAGAGTGCCCTTGTGCCATTTTCAAACCAGTACTCTCCTATCATCACTTTTCCAACTTCTAACATTAGCTGTTCTTGAGCATGATCTAAATGCAGCCCTGCGGAACATACTCTTTTGTATCTGTTTCACAATGTCTGTGAGATTCAACCATGATGTTGCATGTACAGTCAATTCTTGTTATTCGCAGTAGTTGCATTCTATAAATTCTTCACAAATATTGAATTAGCAAATACTGAACCATTACTCCTGCAAGTCTACTCACGACAGTTTCATCAACTGATCAATGTGTATCAAAAAACATATCAATGTATATAAAAGTGTATTAGCTGATCAATGCACGTAAACAAGCAAAATCAAAACAAGTACCTTGTTTTATGTGTGTTTCTGTTTAAAGATGCCTTACTTAATATATATTGTTGATTCATTAACATTGAACTCATTGCTGACAGCACTTCAGCTCACGCCTCACACCTGAAAGAAGCTTATCTAACACACTGAATTTCTCTATAAAGCACATCGCAGCCTTCTTGCGCTTAGGAGCACTAGGCAACATTTCAGCACTATACTTGGGGGGCCATTTTAAACAGTGAAATCAACATCAAATAGCACAAAAGTGTGAAAAATGTAATATTAAATAGACCACACAAATGACGTACGTTTATAGTATGAGAGCTGAAACAAGAGGTCGGAGCATGGCCTTGTTCAGCCTCACCAGAAACACGCACACCACGTGACTCAGATTTTTCACCACTCTACAGGTCCATGAGTGACCATGAAAATGCCTATTGATTATGGACTTACGAATAAATTTTTGCAAACAGGAAAATTCTCAAATACAGAATTTTTGAATAACATGGGTTGATTATATCTGTACTTTGTTTTTTTCCTACTGCTGAGCCATAGAATTATCATATGTATACAGCACTATTGGTTTGTTTATCTTTTCACCTGTAGGTGGAATTTGGGATTGTTTCCTATTCAGGGCTAGTATGAATTAAGCTCTTATGAACATTCTTGTACGAACTGTTTTGTGGAAATACACACACGTTTCTCTTGGGTAGATGTATACCTAGCTGTGAAATTACTGTGGATGTTCCGCTTTATTAGAAAGTTTCAGTTTTCCAGAGTGGTTTTCACCATTTTCTTATCTCATCAGCAATCTGGGCATTTCACTTGCTTCACATCCTCACCAACACCTGCCTTAGACAGGTGGGCGTGTACCGGTGGTATTAATTTGCATTTACCCAATGATTAATGATGTTGCATACCTTTTCATACACTTGCTGACCATTTGGATATATTTCTTTGTGAAGAACTTTTTCGAGTCTTTAGTCCATTTTTAGTTGCAATATTTATCTTTTGTATTACTGATTTATAGGAATTCTTCATAGATTCTACATGTAACTTCTTTGTCAAGAACTTGTATGTATGAATTTACATTTATGTATTTGCAATACACGTAGTATAATTTTTGTCTCCCAGTGTGTGGTTTGCCTTTTCACTTACTGAATGGTGACTTGGGATGAGTTGAAGTTTAAATTTTCAATTAAGTCCAATTTGTCGATTTTTCATTTAAGAATAGTGCTTTTTGTGTTCTAAGAACACTTTGCTTACCCGTATGTAATGAAGTCATTCTCCTGTTTCTTCCAGAAACTTTATTATGCTACCTTTCAAATTTAGGTCTATAATCCATCTGAAAATAAATTTTATGTATGAAGTGAGGTAGGAATCAAGATTGATTTTTTTCATATAGATATCCAATTGCTCTAGTACTGAAAGAGCCTTCTTCTTGTGTAGAAGCTTGCATTGTGTAAAGATATATATATACTCACAGAAGATTTGCTTCTATTCCAAAGCCTTTCACCATGACGCCAAACTACCACTATCTCCACTAGAGGGAACTATTTTTTTTTATTTGTTTCTAGTATGTCGTTCCAGTGCTTCTCTTTCAAAACGTTTTCCTCAGTTTGCATCTTACAATCAATGAAATGTAGGATATCTGTGCCAAGCCATGTACATTTTAGTACTGCTGGCTTTTGAACTTCATAGAAAGGGTATCTTTACTGTTTGTTGTTTTCTGAGGCTCTTTTTCTCCCCCACTCTATTATATTACTGAGAATTGTGCATATTGCTCTGTGTAGCTGCTGTTCACTCAGTTTCATTGAGGTGTGCTGTTCCATTGTGTGAATATGCCACAAGTCATTTATCCTTCTGTCCGTGGCATTTGATTGTTTCTGGTGTTTTTCCTATTATGTATATACTCTTGTGACTATTCTTATTCATGTTTCCTAGTACATGTGTGAGACTTACACCTATTTAAACAACATGGAATTGCTAAAGAGAACAGTATGTAATGTTCCACTCTAGTAAAAATTGTGGAGAGACTTATGGTTTCTAGTCCAGCTTGTAAGGAGCTTAGAAGTCATCATTCCTACCCACACAAGAAGAAGCTTAACACCTAGCACGGGGAACTATTTTCAGCATATTCAATGTCTTGTAATAACCTATAATGGAAAAGAATCTGAAATATATATATTTATATATTCATATATATCTGAATCACTTTGCTGTACACCTGAAGCTAACAGAACATTGTAAATTAACTGTACTTTAATTTTTTTAAAAAAAGATAAAAAAAGAAAAAGCTTAACAAACTGAAAATCAACAACTCTTCTTAGACCCATCAAAGAATTGATGTAACAGGGCAAACTGCTGTTCTCCAAATTGGAGAGATAGGCAAATATAGACAACCACAAATTATCAGAGTAAAAACTTCCTCAGGAACCAGTACTGGGGTAGGAAACCCTACACTGTAACTACTGAATTGCTGTAGGCTCAGTGTGGACAAGTTTGAGAATTAAAAACTCAGAGCAGGAGAGGAGTCTTAGGGGAATCCCCACACTTTTGTGAGTTTTACCTCCAGGAGTTCAACCAAGTTCTTACAGTGAAGATCAGAGAAAAATCCTCTCATGCTTCTCGCAAGGCGAGGGGAAAAGTATTCTGTTCTTCTTAACAAAGCCTACCTCAAAAGAAACTATTTTATCAGAGCCTAACTGACTAGGGTTTAACCAGAGTCTAACTGACATGGGGAAAGGGAAATACCCAACTCCAGCCCCCTCTAGCCTTCCTATCTCACCCAAGGAGGAGGGGAGACTGAGAAACATTTGTGAAGGCCACACGCCAAGGGCACAGGCTCCCTAAAACATGGAGACCTAATCATAGGACTGTAGAAAGCTTCTCTCCCCCACCACCCTACCTCCACATCAGTAAGGCTCCTGTGTAATAAAGAATTACAAATGCAAGCCTCAGGCCTTACTTAAGAAGACATATCTAGGGAACCCAAAAGACAGTAGGTGAGATAAAAACAAGGACACCAAGGAAATTTAGCATCTGACAACTATAGGTACAAGAAATAGCACATACAGTCTAACCCCTAGCCAGATAAACCTACAATCTCACACTAAAGGCCTATTTATTTCCGTACCTTTAGCCCAACATATCTTGTCTAGTTTTCAACAAATAATTGCAAGGCATGCTAAAGACAAAAAAACACACTTTGTAGGGACAAAGCAAGCATCAGAACCAGACTCAGACTTGGCAGAGATGTTGTAATGATCAAACCAGGAGTTTAAAACAATTATATTAACATGCTAACGGCTTTAGAGGAAAAAGTGGAAAAGATGAAGAACAGATGGGTAATGTAAGCAGAGAGAGGATGTTGAGAGTTTAGCTGAACTACTCCATGATATTGCTGCATCCATTTTGTGTGGCTGAGCAGCCTACGGGGGCTTTGAACTGGCACTTGCCCCTCCGGTGGGTGCATGCCTTAGATAAAGACCTGCAGAATCACAAGTAAATTAAATTCCTGACATGACTTCCGCAACTACCCTTGTGCTAAGCACTTTCCCCTGCCTCCGAGTGCCTTCCCTTTGGGCTCCACTTAGATAAGATCCCTGTGAAGCTTTCCAAAACCTTACTCTTTTGTGTTTGAACTGACAAATTTGGCTTTAGCCTGGGAACCCCAAAGCACTCCACCCACAGACCCTAATGAAAACATGTGCTCCAGGTCCTGCCCTGACCTCTTGGCCTGCATTCTGCCTTGACCTCCCCATGGAGCCCCCCGAGATGTGCCCTCTTGAGGTGTGCCATGTTCCGCCTCCAGGACTTGTGAGTAATAGGCTTCTCTGTTTCACTTTTCCTTGCGTTTATTTTTGTGGAACCGTGGCTCACTCTCTGACACACTGGGGCACTACTTAACAAATGTTAATGTAACAAAGTCACAACAGGTAGAAACTCTAAAAAAGAATCAAAGGAGATGCTAGAACTCAAAAACACTGTAACAGAAGTGAAGAACGCCTTAGATGGGTTCATCAATAGACTGGACACAGGGAAAGAAAAAATCAGGGAGCTTCAAGAAATGTCAATAGAAGACTTCCCTGGCGATCCAGTGGTTAAGACTCTGCACTTCCATTGCAGGGGGCAGGGGTTTGATCCCTGGTCAGAGAACTAAGATCACACGTGCCGCACAGTGGGTGTATGGGATCTTAGTTCTCTGACCAGGGATCAGAGAAATGTCAATAGAAATGTCAATAGAAACTTTCAAAACTAAAATGCAAAGTGAAAAAAGAGAGAGAAAAAGAACTGAATATCCACAAATTGTGGAACAGTTACAAAAAGTGTGATGTCTATAATGAAAATACCAGAAGGAGAAGGGATAAAGGAACAGAAGGAATATTTAAAGCAATAATATCTAAGAATTTCTCAAAGTTAATGATAGACAACAAATCACAGATCCAGGAGGCTCAAGCAGGGTAAATACCAAAAAACTACACTTAGTCATATCATATTCTAACTGCAAAATATCAAAGACAAATAGAAAATCTTGAAAGAAGCCATCAGCGGGGGGAAAAGAGGAAACTTACCTATAGAGAAGCAAGGATAAGAATTGGACTTCTCTACAGAAACCATATAAATGAGACGAGAGTGAAGTGAATAATTCAAAGTGTTGAAAGAAATAAAACACCAACCTAGAATTCTGTATCCAGTGAAGTTATCCTTCAGAAATGAAGGTGAAATAAAACTTTCTCAGAAAAACAAAAATTGAGGGGATTTGTCACCAATGAACCTGCTTTGCAAGAAATGTTAAATTCTTCAAAAAGAAGGAAAATTATATAGGTCAGGAACTCAGATCTATGTAAAGAAATGAAGATTGTTAGAGAAGGAATAAGTGAAAAGTATTATGCCTAGTGAAATAAGTCAAATAGAGAAAGACAAATACTGCATGATTTCACTTACATGTGGAATCTAAAAAAGAAAACGAATGGATATAGCAAAACAAACACTCAGATACAGTGAACAATTGAAATTTGATTTTTAAAACACGACATTTACATTAGCATACAAAAAATGAAATACTTAAATATATTTAAAAATATGTATAAGATCTATATGAGGGAAAACTACAAAATGATTACTGAAACCAAAGAAGATCTAAATAAGCAGAAAGACTCAATATTGTCAAGGTGTCAGTTCTTCCCAACTTAATTATAGATCCAACACAATCCCAATCTAAATACCAGCAAGTTATTTTGCGGTATCAACAAACTGCTTCTAAATTTTATATGGAAAGGCAAAAGATCAAGAATATCCAACAAAACATTGAAAGAGAAGAACAAAGTCAGAGGAAAGACCCAGAATAGCCAACATAATATTGAAGGAAAACAACAAAATCAGAGGACTGGCACTTCAAGACTTACTATAAAGCTGTGGTGATCATGACAGTATGTTATCAGCAAAAGAATAGACAAATAAATCAATGGAACAGAATGGAGAACCCAAAAATAGACCCACATAAATTCAGTCAACTGATCTTTGACGTTTGACAAAGGCAACTCAATAGAGAAAGGAGCCACAACTACTGAGCCTGTGCATCTGGAGTCTGTGCCCCGCAACAAGAGAGGCCGCAACAGTGAAAGGCCCACACACCGTGATGAAGAGTGGCCCCTGCTTGCCACAACTAGAGAAAGCCCTCGCACAGAAACGAA